>NC_064638.1:83936581-84241425 GCF_023864345.2 Schistocerca serialis cubense | reverse complement strand
TATGGCAGTTCTCCTTTGTGGAGGAACATTTGAAATTGGAGTTAAGCATTTCAGCTTTTGCTTTGCTACCCTCAGTTTCAGTTCCTACCTAATCACTAGGGACTGGACACTAACTTTGTTGCCACTAACAGCCTTTCCATACAACCAGAATTTCTTTGGGTTTTGCAAAGATCATTTGACAATATTCTGCTACAGCTGTCACTGAAGACTTGAAGCATCGCTCGCTTGACAGTAAAATGTATTTCATTTAGCTTCTCTCTATCTGTAGTCCTATGCTTTGTTTTCACCTATTATCAGTAATCTCTGTTTCTTTAGTACTTTCTTTACAGAGACTGTGTACCATGGAGGGTCTCTTCCACTATGAACGGGGTACATATCTGTTGACTGTATGGTCATTTATTCTTTTAAACTTGAGGCTTAGTTCCTCTACGTGCTCCTACCTGTGTTGAATGTTTCAAGTTCCTCGCTGAGATATGACACTACTGATTTTTTAGCTAGTTGACTGAACTTATATATATCTTTCTGCTTGGTTTAGTTGCCCTTGTACTTTAGTAATCATTGTTGCTGAAACTACAGCATGGTCACTTATATCCCTCAAAGGGGTAAGGTCTATTTTTTGCCATTACATCCAATATTTTCCATCATGACTGGGAGTTCCAAACTAACTGTTCTGGGCAGTTTTCAGAGAAGGCATTTAGTAATATTTCATAGGATATCTTATCATGCCCACCACTAATAAAATGGTAATTTTCCCAATGGATTGTTGGATGATTACAGTCTCCACCAATGATTATGGTATAACTGGGAAACTTACGTACAGGTGAACTGAGGTTCTCTCTAAGGTTTTGGTTACGTCAGGAGAAGAGTGACAAAATGAACCAATTATTATTTTACACCCACCCCTAGTACTGAGTCATGCCCAAGCAATCTCACACATAGCTTCAATTTCTGTTCAGTAGATATGAGTTTCTTGTCTGCTGCAACAAGTACACCACATCCATTTCCCATTTGCCTACACACACTTAAATTTTCCCAGAAAAACTCATCACTATCAATTTCAGGTTTCAAACAGCTGTCTGTACCTAGCATTATGTGAGCTTTACTTTGTTGTGAATGCTTTGGCAGATAACCTTTAGGATTTTAATACTCTCACATGTAGGAGGCATTTCTTTGGATCTTGCACTGATACTTCTGGGTTTCCTACAGCTATCATTATCTGCCTTGGATGGAGAGTCACCTAATCTAAAAAAAAACATTGTGTACATCCCAAACACTGTCAGCTACCTGAGTAGCAGCCACTAATGTGTACTGCACACCTGATAAACTTAGGGGGACCTTACAGTTCTCAACCCAATGGCGCAAGTCCAGAAAGTCACAGCCTAGCTTGCCAAAAATCCTTCAAAGTCATCCACTCTACTCAGAACCAAAGTATCATGATCATTTATTGGGACAATGCTGCAAATTGTGAGCTTTTTTGAACCGCTCATTCGCAAACTGTCCTAAACACAAACACTCATGAGCTGGATCTACGACTTTGATGTTAATTTGTAGAGTTTCCTTTTTGATCTGTTTATCGCACATTATCTTAGTCTTGTTGTAATTAATTTTCAGCCCTACTTTTAGACTTCCTCTATTAACTACTTCCAGTAATTGTTGAAACTTATGTACAGAAGAGGCACACAGATAGGAAAATGTCATGAAGAAAACAAAAGTGATTCAGAAATGTCCCATTAACAAATATTCCTTCTTTGTTTTCAAAGTTTAAGGATCTGAAAATTATTTCTAGATAAGCTGAAATTAGCTTTTGTAGTGTGGAATCTACTTGTCTGTCTCCTATTTCAGTTCTGAATTTCTCACCATCCTGTTGAAGTATAACTGAAACTTTAGCATTGACCTATATGATCTGCAGAGTAATAACTTAGGTAGGATCAATGACATGTTCCTTAGGGACTGTTAGTACAAATTTTGAAGGAAATCAGTCAAACAAGGGACTATTAGTACAAATTGTGAAGGAAATCAGTCAAACAGTTTCTAAAAATCTATTAAACCTAGGCAAAGTGTTAATTCATAGTCATTGCTTCATTCTACAATTTCTCACATCTGCTTGTTGATCAATCACAGTAAGTGCTAAAGGAGAGCAAAAATGTTTGATAGCGGATAAATAGTTGGCATTTCAGACAGCAATTTATTTTTTCAACCTATATATAACATTTTTCACTTTATGGATACCAGAATCTATATCTACACTTTGCAAATCACTGTGAAGTGCATGGCTGAGGGTACATCCCATAGGAATGAGAAAAACTGATCGTTTAAAATTAACATTGGTATTTTAGTTCTGAATAACCAACATTTTTGGTTGGTGTTTGGTATTAGTTATAACAGTTCTTCAGTTTTTACTAAAACCAGGTAAAAAATTGGTATACCATTTTGTCATAGTAATGGTGCTCAACTTTTTTGTTTTTAAATAAAATGCTTTCAGGAAACAGTAATGTTTATTCATAAAATTTTCATTGCTTTAAAATAATGGGTTATTATAGAAAACAGGAAGAGCAATCAGAGCTATTTTAATAACAACACTATCATTTGGAACTGATCAACAAACATTTGAGATGAGAATTGGTACAGCATTACTGAGACAGTAATGTACCTGTTGTCCTCCTTTGCAAGAAGCAGTGAGCCTTACATTATTTGGGAGCAGAGTAGAAGGTGCATGCCAGGCTTGTTATTTGTAGCTCAAAAATATATGTATCATATATATGTATTTGTTGACAACATCCATACAATCTATATTGCCTATGGATGGACAGAAAAAATAAATAAATAAAAAATAAATTTATCACTGTTGGGAAGCAGTATGGCTTCTGCATGACAGGTAGCATTTTTGAATGATGTTTCTGATGAAAGGAATTGACTTACAGATCAACAATTATGATACATGTATTTATGGGCATATTGGACAATAAATATTTTTTTACTGATATTAATATATTTTCAATAAATCTTGTCTAAATAGGAAGGCAATAAATATTGTCCAAAAGATTTATTTATATATTCATTCATCCAAATTTTTTTTCCGGATTGTGGGACACAAAACAAACACAACACAGTAAAAATACACTATTATTTTAGTAGCTATTTAAATTTTATTTTCATTCATAAAAGAGCTTGCACTACTTGCAGTAGCGGAACTGTCTTGTTTCAAGTCTCTTGTATCTCTAATGTTATAAAAATTCTGCTGCTGAGTATAAGCAATGATCTAATAACAACACCCTTACGGTTTACGAAAGAGTGTGAATGATGACATGATTTTTACCTTATGTGGAAGACTATTGTAAATTTGTATACCACTGTTTATTGTGGAAGTTTTGTAGGCTGATTTCCTTACTGACTGAACGTCAAGGTTTTCCTCTTGTCTTGTCATGCTCAAGGATATTAAAATTTTCAAAACTTCCTGGCAGATTAAAACCGTGTGCCTGACTGAGACTCGAACTCGGGACCTTTGCCTTTCACGGGCAAGTGCTCTACCGTCTTAGCTACCCAAGCACGACTCATGCCCCGTCCTCACAGCTTTACTTCCGCCAGTACCTCGTCTCCTACCTTCCAAACTTTACAGAAGCTCTCCTGCGAACCATGCAGTACTAGCACTTCTGAAAGAAGGGATATTGCGGAGACATGGCTTAGTCACAGCCTAGGGGATGTTTCCAGAATGAGATTTTCAGTGGAGTGTGCACTGCCCCTGAAAGGCAAAGGTCCCGAGTTCGAGTCTCGGTCAAGCACACAGTTTTAATCTGCCAGGAAATTTCATACCAGCACACACTCTGCTGCAGAGTGCAAATCTCATTCTGGAAACATCCCCTAGGCTGTGGCTAAGCCATTTCTCTGCAATATCCTTTCTTTCAGGAGTGCTAGTCCTGCATAGTTCACAGAAGAGCTACTGTAAAGTTTGGAAGGTAGGAGAAGAGGTACCGGCAGAAGTAAAGCTGTGAGGATGGGGCGTGAGTCATGCTTGGGTAGCTCAGTCGGTAGAGCACTTGCCTGCAAAAGTCAAAGGTCTCGAGTCCGAGTCTCGGTCCGGCACACAGTTTTAATCTGTCAGCAAGTATCATACCAGCGCACACTCCACTGCAGAGCGAAAATCTCATTCTAGATTAAAATTTTCATATGTTTTTTACATTCTTTTTAACATACATACAGATTTCTAGTATGTGCATTCAAGGAAGTGGGAGGATTGATGACTTTTGTAAGAGGGTTTGCACGAATCTGTTTGTCAAGCATGTTGCATTGCTCTTACAGTTCTTTTCTGGGTTAGGAAAATGAGTGAACTAGGTAGTGTATTACACGAGAATATAGTTTTCTACAGTATGATGCTACAGAATTGAGCAAAGCAGGCAATTTGGACAGAGTTAAAACATGCTTTAACACAGAGTAACTGTAGATTATAACATATCTTATTTAGTGTTCCATTCATTTTGTTTATATGTCTATGCCATTTGAAGTTATTTCGAAGCCATATGCTTAAAAACTTTGTTTCCAGAGGTGATGGAAGTTTGCTGGAGTTCATTGTCACACTGATGTTTCTCTTCATTATCTACGTAGCTGTGCAGTAGTTTTATTTACAGCGGTTTGTAATTGGTTTTTTGTATTTACTGTGATAAGGACGCTTATGTCATCTACATAAAAAGTATTTCTTTGTGACACAATGTTTAGGTCTAAATTGTTTATATAGAGGACAAAGAGGATTGGCCCAAGAATGAATCCCCGAGGGACTCCTTTTTTTTTTTTTTTTTTTTTTTTTTTTTTTTTTTTTTTTTTTTTTTTTTTTTTTTTTTAGATCCCCCCCGCCCCCCAAGAACCATGGGCCTTGCCTTTGGTGGGGAGGCTTGCGTGCCTCAGCCATACAGATAGCCATTCCGTAGTGCAACCACAACGGAGGGGTATCTGTTGAGAGGCCAGACAAACGTGTGGTTCCTGAAGAGGGGCAGCAGCCTTTTCAGTAGTTGCTGGGGCAACAGTATGGATGATTTACTGATCTGGCCTTGTAACACTAACCAAAACGGCCTTGCTGTGCTGGTACTGCGAATGGCTGAAAGCAAGGGGAAACTACAGCCTTAATTTTTCCCGAGGGCATGCAGCTTTACTTATGGTTAAATGATGATGGCATCCTCTTGGGTAAAATATTCCGGAGGTAAAATAGTCCCCTATTCAGATCTCCATGTGGGGACTAATCAGGAGGACATCATTATTAGGAGAAAGAAAATTGGCGTTCTACGTATTGGACCGTGGAATATCGGATCCCTTAATCGAGTAGGTAGGTTAGAAAATTTAAAAAGGGAAATGGATAGGCTGAAGTTAGATATTATAGGAATTAGTGAAGTTCAGTGTCAGGAGGAACAAGATTTTTGGTCAGGCGAATACAGGGTTATAAATACAAAATCAAATAGGGTAATGCAGGAGTCGGTTTAATAATGAATAAAAAAATAGGAGTGTGGGTAAGCTACTACAAACAGCATAGTGAACGCCTTATTGTGGCCAAGACAGACAGGAAGCCCATGCCTACTACAGTAGTACAAGTTTATATGCCAACTAGCACTGCAGATGACAAAGAAATAGAAGAAATGTATGATGAAATAAAAGAAATTATTCAAATAGTGAAGGGAGACGAAAATTTAATAGTTATGGGTGACTGGAATTCAGTAGTAGGAAAAGGAAGAGAAGGAAATGTGGTAGGTGAATATGGATTGGGGCTAAGAAATGAAAGACAAAGCCGTCTGGTAGAATTATGCACAGAGCACAACATAATCATAGCTAACACTTGGTTCAAGAATAATAAAAGAAGGTTGTATACATGGAAGAAGCCTGGAGATACTGACAGTTTTCAGATAGATTATATAATGGTAAGACAGAGATTTAGGAACCAGGTTTTAAATTGTAAGACATTTCCAGGGGCAGATGTGGACTCTGACCACAATCTATTGGTTATGAACTGTAGATTAAAACTGAATAAACTGCAAAAAGGTGGGAATTTAAGAAGATGGGACCTGGATAAACTGACTAAACCAGAGGTTGTAGAGAGTTTCGGGGAGAGCATAAGGGAACAATTGACAGGAATGGGGGAAAGAAATACAGTAGAAGAAGAATGGGTGGCTTTGAGGGATGAAATAGTGAAGGCGGCAGAGGATAAAGTAGGTAAAAAGACGAGGGCTAGTAGAAATCCTTGGGTAACAGAAGAAATATTGAATTTAATTCATGAAAGGAAAAAATATAAAAATGCAGTAAATGAAGCAGGCAAAAAGGAATATAAACGTATCAAAAATGAGATTGACAGGAAGTGCACAATGGCTAAGCAGGGATGGCTAGAGGACAAGTGTAAGGAAGTAGAGGCTTATCTCACTAGGGGTAAGATAGATACTGCCTACAGGAAAATTAAAGAGACCTTTGGAGAAAAGAGAACCACTTGTATGAATATCAAGAGCTCAGATGGAAACCCAGTTCCAAGCAAAGAAGGGAAAGCAGAAAGGTGGAAGGAGTATATAGAGGGTCTATACCAGGGTGATGTACTTGAGGACAATATAATGGAAATGGAAGACGATGTAGATGAAGATGAAATGGGAGATACGATACTGTGTGAAGAGTTTGACAGAGCACTGAAAGACCTGAGTTGAAACAAGGCCCCGGGAGTACACAACATTCCATTAGAACTACTGACGGCCTTGGGAGAGCCAGTCCTGACAAAACTCTACCATCTGGTGAGCAAGATGTATGAGACAGGCGAAATACCCTCAGACTTCAACAAGAATATAATAATTCTTATCCCAAAAAAAGCAGGTGCTGACAGATGTGAAAATTACCGAACAATCACTTTAATAAGTCATGGATGCAAAATACTAACGCGAATCTTTACAGACGAATGGAAAAACTGGTAGAAGCCGACCTCGGGGAAGATCAGTTTGGATTCCATAGAAGTATTGGAACACTTAAGGCAATACTGACCCTACGACTTATCTTAGAAGCTAGATTAAGGAAAGGCAAACCTACGTTTCTAGCATTTGTAGACTTAGAGAAAGCTTTTGACAATACTCTCTTTCAAATTCTGAAGGTGGCGGGGGTAAAATACAGGGAGCAAAAGGCTATTTACAATTTGTACAGAAACCAGATGGCAGTTATAAGAGTCGAGGGACATGAAAGGGAAACAGTGGTTGGGAAAGGAGTGAGACAGGGTTGTAGCCTCTCCCCGATGTTATTCAATCTGTATATTGAGCAAGCAGTGAAGGAAACAAAAGAAAAATTCGGAGTAGGTATTAAAATCAATGGAGAAGAAATAAAAACTTTGAGATTCGCCAATGACATTGTGATTCTGTTGGAGACAGCAAAGGACATAGAAGAGCAGTTGAACGGAATTGATAGTGTCTTGAAAGGAGGATATAGGATGAACATCAACAAAAGCAAAATGAGGATAATGGGATGTAGTCGAATTAAGTCGGGTGATGCTGAGGGAATTAGATTAGGAAATGAGACACTTAAAGTAGAAAAGGAGTTTTGCTTTTTGGGGAGCAAAATAACTGATGATGGTCGAAGTAGAGAGGATATAAAATGTAGACTGGCAATGGCAAGGAATGCGTTTCTGAAGAAGAGAAATTTGTTAACATCAAGTATTGATTTAAGTGTTAGGAAGTCGTTTCTGAATGTATTTGTATGGAGTGTAGCCATGTATGGAAGTGAAACATGGATGGTAGTCAGTTTGGACAAGAAGAGAATAGAAGCTTTTGAAATGTGGTGCTACAGAAGAATGCTGAAGATTAGATGGGTAGATCATATAACTAATGAGGAGGTATTGAATAGAATTGGGGAGAAGAGACGTTTGTGGCACAACTTGACTAGAAGAAGGGATCAGTTGGTAGGACATGTTTTGAGGCATCAAGGGATCACCAATTTAGTATTGGAGGGCAGCATGGAGGGTAAAAATCGTAGAGGGGGACCAAGAGATGAATACACTAAACAGATACAGAATGATGTACATTGCAGTAGGTACTGGGAGATGAAGAAGCTTGCACAGGATAGAGTAGCATGGAGAGCTGCATCAAACCAGTCTCCGGACTGAAGACCACAACAACAACAACAGTGTCTGAGAAACATACCCTAATATTTTCCTGCAGTTCATGTTTTATTTGTATTTTCTGTTTTCTTTTTGTCAAGTCAAGTACAATATGAACCCTTTTTGCTCAATGCCTCTAATGCCAATAATTGGAGCTTGTCCAGCAGTATGTTGTGGTCCAGTATGTTAAAGGCTTAAGTCTGAAAAATGGCAGTAGCATTTTGATTTTTGTCCACTGTTTGCAGGGCATTGTGTATAAAATCATATGTGCCGCTAGTTGTTGATTTATTTTTTCTAAAATCCATGCTGAGTATCACTGACAATTTTGTTTTTCTCTAAAAATTTAATTAGCCTATTATTCATTACTTTTTCTATGATTTTACTAAAGCCTGATTATAAGCCAATTGATCTATAGTTTTCTATATTTGATTTGTCTATGAAGAGGGACTACTTTAGCAACTTTTAAACAGTGTGGAAACATGTGTGCCAGGAAAGTTGAATTGACTATACTTGCAAGAGGCAGTGAAGTGTTTGTAATACATTGCTTTATGATGCAATCAGGAATACCATCAATTCCTGATGACATTTTGTTAACAGTTGATGCAACATGGATTATTTCATCAGGAGCTGTTCCACAAACATACATCAAAGATGAACATGAGTGCACTTTGTTTTTCTGTTTCTTTTCAGTATCTATTTTGCCACAGACTATTAAATTATTTGTGTATCCTGCATAGTAACACCTAAAAGATTTGGGATGTGTTGCTGATCAGTTACATTCTTGTTCCCATGGTTCAGAGTGACGTTTTCCATTTAAGGGACACTTCATTTGCTTCCTTCTTTATTACTTTCCTTACTGCTTAACTTTCATGTGCTGACTGTTATGAACTTTTCATAGGCCATTCTTTTTGCCTGGTGTATCACTATTTTTTAGATTTGAAGGTATTTCTGAATGTACTGAAGTACGGGTATGATACTGTTTTCCCTGTATCTGAGTAGTTCTCTTTTTCTCACACTTGACATCTGAAAACTGTTGTCATTCATCTCTTTGCTTTTGGAGCTTTGCCTCCTATTACTTGTGTTTTCAGAGGCAATGCATTTTCAAAGTAATCACTGAAGATACTTTGTTGGTGTCACCTATTTGGAAAAGTTCCTCCCACCTTTCTCCTGATAATAGTGAACTGAATGTTGTTGTATTATGTGTGCTGAAACTTCTTGCTGCTACAGTTCTTTTGTAGTTCTGTGTGGGCAGCAAGTAGCTCTGGAGGGTGACAACTTGAGTTTCAGAGAAGGAAAGAAGCTACTCACCATATAGTGGAGATGCTGAGTCGCAGATAGGCACAACAAAAAGATTCTCACAATTATAGATTTCGGCCATTAAGGTCTTTGTCAACAATATACGCACACACACACGACTGCAGTCTCAGGAAACTGAAACCACACTGCGAGGAGCAGCACCAGTGCATGATGGGAGTGACGACTGGGTGGGGGTAAGGAGGAGGCTGGGACGGGGAGGGGGAGGGATGGTACAGTGCAGGTGGTGGACAGTGAAGTGATGCAGGTAAGACGGGTAGGGGGGGGGGGGGCAGGGGAGAGGTGGGGAGTAGGGAAGCAGCAAGTAGCAGAAAAGGATATAAATAAAAAGACTGGGTGTGGTGGTGAAATAACAGCTGTGTAATGCTGGAATGTGAACAAGGAGAAAGCTGGACGGGCAAGGACAGTGACTAATGAAGGTTGAGGCCAGGAGGGTTATGGGAACGTAGGGTATATTGCAGGGAACGAGGGGAATGCTTCTCTGTGGCCAGACAGTGGGACTTTGGGAGGTGGTGGGAGACTGGAAAGATAAGGCATGGGAGATTTGTTTTTGTACAAGGTTGGGAGGATAATTACGGTCAGTGATTGCTTCAGTGAGACCATTGGTATGTTCCGAGATGGACTGCTCGTCATTGCAGGTTGACGACCATGGGTGATTGGGGTGTATGGAAAGGACTTCTTGGTAGGGAATGGCTGGCAGCTCTCGAAGAGGAGGTATTGCTGGTGGTTAGTAGGTTTGATATGGACGGAGGACTGATGTAACCATCTTTGAGGTGGAGGTCAACATCTAGGTAGGTGGCTAGTTGTGTTGAGTAGGACCAGGTGAAGCAAATGGGGGAGAAGTTGTTGACATTCTGGAGGAATGTGGATAGGGTGTCCTAACCTTCAATCCAGATAGCAAAGATGTCATCAGTGAATCTGAACCAAGTGAGGGGTTTAGGATTCTGGGTGTTTAGGAAGGATTCCCCTAGATCGCCCGTGAACAGGTTGGCATAAGATGGTGCCATGCGGGTGCCCATAGCTGTTTCCCGGATTTGTTTGTAGGTAACGCCTCGTCCATCCTTACACAACCCTTCTCCCAAACCCTTACCTCATGGCTCATACCCCTGTAATAGACCTTGGTGCAAGACCTGTCCCGTACATCCCCCTACCACTACCTACTCCAGTCCAGTCACTAACATCACTTATCCCATAAGAGACACGGCTACGTGTGGAACCAGTCTTGTGATTTACAAGCTAAGCTGCAACCACTGTGCTGCATTCTTTGTAGACATGACAACCAACAAGCTGTCTGTCTGCATGAATGTCCACTGACAAACTGTGGCCAAGAAACAAGTGGACCACCCTGTTGCTGAACACACTGCCAAACATGATATCCTTCATTTCAATGACTGCTTCACAGCCTGTGTCATATGGATCCTTCCCAGCAACACCAGCTGTTCTGAATTGAGCAGGTGAGAACTTTCCCTGCAATACATCCTATGTTCCCGTAACCCTCCTGACCTCAACCTTCGTTAGTCACTGTCCTCACCCATCCAGCCACCTCTCTGCTCCTATTCCAACACTACACAGCCATCTTTTCACCACCACACCCACTCTTTTTATTTCTTTTTGTTTCTCTCCTTTTCTGCTCCCCCCTCCCTTCCCACCTCTCCCCTGTCATCCATGTAAACTGCAGCACTTTACTGTGTGCCACCCCCACCATACTATCCCTTCCCCTCCCCACCCTAGCCTCCTCCTTACCCCCACCCAGTCGACACTCCCATCATGCATTGGTGCTGCTGCTCGCTGTATGGTTTCAATTGCCTGAGACTGCAGTTGTATGTGTGAGTTGTATTTGCGTGTGTGTGTGTGTGTGTGTGTGTGTGTGTGTGTGTGTGTGTGTGTGTGTGTGTGTGTGTCTATTGTTGACAAGGACCTTAATGGCTGAAAGCTGTAATTGTGAAAATCTTTTAGTTGTGCCTCTGTGCGACTCAGTATCTCCCATCTCCGCTATATGGTGAGTAGCATTTCCTTCTCTAATATTGTTACAGTCCTTCCTGGATTTTCCATTGTTTGATTTAATCTCACTGTTTACATTACTGTAACATTAACTACTGTCAGATATCTTTCCTGGTAAATGTTCTAGTTTGCCTACTATCTAAATTGTTCATTTGAATTTTTTGAAAGTGAATGGTTAGTTTTGTCACAAAAAAGTCAATAGCATTTAAATTTCAGTTAAAAAGTAAATAAATATATTTGACTCCAAAATGTGGTCTCCATTTGAAATACTTAAAGAAAATGAATGATACAAATTTTGCAAAAATCTTATTACTTGTCTACCATTCCTATGAAATAATAAAAGAGAAAGGAAATCAGGGCAACAGTAATAAACTAAAAACTTAAATATTCATTCATGGCTTATAATACAAAGATAAAGTAGCTGATCATCTGCCTGTGTTTACACAGTACATCTACACCTGTTTGTAGCCCTTGGAAACTGAGAACTTACATGTCATTTATGATCTTTCAGCACTGGCACATTGTAACACACAAATAATGGTATGATCCTCAATTACAACAAAATTTTTGAGCCAAGTTCCAAAAAATCTGGATCAGTAGGAGAATACTTTTTATTTATTTTTTTATTTTTATTTTATTTGTTTATTTATTTATTTATTTATTTTTGCAATATTCAGTACTTCATTACTTTTTGAGAAAAGCAGTAAACAGTACATGACCTAAGTTTTCTTTTATTTATCTATTTTATTTGATATTTTTAAGTGTATAATGCAAAAGTCTTGGAGTCTTAGCATTTTTCAATCTTTGAATGACGTCTACATTTATTACTGAAAATAAAAGCAACAAAAAACTGAAAATGGGATATTTCAGAAACCAGTCATTTTGATTGGTTTTAATGGTCAGGTTAAAATGGAGATGAAAAAAACTGATTTGACTGAAAACTGGTTCTTTCAGCAATAACTGCCATCCTTAACATCCTGTTATACCAATTGTAAGGGTTTTTTCCCCATTCCATTCACATGAGAAGTGTGGGAAAAATTATTGTTAAATCCCGCTGTATGTACTGTAACTAATCTATCCTTCTCTTAATATCCCTGTCAGAACAATATGTTATGGGTTGCAGTATGTTCCTAGAGTCATCATTTAAAGCTAGTTCTTGAAACTTTGTTAGTAGACTTTCTCAGAAAAGTGTATGTCTAGCTTCAAGTTTGTGTCAGTTCAGTTCTTTCAACATCTCTGCGACACTCCCCCATGAGTCAAAAAAATCTCTAACCATTTGTGCTTTCCTTCTCTGTATATGTTCAATGTACCCTGTTAGTCTTATTTTCAATGGGTCCCATGCACTTGAGCAATATTCTAGGATGGTTTGCACAAATGATTTGTAAGCAATCTCCTTGGTTGTCTGATTGCATTTCCCTAATGTTCTACTAGTAAACCAAAGTCTACTACTTGCTTTATCCATGACTGTGCCTTGTGATCATTCTGTTTCACATCCCTACAAAGTGTTACACCCAGCTATTCATGTGAGTTTACCAATTCCAACTGTGACTTTTTGATATTTTAGTTATAGGATAGTACATTTTTTTCATATTGTGGAGTGCACACTCCTACATTTCTGAACATTTAAAGCAAGACTTCACACAACTTTAAGATCTTATGAAGATCTGACTCAGTACTTGTGCAGCTTCTTTCAGACTGTACTTCATTGCAAATAACTGCATCATCTGCGAAAAGTGTAAGTTTACTATCAAAATTGTCTGATAGGTCATTAGTGTACAACATCAGCAGCTAGGGATCCACACACTTCCCTGGAGTACACCTGAAGTTACGTCTATATCTGTCAATGGCTCTCCATCCAAGATAACTTGCTGTGTACTCCCTACTGAAAAATCCTCAATCCCTGTATTCAGCAAAAATAGATTTCTATCAGAGAACAGATGATTTTTTGTTTTGTTTTAAATTAAAACACAAAATAAATAATGTTTACAGTGGAAACACAAATATTTTACAAAATACAAACCAGTGCTGAATGAAAGTTACACAAAGAGCTCATACTGAACTTGACCTTTACAATCAGAAGCAAGTTACTGACAACAAAGAAATAAATTGAAAAGTTGCATAACTGAGAACAAAAATCTGGAATGATCTAGGAAAAAACAGGATTTCCACAACATGATTGATATATGGGACAGTGATTCACAGTTAGCTATTAAAGACCGCTCCTACATGAATAACATGAAAGACGGAAATGAAAACACACAAAAAGAATATCAAACAGCAGGGCTGAAATAAGTCAATAAAACACACACACACACACACCCACACACACACACACACACGTATATAAGAATGCTTCATGAGGATAGGTCAGGTGGCCGGCCAGGGTCTTGATGAAGAAACTATCCTGGCATTTGCCTGAAATGATTTACAAAAACCATAAGAAACCTAAATCAGGATGGCTGGACAGAGGTAGTCCATTCTCCCAGTAAAAGGAAGAAAAGAAAAAGAGAGAAATGAAAGAGAATAAGTGGGCACATGTTTGGAAATAAACTCAACAGCAAGGAAAAACTTTACAGATTGGAACATTATAAAGATATAGGACATGGAGAGAATTATGCGAAGAGAAATTGGATTTATGTTCTGTCCTTTAGTTTTAGAGTCTCTTGATACTTTACTCTCAGTAATTTATGTCTCTTCAATTACATACTGTTTCAGATTTCCCATATTTCTCACCGTTAATCTCAAAATGAAACCTTCACTCTTGACAATTAAAATGCAAGCGTATTTGTCACCTTTGGAGTGCCTAAGATTGCAGGAAGTGTGGCATTTTTTGCCATTCAGTGTAATTTTTGTATGGTAAAATTACAGATTGTTGTAGTTGACACCGAAATCAGTTGAGAGTAAAAGATCACAAATCATCCAAAATACAGGGTGTTTGAGAAAAAACTCCCTAGTTTTAACAAGTCCTAGAAGCTGTACAAAGTGACATACACTATTCCAATTTGTGGTTTTTGATTCATCAACTCTCCAAGTTTGGCTCCCTGCATTTGGCAGGTCTGCTTAATCTTGAGACAGCACCAGTGCTATCTTCTTCTTTTGCTCCCTCAGTTCAGTCAAGGCCATGCAGTGCAGTGCAGAGCAACTCGGCAACAATGTGTGCTCCACAATAGAAAGCACAGTCTGTTTTTGGCTTGAGAAAACTGAGTCAGTTATAACAGTGTAACATGATTTTAGATGTCAGTATGGTGGTGAACCACCTACAGCAAAAAATATCCATCTTTGGCTAAAGTTTTTCAAGGAAAACGGTAGTGCTTTAAAATGGGGACGTTTACTGTGACGTATTGATAGAGTACGTCTTTCCCCAAATGGACAATATTGAGGCAGGAAAGGGGCTTGTGGTTTTCCAACAAGATGACGCTCCACCTCATTACAGTGACCATATGCGGGCGGTCTTGACACTTGCTTTCCAGGAAGGTGGATGGGCAGGGCTGACCCATTACCTTGGCCACCACGAAACCCAGATTTAACCCCACTGGACTTTTTCTTCCACATAAAAAGTGTACAGTGAAAAGATCAGAGATATAAGTTGTTTACATCAATCATCACAATGGTTGGGATGGTTATACCTGAAATGTTGGTGAATAAGTGGCGAGGAGTAGAATATCGTCTCGACGTGTGGAGGGCAACAAATGGATCCATCATTGAAGTCTACTAACATTAAACAAAACTTGAAGGAATTCTCTTTCATGATATATACTCATTGATGTAATTTCTCATTAATTTCCTCATGAAAATTATACTTAAAATCAGGGAATTCTTTTTCAAACACCGTGTGTTTTGAAAACCTATAGAGCGCGCTCTCTCTCTCTCTCTCTCTCTCTCTCTCTAACATGGACAAGTATCTTCAAGTCTTCAAGCATACAGGCGAAGAAAGGAACATTTAAGTTATAATCTTCTGTCGACATTAAGCATGTTACAAATAAGGAATTATGTCAGTTAGCCAAAAATGAGAAAGGAAGTTGATCATGTCCTTGTACAACTAACTGTTCCCACATTCAACTTATGCTCATTAGGAAAACTGTAGAAAACTTAAATAATGATGATCAGTTTAGAGTCTGAAGCAAGCTCTTTCTGAAGAATGAGCCAAGTGCCTTAAACAACTGCGTGAGCCTACTCTGTGGGTGTGTACTGTTTACAGCTTGAAATGTGTATGAGAACAGTTAGAGAGAATGAGTTGTCAAGTATAATGGCCTAACAATGAGAAAGGACACATACTAACTGAGGAAGGAAATTTTAAAAATCACAATTTTCATGACAGGAAGATCAAAAAATTATATAAAAGAGGAATTACTAATCGATGCTGAAAGAGTCTACTACAGTTTTCAGATATCATGAAGTCTTGTACAAAAGTTGTTTCTTTGACAGGCTCTTTGCATTATTTCCTATCTTATCTGCAGCTTCTGTTACTTAGCATATTAGTTAATGCTTTTTATATAATATATTGCAAAGCACAAAATAAGGTTTGGTATTTTCCTATATGGTTCAAATATGATGGTTCTCAATATTTATGTGTCATTAATAATTTGAATCAATGTGAATGTTTGTTTTAGGTTTGTTTTTAGGAGAAAGTGTAGCACTGACAGGTTGGAAATTTCTGGCAGCTTTGTAGTAAAAAGTTAAGAAGAAAAATCTGAGTTCAGAATAAAGTGTTACTGTGAGATGAAGCAGGGGAACTGCTTGAAGCATAAACAGAAAAGTACCCAGGGGCTTCACGATGCAGGCCTTGCAGGTTCTCCCAGCGATCGACCTCCAGACAGGCTGCAGTCAGACGTCTACTTGCCAGCACCTGACGTGTCTGCCACCCCTGTGACATATGCATGGTTTCATTCTCTGTTCTGTAATCATGATCCATTTATTTTTGGCTTGAAGCTCGAAAATTTAGTGTTCTAGAAGCCCAAATATATCTTCAAGATGTAAAATCATGTATAATGGAGATAGTGGAAACATCAAAAACAACCCAAACTGAAAAATACTATTTATTCAGGAACATACACAATCACCGACTTAATGACATAAGTTCAATTTCTTTTCATGATAAGAAGCTACAAGACAAACCTGGAATCAAAACTAGAAGTTGAAAACATGAGTGAATCCTAAGGGAAAGTCTAAATGGTTGTGACTTCTCAAAAGGCAATGAGTTTTAAGGGAAGTGTCAGGAAAACTACTGACAAACGTCACAGAGAATATTGGCACTTCTGCATATTATTGTTTTATGCTGTTGTCATAGAATGGTTAGTGTACTGAATGAATAAAATAAATAATTTCAAAAATCTCACAAAAAGACAGCTACAGAGAGTTCAAGAAGTTTTCACAATTGTGGACAACCATGTATTCATTCTCAAACACTCATTTGTTCATCTCTCATTACAGTGGGTCACTTCTGAAGTGAAGCATTTAGTCCGCTATAGCCAAATACTCCATGTAAAACTCAATATGAGCTACAGTCTACTTCACAAATGATGAACAGCTGTCTTATAATTTCTGTTTTCTCTATGACTGGAACGTTTATTACCATACCATAACTATGATTGATACTATGGTTGAATAAAATCTGCCGTCAGTCATAAAATATTTATTATTGCATCATGTGTTTCAAATGTAGTAGATATTTTCAGGTTCCTTTCCAGTTCTTACATTACTTTTCATCATTCCTGTACTGCAAATATTTACAGTACTTTTGTGTATTTTCTCTCACACAAAATCTACAATTAAAACATATACCAGTAGTTGTTTTGATTGTTGTCCTTTTTGATTAGTGGTGGCACTTTAAGGAAATATCTGTAATATACTTTATTCCATTATTAGCCATTAACAAAAAAGAAAACAAAATCCTAAATCCATTAATAGTAAGTGGTATCAAACTAAAACTGCATTGAAGGGTCACTGTAAATGTTTGCAATTCTTATTCATTCTTTCTTCCTTATTGGACTAGGTATAAATTGCTTCTAGGGAATATAATCCTTTTTTTTTTGGAATGAAGAGATCTTGGTCCACTACCTATTTCATGTTTCTTTCTATAAGCATTATTATTCTAGTTACAAACATACAATCATGAGAGATCAGGCTAATAATTCACAGATTATCAACTCATGTTTTCTTTGATAGTGCTGTTATATGCATTTACTGGGAGTCATACAGTAGGCTGCATTTTCTGTTTCATAACCTTTAAACAACAAATTAAGTAATTTTTTCGTTCCTGTACCACCTATTGGTTTTAATAATTGCATCGATACAGTATCACAGGAACCTTATATCAATTTTTTTACTGATGGCATTAATGAGGATGAATATGTTTCTGTAAAAAATGCTGGGCTGTTAAGGTGCCTTAAGATAATCGTTTACTCATAATATAAACTGTCATATGTCATAAGCTCTTCATTTCAGAGGCGAGAAATGGGAAAAAAGAGAAACCTTACCAATGGAGAGACTCCAACACTCCAATGGACCTTAAAAGACTTGAGGGTGCAAATGGATGTACACAAAACATATTTTAAACCTCCAGTATGCCTGTGTTAAGAGATTATAGCCTCCACAGAAAGAGTAATTTCAATAACAAGAGAGAGAGCACTGAGAGAGTGGACAGTTCTGTATAATATGATACCACCTCTTCCTCTTCCTCTTGCAACCATCATGCAAGAAGTCACTGTTCATGTCCCTGTAACAAATCCAGTAACTATATGTTATAGCTATATTCCCACCCATGAACCACAGACCATGCCATCAGTGGGATGGCTTGCATGCCTCAGCAGTACAGATTGCCATATCATAGGTGCATCCACAATGGAAGGGTTTCTGTTGAGAGGCCAGATAAATATGTGGTTCCTGAAAAGAGGGAGTAGCATTTTCAGTAGCTACAGAGGCAACAATCTGCATGACTGACTGACCTGGCCTTGTAACATCATCCAAAATGGTCTTGCTGTGCTGGTATCATGAACAGCTGAAAGCGAGGGAAACTATAAATGAAATTCCTCCCGAGGACATGCAGCTCTAGTGTATGGTTAAATTATGAGGCATCCTCTTGGGCAAAATGTTCTGGAGGTAAAATAGTTCCCCATTTGGATCTCTGGGTGAGGACTACTCAGAAGAAATTCATTATTGGGAGAAAAAAACTGTCATTCTGTGGATAAGAGCATGGAATTTAGATGCCTTAATCAGACAGGTAGGTTAGGTTAGAAATTTTGAAAGGAGAAGCGAATAGGCTGAAGTTAGATATAGTGGAAATTATTGAAGTTTGGCGGCAGGAGGAACAGGTCTTCTGGTCAGTTATATAAATACAAAGTCAAATAGGGATAATTCAAAAGTAGGTTTAACAATGAATAAGAAAATAGAAATGCAGGTAAACTACCATGGTTCAAAAATGGTTCAAATGGCTCTGAGCACTATGGGACTTAACATCTGTGGGCATCAGTCTCCTAGAACTTAGAACTACTTAAACCTAACTAACCTAAGGACATCACACACATCCATGCCCGAGGCAGGATTCGAACCTGCGACCGTAGTAGTAGCGCGGTTCCGGACTGAGCGCCTGAACCGCTAGACCACTGCGGCCGGCAAACTACCATGGACAGTATAGTTAATGCATTACCATAGCCAAGGTAGACACAAAGCCCACAACTCCCACACTAGTACAAGTTTATATGCCAACTAGCTCCGCAGATAATGAAG
Source organism: Schistocerca serialis cubense (assembly GCF_023864345.2). Taxonomy (NCBI): domain Eukaryota; kingdom Metazoa; phylum Arthropoda; class Insecta; order Orthoptera; family Acrididae; genus Schistocerca; species Schistocerca serialis. Next base: position 84,222,290 of record NC_064638.1, on the reverse strand, counting down.
AGGTTGAAGAAATGTATGATGAGTTAAAAATTTATTGATATAGTTAAAGGAGATGAAAATTTAATTATGATGAGGGAATGGAATTTAATAATAGGAAAAGGAGGAAAAGAAAAAAATAGTAGGTGAATTGACTGGGGGAAAGGAATGACAGAGGAAGATGTCTGGTAGCTGCACGGAACATAATTTAATCATCACTAACACTTGGTTCCAGAATCACAAAGGATGGCTTATACATGGAAGAGACCCGGAGACAATGGAAGGTTTCAGATTAATTATACAATGATGATGTGCAGATTTAGAAACCAGATTTTAAATTTTAAGGCATTTCCAAGAGCAAATGTGGGCTCTGACTACAATTTACTGGTTATGAACAGTAGATTAAAACAAGAAACTGCAAAAAGATAGGAAATTAAGGCGGTGGGACCTGGATAAGTTGAAAGAATCAGAGGTTGTTAAGGGTTTCAAAGGGATCATCAAGCAATGCGTGATTAGAACAAGTGAAATGAATACAGTAGAAGACGAATAGGTAGCTTTAAGAGATGAAGTAGTGAAGGCAACAGAGGATCAAATCAGTATAGAGACAAGGCCCAGTAAAAATCCTAAAAATCCTCAGATAATACAAGAGATATTGAATTTAACTGATGAAAGGAGAAAATTTAAAAATGCAGCAAATGAAGCAGATCAAAGGGAATGCAAACGTTTAAAAAATTAGAGTGACAGGAAGCGCAAAATGGCTAAGCAGGAATTGCTAGAGGACAAATGTAAGGATTTAGAAGTATGTTTCACTAGGGGAAAGACACATATCAACCTCAGGAAAATTAAAGATACTTTTGGAGAAAAGAGAACTATCTGTATGAATATCAAGAGCTCAGATGGAAAACCAGTCTTAAGCAAAGAAGGGAAAGCTGGAAGGTGGGAGTACATAGAGGGTCTGTACAATAGAGAACTTCAAGGTAATATTATAGAAAGGGAAGTGGAGGTAGACAAAAATGGGATGGGAAATATGATACTGCAAGAATAACCAGGCAGATCTCTGAAACATCTAAGTTGAAACAAGGCCCTGAGAGTAGATAATATTCTGTCAGAATTACTGATAGCCTTGGGAGAGCCAGCCATGACAAAACTCTTCCATCTGCTGTGCAAGATGTACGAGACAGGCAAAATACCCTCAGACTTCAAGAAAAACATAGTAATTCTAATTCCAGCAGTTGCTGCCAGATGTGAATATTACCAGAGAGATAAGTTAAGAAAAGGCAAACAAAGCATTTCTAAAGAAGAGATACTTGTTAACATCAAATATAGATTTAAGTATTAGGAACTCTTTTCTGAAGATTTGTAGAATTAGAGAAAGCTTTTGACAGTGTTGACTGGAATACTCCCTCTGAAATTCTGAGGGTAGAAGGGGTAAAATACAGGGAGTGAAGGGTTATTTACAACTTCTAAAGAAACCAGACGGCAGTAGTCAGAGTCAAGGGGCATGAAAGGGAAGCAGTGGTTGAGAAAGGAGTGAGACAGGGTTGTAGTCAGTCCCTGGTGTTATTCAATCTGTGCATTGAACAAGCAGTAAAGGAAACAAAAGAAAAATGTGGATTAGGAATTAAAGTCCTAGGAGAAGAAATAGAAACTTTGAGGTTTGCCAATGACATTGTACTTTTGTCGGACACAACAAAAAACTTGGAAGAACAGTTGAATAGAATAGGCAGTGTCTTGAAAGGAGGTCATAAGATGAACATCAACAAAAGCAAAACAAGTGTAATGGAATGTAGCTGAATTAAATTAAATAACTGATGATGGCTGAAGTAAAGAGATGTAAAATGTAGACTGACAATGGCAAACAAAGCATTTCTAAAGAAGAGATACTTGTTAACATCAAATATAGATTTAAGTATTAGGAACTCTTTTCTGAAGATACTTGTCTGGAGTGTTGCCACATATAGAAATGAAACATGGACAATAGACAGTTTAGACAAAAAGAGAACAGAAGATTTTGAAATGTGGTGCTACAGAAGAATGTTGAAGATTAGATGGGCTGATCATGTAACTAATGAGGAGGTACTGAATAGAATTGGGGAGACAAGAAATTTGGGGCACAACTTGACAAAAAAAAGGATCAGCTGACAGGACACATTTTGATACATCAATGGATAACCAATTTAGTATTGGAGGGAAGAGTGGTGGTGGTGGGGGAGGGGGGGGGGGCAAAAAATCAAACCAGTCTTTGGACAGAAGACCACAACAACAACAACAACAAATGCTCACTGCACAGATCTCTTGTTCATGGATTTCAACTTATTTTTCTCAATGCTGAGAATTCTGTATGTCTAATCTGAAAATGACAGTTGATTTCCCATGTAAAAAACTGTGCTCCAGATACAGTGCCAAAAAAATACCCTATTTTCAATTATCTCCATTCCAGTAACAGTTTGTCATCAACATGAAATATTCCTACAATTATGCATAATTTATGATACAAAAATTATGTGTTTTGATCCCTTTACCAAGGTGCATCAATTAAACTATGTATTTTTGTACCACAAAAGCATATGTATGAGTTACCAAATATGGCACCTTAGTTGTGAAAAAATGTAAATGAACATGGTATCTGATCATCTACATCTTAAACTAGGCCCTGGTCCATGTAACGCATCACACTGTCATTACAAATATTATTTACAAAATACTATAAATAATATTGATTAAATATTATATGAACATATGGTGTCTGTTCTTTCAGACATGTCCAAAAGAACAGACACCATGCATTCATGTAACTGATTCATGTTGATGGGCAATGAATCCACCACCTTCAGTGTGGGAATTGCAAAGTAGCGAACGAGGTGGACATGGACGAAGTCTGTGGATACCTGGTCCTTGGTGGGAATGTGGATCGGTTGGGAGGCATGTCAAGATAGTCTGCACAACTGCAACAAACAGTATGTCCAGATGGTGCAGTGGTTAATGCAACTGACTAGCAAGTGGGCAGGTTTGGATCCCAGTCAGGTACACATTTTCACCTATTGTTGCTGATTCTGCATAAAACCCTGATGCAGCTAACATCAATAGCTCCTTATCTTCCTCTCACCCCTTCTACCTTCAATGTACATAAAGATTATATACTGACAACCACCAGAATAACATTTGCATGACATTATGTGTCGTGTGGACAGATTGGTTGAAACAGGCAGAACAAGTAGGTGCCATGTCGATTTGTGTGTCTGTGAAGCTTAATTGCCATATTTGCTGATTTTAGTACTTATAATTGCATTCTACAAAAATGTAGAGTTGAAGTGATTCACTGCATTAACGAACTCCACAAATCGCTTCATTTTTGGAACAATTTATTGTGAAAAAATATTGACAAATCTACTGTCACCAGATACAATCACTATCTATATTTCAAGTTAAAAGTGAAGACTGCTTCATTATTGTGGGCAAATGAATTTTTGGTGATTAAACCAGCGAAATATTGAGAAATGTGATAGGCCAAATCCTTCAGGCAGAGATGAAGGAAACACTGAAACACAGTGTCTTGCACCTTCAAATTAGGCTAACAACTATGATTACCAGATATCCATGTATTAAGTCTGTGTACACAGCTTTAGCTTATTCCAATGATAGTATAATAACAAACTTTATTAATGCTGACATGGCAAAGAGTCTGTTTTGAGTACCTAGAATGGTAAGCCTCAGTTGCATATATTCTAAATGAACACCAATCCCTTCATGATTTAGTGGAAAAGCAACTTTCCGTGCCAGCAAGATATGATAACATTGTTAAATGCCTTGTGTTGTGCTGATGATAGTTTGTCTTCCTTGTTCTAACTGAGACTCCTGGCAGCTGTTTTCACACTACAAAACGTGTTGATGGATCAGTGATCTAACATCTCAGATGATAACTCTGAAGTTATGACAATGGTTTCTGTTAAAAAGCTTTCACTAGTAACACAGTTCATTTTTTCTGTCTCAACATATGACTCGAAATGATTACCTAATGTTCCTACTGCCTTTTTTCTTGTTAAGAGTGATAACTCAGAATTTTTGTGTTCAAGTCAATTCTCATGATGAGATAAAATATTAGAAATACTTTTCCAATCTGCAGTACCATTAGTAGCAATAATGGCCTTACCTGTGAACAATTTACATAATGCACAAAAAACAGCAGCAGTGCTACAGGAGTATACTAGAAAATCATGCAAAGTTGATTCACCATTTAAAAGATTACAGTAAAATATATTTTTCTTCAAATATCTGGTTTTATGACCTATTGATAATCTTGAATTAGAAAAATGACCGTTACAATTTTGATTAATGCCACATTGTACGAGGGGCATTTCAAAAGTCCATGCACAGTCCAAGAGATGGCACCACCGGTGCATATTGAGGTCATGTTTAGTTAGTAGCATCTTTGGAAAGAATGCACACCGTGTTTCAGCCATATTGGTCTATTTCTTTGTGTTTGGCATTCATGTGAATCAAGGTAGATGAGTGATTGTCAAAAAATGGACAAAAAAGAATTTCGTGTGGTGATTAAACATTACTTTATGAAAGGCAAAACGCCTCAGGAGACTAAAGAGAAGCTTGATAAACATTACGGTGACTCTGTACCTTCAATTAGAACAGTTTATAAGTGGTTTCAAAATTTTCATAGTGGCCATATGGGCACAAGTGATGCTGAATGTTCTGGACGCCCTGTGGAGGTTACGACTCTAGAAATCATGATAAAATCCATGATATGGTGATGGGTGACAGAAGAGTTAAGGTGCATGAGATTGCTAGTGCTGTGGGCATCTCAAATGAATGGGTACATAATATTTTGCATTAACATTTTGACATGAGAAAGCTACCCACAAGATGGGTTCCACGATTGCTCATGCTTGACCAAAAATGGAATCGTGTGAAGTGTTGCAAGGATGGTTTACAGCTGTTCAGGAAGAATCTGCAGGACTTTAAGTGTTGTTTCGTCACTGTGGATGAAACATGGTTATATTACTGTACTCCTGAGACCAAACAACAATCTAAACAATGGGTTACTAAGGGAGAATCTGCACCAAAACAGGCGAAGACCATTCCTTCCGTTGGAAAGGTTGTAGCAACTGTCTTTTGGGATTCGCAAGGGATAATCCTCATTGACTATCTAGAAAAAAATAAAACTATTACACATGCATATTATTCACTGTTATTGGAACGTTCGAAAACCAAGCTGCAAGAAAAATGCCTGCGATTGGACCGCAAAAAAGTCCTTTTCCATCATGACAATGCTCCAGCACATATCTCAGCAATTGTGGTCGCAAAATTAATGGAAATAGGATTCCAACTCGTTTCACATCCCTCCCTATTCTCCAGAATTGGCTCCCTCCTACTACTATTTGTTCTCCAATTTGAAGAAATGACTGGCAGGACAAAGATTTTATTCAAACGAGGAGGTGATTGCAGCAACTAATTGCTATTTCGCAGGCTTGGACAGTTCCTATTATTCGGAAGGGATCAAAAAATTAGAACAGCATTGGACGAAGTGTATAAGTCTAAAAGGAGACTAAGTCAAAAAATAGAAAAGGTTTACCCCAAACATGTAAGTAGTTTTTATTTTTGCACAGACTTTACAAACGCCCCTCGATTGAGAACGTTGATTGTTGATTCATTGACACATCATTCCGCAGGATCATCACTAATGAGGTTATTTCTTTTTTGTAATGTCTGACTCGACACTTAGTCTTTTGTGAAACTCAAACCCAGAAACAATTTGCTTTTCTTCATTTTTGACTTTTGTTTTGTCTGTATTTACTTGTTTTACAACAGCTGCAGTGCCAGAAATATCATCCGAACTACTGGTACTTGAACTCATAGTCGAACCAGTAACATTTTTTGCAAAAAATTTATCTACTCCGCCAAGCGTTTTTAGAACATTGCCCTCTCGTTCTCTCCTTTCCTTAGATAATTTCCAAAATGCCACCACACTTACACATTTCCTTTTTCCACTGCTATTCCCTTTAAGGCACTTACAAAATTGTCAACCAACAGTCAAAACAAAAGAAAAAAAGTTGTTAAAGGAAAGAAAGAAAGGAAGACGTTATCGAGGCCCAATCATACTGCACCGCACATGAGCAGAAAACTTTTTACTTTAAACATTGCACACGAGCACAAAGATTTTTCTTTTGAACACGGAGCAATGAAATGACCAATTCGGATTACTCAACGCAACTCTGCTATGACAGAACAAAATGCAAAATATTTTAATTTGATTGTTGCCTGTTCCTCTGTTGTCAGTGAACAGCAGAAGCACACCTGCCGGCTGGAATTCGTCTCGTAAAGAAAACGGGACAGTCCCTTTTTTGGTTTCTGTTTACTGCGTCGCCGAAATTTTAGCTGGGACGCAAATATGTTCTGAATATTCTAAATATGTTCTGAATATTCTTGACCCTGTCTTTCTAATTGAAAAAGCAAATAATTTTTGAAATTTCTTGCAATGAGGTGTGCTGGATCGACTTATTCTTATAACATTTTAGCAGTTTCTGTAGGCAGAGAAGACAGACTAAAAAAGTTTAGTCTTGTTGGCAGATGATGTGGTGTGTTGTCATTTATGTGAACATGTCTACATGCAAATGCACCTTTTATTCCAACATAAAATAAAAACAACCTTTCCTCGTAGAAAAAAACCTTAGTTAAGAAGTTTAATACAAAATTTGCAATGGCACGTACTATTCAATTGCACAGAGTGGGAACTTTGATATCATGCAGGTTGCAGCACAATAAATGCAACAAATGAAAGTTGGTTTCTTCTTCTTTTTTTGCCAAAAAAGTAACTAAGTAAATAAATAAATAAAATTTTTAAACTGTTGTGAAGTGTATTGCACACATTATTAGATATTCTGCTTGAGTTCTTTTCGTATAATCATGTGTTTAAAGATGTAAAACATTCCCAGAATTGACATGTTTTTTAAACAGGTATCATTAAATCAAAGCTCAGATACTGAAGACCACAGAGCTTTCACATTAATTACAGTAACGGAGGGTTCACTTGATACGTCCCCGTAATTTCTACAAGAAATTTATGTGGAGGCGGGTTTTACATACTGAGGCCCACAAATGTTACAGTACTTAAGAAACTGCTGATTAGTTTACAACAGCTTCTCAGGGGTCCCGATACTTTCACGGGGAAATTATGGTAGGGTTACGTAGAAGCCGGCAACATTCTCAGAATAATAAAGTTTCAAACATTGTATTGTACATTGCCGTTCTGAAAGCTTACTTCAAAATATTTTGAACAGTCATGAAGGTGATACCTGACGAAACCCAATGATAAATTTCCATTCATCATCAAGTAAACCATGTATATTTACAAGCTTGTATTGTCGAATTTTGTTCTTAAGGCTTATTTAAACTAGCAAGCTGTTTAACAATATTAAAAATTTTTGTCGTTTGTAAGTGCAGTTGTTTAAAAACGTAAAAGGTTAAAATGAGTAAAGAGCAAAAAATGCTGCCCGCCTTAAAGTGCCACCCCTAGGCCTGTGCCTAGTGGGACTATATGTAAATCCACCATTGGTTATAACAGTGAACAAATAAAGAAGTAACTTTATCATAGTCTAAGGGTTGTTTCGAGACTCAATCTTTCACCCTGCAGTGGAACATGGACTTTCATGATACCACCCGACATATCAAAACTGTGTGCCAGATCTGGACTTTGACTGTGACCTGTTCCAAGGAAAGACTTACCAACTGTGCTACATAGGCATGACTACAAGCTTTCTTCAGATTGTGGAACCAGTTTCTTGTAACTCTGTGAGAACTTATGACTAACCTTTTCTCCATGACGAAGGTGTGCTTCCATGGCTGTTATATCAGTGCGTAGACGGAGCATCTGTGACTCAACACGAGCATTTTCACGCTGCAATTCTGTGATCTCTGCTTCTAATGTCACCAGGTCTTCACTGCCAGAACCCACTGCATTGACAGGGCCTTCTATACCTGTGTTAAGAGAGATCTGTTAGAGTCGCAACAATCACAAATAACCAGTTTTTCAAAGTAGCATGTTTAATAAAAGAATAAGTCAATAGCATACCCATGATCTGAGCTAAGGGGGTGTTGGCAGTTGTAGAGGGGTAAGGAGAAAGCTCATATCAGTTTCAAGAAAAGGCATAGGCATGGAGGAAACAAAGAACACTTTCTTGAAAAATAAAATTCAAAACTACTGGAAAAACGTGTTTATCAATCACTAAACAAAATAAGGCTATCACTCTGTAATATGTTCTTACACACTATTATTTAGTCAACTGAGAGAATACAGTTCATGTGAGATTTGTTCATAATATTTTGTTGTCAGCCAACTATCATTTAGATGAATGAAAATACAGGGTGTCCATAACTGTAAAAAGAGAACAACTGCTCAGAATGATGCCAAATTTGAATAGCATATTCTTGACACAAGGGGAAAAATTATGGAATAAAAAAAAATTAATCAAAATTTGACCAATAAATGGAGCTTTAAGTATCAGAATATGCACACCAAAAGATGTGCAGTACACAGTTGTTCCTCAGTTTGCATCCGAGATGCCCAATATGTCAGTGTCCATGAAGGATCATGCATCTACATCTATACTCTGCAAACCACCATGAGGTGCATGGTAGAGGGAACTTCATGTCACATTGTACCAGTTATTAGTTTCCTCCTGTTCCATTCGTATACAACGTGTGACAAGAATAACTGCTTGAATAGCTTGGTGTGTGCAATAATTATTCTAATCTTATCCTCAAGATCCTTGAGTGAGTGAAGTAGAGGATTGTTGTATATTCCTAGAGTTATCATTTAAAGCTGGTTCTTGAAACTTTGTTAATAAACTTTCTCAGTATAGTTTCTCTTCGTGAGTCTGCCAGTTCAATTTCTCCAGCATCTCTGTGACACCCTCTCATGGATTAAACAAACCTGTAACCATTCATGCTGTCCTTTGCTGTATACATTCAATATCCCCTCTTAGTCCTATTTGATACGGGTCCCACACACTTGAGCGATATTCTAGGAAGGGACATACGAGTGATTTGTAAGCAATCTCCTGATTCTACCAATAAATGCTTTACCCATGACTGAGGGTATGTGATCATTTCACTTCATATCCCTACAAAATGCTAGACCCAGGTATTTGTATGAGTTGGCCGATTCCAACAGTGCATTGCTGGTAAAGGTCTTTTCCCAGAATGGTGACTGTGCACTACTAACCCTGCACAAGTTTGATACTCAAGGGTTTGAAAAAAAGTGTTGGTCTGATGTCTAGTAGAAGTCTGGAGAAAATCACAAAATTGTAAGAGGCAGGTTCTGCTGAAGTTCAGTGTGGCAGAGGGAGGAAAGTAGGTGATCCAACATCTGTTGAAGATGTGGTCGCAGCATTGCACGGGGCTTGAGCAGTGATGCAAAACATGCAGTGTATGGGAAATTACCTGAACATTGAGCATTCTTACTAGCATGGTGCATAAAATTCTATGAAACATCCTGCATTGCTATCCATACAAAATCACCCTATTCAGAAGTCGCTTACTGATGACCTGCCAGCAAGACAAATGTTCACTCTGGAATTTCTTGCTCGCATGGAAGTGAACATGTGGAAGGACATGTCAATACACAGAATTGTAGAATATGGCAAAGGAATATTCACATGCACATCAACTGGCACCACCTCATTCTGCAAAGGTGATTGTGTGGTGCTGATTGACAGCATTGTTACGGTAGGACTGTATTTTTTTAAGAGACAATTCCTCTGGGTCCCATTACCTGTACCATCACTGGTAAATGCTGTGAGAATCTTTTGCACACCGATGTCATTCCAACCCTTCAACAGCATGGAAGTGTGGGAAGGATAATTTTTATGCAAGATGGCACTCCTCCGCACACTGCACAGCCAGTGAAGCATCTACTGCAGAGGCATTATGAAAATGCTAGAATTATCAGCCATCATTTTCCTACAGCCTGGTTGTCCAGATTACCTGACCTCAATTCATGTGACTTCTGGCTGTCAGGTTATCTGAAAGATGTTCTCAGTGCTCCAATTATGAACAGAGCTGAATAGAAGGCACGCACTACACAATGCATTTTAATATGATCCCTGAGCCCCCCATGAACCATGGATCTTGCCATTGGTGGGGAGGCTTGCGTGCCTCAGCGATACAGATGGCCGTACCGTAGGTGCAACCACAACGGAGGGGTATCTGTTGAGAGGCCAGACAAACATGTGGTTCCTGAAGAGGGGCAGCAGCCTTTTCAGTAGTTGCAGGGGCAACAGTCTGGATGATTGACTGATCTGGCCTTGTAACATTAACCAAAACGGCCTTGCTGTGCTGGTACTGCGAACGGCTGAAAGCAAGGGGAAACTACAGCCGTAATTTTTCCCGAGGACATGCAGCTTTACTGTATGATTAAATGATGATGGCGTCCTCTTGGGTAAAATATTCCGGAGGTAAAATAGTCCCCCATTTGGATCTCCGGGCGGGGACTACCCAAGAGGATGTCGTTATCAGGAGAAAGAAAACTGGCATTCTACGGATCGGAGCGTGGAATGTCAGATCCCTTAATCGGGCAGGTAGGTTAGAAAATTTAAAAAGGGAAATGGATAGGTTAAAGTTAGATATAGTGGGAATTAGTGAAGTTCGGTGGCAGGAGGAGCAAGACTTTTGGTCAGGTGATTACAGGGTTATAAATACAAAATCAAATAGGGGTAATGCAGGAGTAGGTTTAATAATGAATAAAAAAATGGGAGTGCGGGTTAGCTACTACAAACAGCATAGTGAATGCATTATTGTGGCCAAGATAGACACAAAGCCCATGCCTACTACAGTAGTACAAGTTTATATGCCAACTAGCTCTGCAGATGATGAAGAAATAGATGAAATGTATGACGAGATAAAAGAAATTATTCAGGTAGTGAAGGGAGACGAAAATTTAATAGTCATGGGTGACTGGAATTCGTCAGTAGGAAATGGGAGAGAAGGACACATAGTAGGTGAATATGGATTGGGGGGAAGAAATGAAAGAGGAAGCCGCCTTGTAGAATTTTGCACAGAGCATAACTTAATCATAGCTAACACTTGGTTCAAGAATCGTGAAAGAAGGTTGTATACCTGGAAGAATCCTGGAGATACTAAAAGGTATCAGATAGATTACATAATGGTAAGACAGAGATTTAGGAACCAGGTTTTAAATTGTAAGACATTTCCAGGGGCAGATGTGGATTCTGACCACAATCTATTGGTTATGAACTGCAGATTGAAACTGAAGAAACTGCAAAAAGGCGGGAATTTAAGGAGATGGGACCTGGATAAACTGAAAGAACCAGAGGTGGTACAGAGTTTCAGGGAGAGCATAAGGGAACAATTGACAGGAATGGGGGAAAGAAATACAGTAGAAGAAGAATGGGTGGCTTTGAGGGATGAAGTAGTGAAGGCAGCAGAGGATCAAGTAGGTAAAAAGACGAGGGCTAATAGAAATCCTTGGGTAACAGAAGAAATATTGAATTTAATTGATGAAAGGAGAAAATATAAAAATGCAGTAAATGAAGCAGGCAAAAAGGAATACAAACATCTCAAAAATGAGATCGACGGGAAGCGCAAAATGGCTAAGCAGGGATGGCTAGAGGACAAATGTAAGGATGTAGAGGCTTGTCTTACTAGGGGTAAGATAGATACTGCCTACAGGAAAATTAAAGAGACCTTTGGAGATAAGAGAACCACTTGTATGAATATCAAGAGCTCAGATGGCAACCCAGTTCTAAGCAAAGAAGGGAAGGCAGAAAGGTGGAAGGAGTATATAGAGGGTTTATACAAGGGCGATGTACTTGAGGACAATATTATGGAAATGGAAGATGATGTAGATGAAGATGAAATGGGAGATAAGATACTGCGTGAAGAGTTTGACAGAGCACTGAAAGACCTGAGTCGAAACAAGGCCCCGGGAGTAGACAACATTCCATTAGAACTACTGATGGCCTTGGGAGAGCCAGTCATGACAAAACTCTACCATCTGGTGAGCAAGATGTATGAGACAGGCGAAATACCCACAGACTTCAAGAAGAATATAATAATTCCAATCCCAAAGAAAGCAGGTGTTGACAGATGTGAAAATTACCGAACAATCAGTTTAATAAGTCACAGCTGCAAAATACTAACGCGAATTCTTTACAGACGAATGGAAAAACTGGTAGAAGCGGACCTCGGGGAAGATCAGTTTGGATTCCGTAGAAATGTTGGAACACGTGAGGCAATACTAACCTTACGACTTATCTTAGAAGAAAGATTAAGAAAAGGCAAACCTACGTTTCTAGCATTTGTAGACTTAGAGAAAGCTTTTGACAACGTTAACTGGAATACTCTCTTTCAAATTCTGAAGGTGGCAGGGGTAAAATACAGGGAGCGAAAGGCTATTTACATTTTGTACAGAAACCAGATGGCAGTTATAAGAGTCGAGGGGCATGAAAGGGAAGCAGTGGTTGGGAAAGGAGTGAGACAGGGTTGTAGCCTCTCCCCAATGTTATTCAATCTGTATATTGAGCAAGCAGTAAAGGAAACAAAAGAAAAATTCGGAGTAGGTATTAAAATCCATGGAGAAGAAATAAAAACTTTGAGGTTCGCTGATGACATTGTAATTCTGTCAGAGACAGCAAAGGACTTGGAAGAGCAGTTGAACGGAATGGACAGTGTCTTGAAAGGAGGATATAAGATGAACATCAACAAAAGCAAAACGAGGATAATGGAATGTAGTCAAATTAAATCGGGTGATGCTGAGGGGATTAGATTAGGAAATGAGACACTTAAAGTAGTAAAGGAGTTTTGCTATTTAGGGAGTAAAATAACTGATGATGGTCGAAGTAGAGATGATATAAAATGTAGACTGGCAATGGCAAGGAAATCGTTTCTGAAGAAGAGAAATTTGTTAACATCGAGTATAGATTTAAGTGTCAGGAAGTCGTTTCTGAAAGTATTTGTATGGAGTGTAGCCATGTATGGAAGTGAAACATGGACGATAACCAGTTTGGACAAGAAGAGAATAGAAGCTTTCGAAATGTGGTGCTACAGAAGAATGCTGAAGATAAGGTGGGTAGATCATGTAACTAATGAGGAGGTATTGAATAGGATTGGGGAGAAGAGAAGTTTGTGGCACAACTTGACTAGAAGAAGGGATTGGTTGGCAGGGCATGTTTTGAGGCATCAAGGGATCACAAATTTAGCATTGGAGGGCAGCGTGGAGGGTAAAAATCGTAGAAGGAGACCAAGAGATCAATACACTAAGCTGATTCAGAAGGATGTATGTTGCAGTAGGTACTGGGAGATGAAGAAGCTTGCACAGGATAGAGTAGCATGGAGAGCTGCATCAAACCAGTCTCAGGACTGAAGACCACAACAACAACAATGATCCCTGAGATCTGTTGTGGAAATGCTGTTTCTCAGTTTCAGCTTGTGGCAGAAAACACTAGACAGTATTGCACTAGTCTCATGACAATTAGAAAACGATGTAACTTTGATTTTTGTGTAGTTATTGGCACCTGTGTTTGTCTCTGAGTACGCCCATAATGAGTTGTGTTACCATCAACATAGTAAGTTAAAAGTGTTGGAGGAAATAGAAAAAAAGCTGACATTTTACCTTTCTGATGGATCCTACTGTACAAAGCAATCTTTTAATATGATAATATTAACAACTTTATAAATATAAAATGCAATTCAAAGTAAGTAAAACTAAAAGATGGTCATTAAAAGATCTGCACATAGCAATATATTTATTGAGAAAAGAGTAAATTCATAAAATAACTGACGTATTGAGAAATAAACCAACCAATGATCCATACAGGTAGTGACTGCTTCCAGGAAGGGGAGGTATACTGGCCCCAGACTGAATATACTCAGTGGATTAATAGTGAGGTTTGGTGTGTCAACCAGTCTGGATGTGGTCTTCAGGAGGTTTCCCACATTCCACTATATAAATACTGGGCTGCTTCCCATGTTCCACCTCAGACATATGTTAAGAAAACTCTCTCTCACACTGGCACACAGACAGGGTACACTGCTTCTGTCCTGGGTGGTGAATAGGAGACTGATAACCTTACTTGTTTTGTCTCCTTAAACACTTACTAAGTATCAGCATCAAACAATGATTCAAGAGGGTGCAGAACTATTTTTACAACAATAAAACTAAATTCCATGAGTCCAACACACATAGATAATGTTGGATGCACAAGAATTTCAGTTTCAACAACATTTCTGCTACTTTTTACAAAAATGCTTGTTGCTCTTCTTGAAATAAATGTGTTATTTATTACAAACAGATGTTTGAAAACATGCCATGCAGTAACAACATAGTGAGGATTCAGCACCTGTTATGAACATTTTTAGTGCACAATCTTTAATTGTATTGTAATCCCACATGTGAGATTATTAAAATCCTAGTGGTTAACTGCCAAAGCATTCACAACAAAGAGCCATAGTTTGAAGTGCTCCTGAAAAGCAGCGAAGCTCACATAATACTGGGTACAGAAAACTGGTTGAAACTGAAATTGGTAGCAGTGAGATTTCTGGGAAAATTCAAGCTCATATTGTAAGGATAGGCTAATTGGAAATGGAGGTGGTATATTAGTCGCAATAGACAAGAAACTCAAATCCACTCAGAAAGAAATTGAAGCTCAAACAAAATGAGGTATCTCAAACAGAATGACATCCTCCATGCGAAACAGCATCATATACTCCAGAAACATCAATCATTTGAAACCCAACTCATACTTTTATCACATGACATACTGAAAGCTTTGGATCAAGGCAGTCAGATAGATACAGTATTTCTTGATTTCTGAATAGTATTTGACTCAGTATCACACCAACTATCATATGTGATATCAAGTGAAATTTGGGACTATATTGAGAACTTTTTGGTAGGGGGTACACAGCATGTTATCTTGGATGGAGAGTCATAATCAAATGTAGAAACAATTTTGCATGTGCCCCAGGGAAGTGTGTCGGTACCCTTGCTGTTGATGGTGTATATTAATGACCTTGCAGACAATTTTAATAGAAGCCATACATGTTTTGCAGATGACACTGTCAGAAAGAATCTGCATAAATATTCAGTCAGATCTTGATAATATTTCAAAGTGGTGCAAACACTGGCAACTTGCTTTAAATGTTCATAAATGCAAAACTGCATTTCACAAAAAGAAGTAGTATTCTATGACTATAATATCAATGAGTCACATTTCAAATTGGCCAACTCATACAAATACCTGGACATTACTCATTGTAGTGATATGAAATAGAATGATAACATAGGCGTAGTAGACTTCATTTTATTGGTAGAATAATGGGGAAGTGAAATCACTCTAGAAATGAGATTGCTTACAACTCATTCATAGAACCAGTTCTAGAATACTGCTCAAGTGTGTGGGACCCATACCAAATAGGACTAACAAGGGATATTGAACATATACACAGAAATGCAGCACAACGTGGGAAGAATGACCGCTTAAATACCTCTGTGCATTTTGTAATTAGTCTAAGCTTGTCTTCACCATCACTATAGGAGCAATAGAAAGGCAGCAATAATATTTATCTAGATTCCTCACTTAATGCTGGTAGGTAGGCTTTTGTGGGATAACTGGTATCTATATTCAAGAATCTGAGTGACTTGCATCAGAATTTTGTAAGCAGGCTCTCTTGTAGAGTGAAAGTGTTTGCTTAGTATCCTAATAATGAACAGAAGGCTGCCAGCTGCTTTACCTTTGACTGAGCCTATGTCATAATTCCATTTCATGTGCCAAGAAACAGCTATATCCAAGAATTTGTATGAGTTGGTCAAATCCACTTGAGACTCGCTTATGTAGTAGTCATATGTTACTACGTTTTTGCATTTTGTAAAGTGTACTATTTTGCATTTCTGGATATTTAAAGCAATTTTTCAAACTTTACACCACTTTTTACTTGTCCAAATACTCAATATACCTTAAAAATGAACATCTGCTTTTCTGTTATTTTACTTGGCTCAATTTGTCCTTTTTCCTTTTTTTCCTCAAGCTACACCTCAACCTATGAAATATGTCAATACAGTCTTAATTTTTACACACACTGTACCCAACTATTGGGAAAACGCTTGGACTATTTCTATTGAATGTGCTATCAGTGAATTATAATTGCAACACATACTTTTTTCATAACCTATTTTTCAATCACTTTGGTGTTGAATAGTTGTAGTACTTTATGAATTCATTAACACCTCTAGTAAAGTATAAATACAATACTGGTATCAGTAGGGAGAAGTATTTTCTGCAGAATAACTGTTCAAAACATACCACTTAACATAGCACTAATCAGGCTAAAAAAATATAAGCTGAAAGTAGAGCCTAGTTTCTAGTGAATAGCTTCAGGTTATTATGATAACAGTTTACTATGATTTCCTCAAACTGCAGACTGAATGAAATGAAAACAATACACATAGGCCTATACGCTATGAAAAAGAGTGTTATGAGCAGTAAATGGTGTGATATGAGTGACCAAAATATGTCACAGAAACTGCAGGCCACTTGAAAATGGACTATACATGTACTGCAGAAACTTAGGTATTAAATATTTCCAAAATTTCCAAAAATATATTTGTCTATACAATCTCGGATATGGCTCCCCTAGAAATTGCAAAGTTGGAATTGAAGAGAGGGTATGCATTCTGTGCAACTTTTCCATTAATATTCATGATGAGTCTTTTGTCAAGCACAATTGCGGATTCATGGGAATAAAAGTGCATGCACAAAAATTGTCCACATGTTGTCTCACTGTGCAAGGATTGCTGTGGAACCCCCTTTTTTGTTGAAAGTTTGTCCTGTGTTGATTGCGATGAAAAGCTGACAGAAGTAGACACAAATATGACTGTAAGTAAAAAAGTATCTACATAACAGAGGTCCTTACAAGAAATATAGAGAGATGACAATATTATGTGTGCATATTTCACATCAGTGTAAGAATTTAGATTTTCTGCTTGGGAAACTGCTGTGATAATGCTGACAATAGCATTTTGGTATCTGGTAACTGGCGACTTATATACCGGGTTGAGCTATTTCTTTTGCATTTCAAAACAAAGTATTTCAATGATTATTCCAGATATTGAGAAATATTCATGGAAAATCCTTAGACACTATATGAAGGATCATTTACATTTTATTTTATAAAAATGTTGTTCACGAAACTTCAATCAGAAAAGATTGCACGTAGATTAACATCCTCGAACTCAAGAATTTTGGGACTATCATAACACCAAAATCAAGTAGAATGGAGACCGTGTTTTACAGTTTTGTATTTTTGGCAACATCAATGTCCTTCATAGTAGTTTGTTGAGGAGCTACAAATAGGTCATCATTTCTTTTGTTCAGATGTCAAGCTACTTGGTTGTCGTGCTGTGAAGTCACCACGGTATTAATATTCATCTACAGTTTTCATATAGCTACATTTTTCAAAAATTTGAACCAATGGTACAATGGAAGAGCAGTCAATGATAAAAGATAAGCCAATCGCTCCAGCCAACGCTTGCATGAGAGACACTGTTTTTACAGGAATAATAATGTACAGAAAGTTCTTGTTGAGAATCTGAATTATTTGGGAATAAAGGAGATCTCTCACCAAAATGCAGAGGCACTGTGTCATGGGTAATGACACAAACAGAATGTACAGAGCTTTGTTAGCTTTTGAAATGAACTTCCTTTTTTGAGTTTGTAGGGAAAACAGGCGCACAAACACACAAACTCTCACTCACTCACATGAACGTGCCTGGATCCCTACATTGTGCTCAGTCAACTGAGCACAATGTAGAGACACAGGCATATGCATATGAGTGAGAGTGTGTATGTTTGTGCATGTTTTCCCTACAAGCTTGAAAAAGGAAATACACTCCACTAGCTAGCAAAGCTCCGTGCCTTCTGTTTGTGTACCTATCAATGACGCAGTGCTTCTGCTTTTGAGTGAGTCATCACCTTTATTCCTAAATAATTTTTACAGAAATATAATTCTGTGACAGTGTAAATGGCAAGGATAACATCACAGCTGATGCCCTCTCAAGAATGTCAGAAGGAGGAGTGAAGTGGAAGAAAAACCATCCTCTCTCTCTCTCTCTGTGAAAACAGGGAAGAGTCCTGGTGATGACACCTTAAATGATATCAGATTCCAAGAGTTTAACGTACTTTGGGGTCACGCAATCAGTGCTGTCATACTCTCTCATTTGCCACTGACTATTGATGCAGCATGCCTCATCTCTTGCCCTGTATATCTACAGGACAAACTACTGTTGGGCAACAGCTTGGACCCCAGAAAGTGAAGTTGGAGGGAATCAAGCTCGTCTCTCTCCCCAATTCACAAGAAAAAACCACAATCTCCAGACAAGATATTACTAGTAATTCATGCAGCTGCATTCAAGGTAGCAGAAGAAAATACAGGAATTTGACGGCTGACTTACGCTACACAACAATGTGTAAACGCTGTTGAGAACAATGCTGCACTAACTTGAACTGAGGTGATTTGAGAGAAGATTTAGAGGATGGTTTCTGTAAAAACTTATGTACCACAGCTTATTTGTTTATCGAATGTTGTGGTATTTTAGTTGTGTACATGTTGTACGTCTGATGATTATAAATGCATTAAAGAGAGAGCAGTTCCTGATTACTTCTACAATAATTCTTAATACCCATTACAATTTATTTTGATTTAAATATAAATATCAGGATGCGTAACATTCAACAAAAAACTGTGTAGCAGAATTGTTCTGAATCAATAAATGTCAGATTTATAAGGAGTTTCTCTCTCTCTCTTTTGCTTTGTTTTACCTGTAGATTTTAGTAAGTTACTACTTTAATATTTGTGTGCTACATATATGTTTATTATGCATGAATGAAAACGCAAATTGTTATGTGAAAACAGAAGAATGATTTAGCCAAACTGAAATCGAACTTGGAAATTATGCCAAACTCATAGCTAACGAATTTTTCAGATTGAAAACTGTTATCTTGCTTAAATCATGCAGATAACATTCTTTGAGCAGAACTTCTGTATAAATATTTTAGTCATAATGCGTGTCATCGAAAAGGGAGCCAGTTTTCGTTGAAGGAAAAAAAAAAAAAAAAAAAAAGCAAGTTAATGGTAAGGGAGGGAAATGTTCACTAGCTAAGTGAAGCAACTTCTCTATTTCGTACTATTGCATCCCATATGAGTTTTTCCCTGAGTTCCAAAACTTTATAAATTATTTCCCTAATTTTTCCTAATTTGCCTGGGGTAAATATAATACAGAACGAAATGCACATTGGCCCCGTCTGCCTGCCGTCTGCTGAACAGTGCAAGACATTTGCAACAAATCCGGACAGCAATGCGTGTTTCCGCATGGCCTCCATTTCGAGAAATTTTCATACTCGCATGCGTATTCGCTGTTGGCTATGTACGTGAATTGCAAGCTGAACAGAAAAAAAGGCAATCGTGTGGATTTTGGATACATTGTCGTTTTGTCTTTTCGTACCTCTTGCAATCAGGGAGGTTAGAGCGGAGGTAATTTTTTTTAATTTTTTTTTAATTTTCGTTTTTTTTTATTTTTTATTTCCATGGTTCTGATCGTGTCTGCAATCCAGCAAAGAATATCCATGGTCCATCTAATTCAAAATCGAATGGCTACATATCACAGCCACGTCAATGTGAAAGCTGCAGCACTTTACGATACACGATATCATATGTGAATACGTTATGAGCAGCATTTACTGACATCCCGGATATTAGGAAGTGATGACTGAATCGTATCTTGATGTTACAAAAGACATTGACAATTTGTACAGGTGCACTTGAATATGAAATTGATATTTCGAAAAAAATATTGTTCTATAAAAAGGAATAAATAAAATAGTCGTTTCACAGCAGTACCGTAAGTACTTTTTAAAAATATATGGCCCTTCAAATAATTAATCTTATACATATATTGCGAGGCTCAGAAGAAAGTAAACAAATAAAAAAAGATAGTCCCACATATAGCCAAGACTGTGGCCAAGCTAAACGAGCATGCCAATGACAGCACATTATTTGTATATGGATTATGGAGTATTGAATTGCTACGTGAAATTTGATTGGCTACCGTACTGCCATCATCTAGTGCATCTAAAAGCCCGCGACAGTTTAACGTTACGTTTCCTAACAAAAGAATTTTGTCACTGACCTTTTTTTTATCCTACTCTTTTTGTAACTAGCTGGTAGACACCGAAAGAAAGTGTATAGAAAGAAAGTGTATGTAATAGCCACTAAATCCAGTATCCATACTTCGGTTAGCATATAGGATGTAATTTTACAGTGCAGTGCAATATTTATACTGGGGTCAAAGTCTTTGGTAAGTTCGTCTGTTCTACTTAAAATTATTAAACGACTCATCATTGAAAAACTAGTACTTCTTGAATTCAGGACAGATATGATTTCTTTTATCGAAACGTAATTTCACTTTTACCTAGAATGCAAACTGTCATTTTTCGTGACCAAAAACTGGTGTATCTGTTTCACATATATCTACTACGGTATAATAGTATAGATGCGATCCGTATTAAGCATAATATAACCAAAACATGGGCAGTAGTAGGATTTAGTGTATATACATATAGTTACGGCCTACAGCTAGTTTAGCACTTAATGAAGGACACGTTGAACAAATGTAATTCTTTCCTTATGCTGTTATATTTACTAATGGAATGATAGAAAATTAACTGTTTGAAGCTCTCAATTACACAACTACAGTACTCATTTAATAAGCTCTTTTATTTAATTTTTTGTGCCTTGGGACCTTGTCACGCAATACTGGGTGCGATATTAGTTAAAACAGAAATGAGTAGTTAATGGGGAACTGGACAGATATGGCCCATGAAATGGAACCACTGCAGTACTCATGTAGACTGATATGGGGGAATACAAATCACAATATCTAAACCACATAATAAACACAAGTCTTCCTTATAAAAGCAATATGTGACATTTTCTTAACTCGAGTAAAAATGTCATTTTAACAAAAAATGGTTCAATGGCTCTAAGCACTATGGGACTTAACATCTGAGGTCATCAGTCCCCTAGACTTAGAACTTCTTAAACCTAACTAACCTAAGGACATCACACACATCCGTGCCTGAGGCAGAATTCGAACCTGCGACCATAGCAGCAGTGCGGTTCCGGACTGAAGCGTCTATAACCGCTCGACCACAGTGGCCAGCTTCATTTTAAGAGACTGTAGTATTTCTGCAGAGAGTAGAAGTAGTTTATGAAAATAACAGCCTTCAACATGGCTTTGAAAACAGTGCAGCACAAAGGATAACTTTCATGAAAACATAAGACTCAACTTAAATAAGAAAGATAAACTCATATTGCTGCAGGAAATTGAAGAGATTAAAAGATTTTCATTAATTTTATTTGATGTGCTATGCACTGCCTTTTTTGAATTTTAGGTGCCTTGGGACCTTGTCACGCAATACTGGGTGCGATATTAGTTAAAACAGAAATGAGTAGTTAATGGGGAACTGGACAGATATGGCCCATGAAATGGAACCACTGCAGTACTCATGTAGACTGATATGGGGGAATACAAATCACAATATCTAAACCACATAATAAACACAAGTCTTCCTTATAAAAGCAATATGTGACATTTTCTTAACTCGAGTAAAAATGTCATTTTAACAAAAAATGGTTCAATGGCTCTAAGCACTGTGGGACTTAACATCTGAGGTCATCAGTCCCCTAGACTTAGAACTTCTTAAACCTAACTAACCTAAGGACATCACACACATCCGTGCCTGAGGCAGAATTCGAACCTGCGACCATAGCAGCAGTGCGGTTCCGGACTGAAGCGTCTATAACCGCTCGACCACAGTGGCCAGCTTCATTTTAAGAGACTGTAGTATTTCTGCAGAGAGTAGAAGTAGTTTATGAAAATAACAGCCTTCAACATGGCTTTGAAAACAGTGCAGCACAAAGGATAACTTTCATGAAAACATAAGACTCATCTTAAATAAGAAAGATAAACTCATATTGCTGCAGGAAATTGAAGAGATTAAAAGATTTTCATTAATTTTATTTGATGTGCTATGCACTGCCTTTTTTGAATTTTAGGTGCCTTGGGACCTTGTCACGCAATACTGGGTGCGATATTAGTTAAAACAGAAATGAGTAGTTAATGGGGAACTGGACAGATATGGCCCATGAAATGGAACCACTGCAGTACTCATGTAGACTGATATGGGGGAATACAAATCACAATATCTAAACCACATAATAAACACAAGTCTTCCTTATAAAAGCAATATGTGACATTTTCTTAACTCGAGTAAAAATGTCATTTTAACAAAAAATGGTTCAATGGCTCTAAGCACTATGGGACTTAACATCTGAGGTCATCAGTCCCCTAGACTTAGAACTTCTTAAACCTAACTAACCTAAGGACATCACACACATCCGTGCCTGAGGCAGAATTCGAACCTGCGACCATAGCAGCAGTGCGGTTCCGGACTGAAGCGTCTATAACCGCTCGACCACAGTGGCCAGCTTCATTTTAAGAGACTGTAGTATTTCTGCAGAGAGTAGAAGTAGTTTATGAAAATAACAGCCTTCAACATGGCTTTGAAAACAGTGCAGCACAAAGGATAACTTTCATGAAAACATAAGACTCATCTTAAATAAGAAAGATAAACTCATATTGCTGCAGGAAATTGAAGAGATTAAAAGATTTTCATTAATTTTATTTGATGTGCTATGCATTGCCTTTTTTGAATTTTAGGTTTTTTTTTTACCATTAACTAGCTGCAGGCTGCTCATCAGTTGCACATGTTACAGCATCAGTATCTAGAAAGCATGCTGCTGCACCCTATAGTCAATATTCTGGCAGAAATATCGGACATCTAGTTACTGGTATTGCACAGTTTATAAACCAAAAAATTTATTGTGTTTTTTTATCAATCCAATGACAATTCGAAAAAGCAATTGGTTGTATGTTATAGCCACACATATAGCCTATTTAAACCACCGCTATAATTCTCCAACCACTGTGAATATTGTGAACATATAAAGTAATGTTGAAGTGGTTCCCGTAATTATCACTATGACTAGATTAGCCCTAATCGTAATTTACTGTTAGTGTACTTAACATTATAAGGTAGAGAGTAGGGGGATTTGTTGTTAATCTTGCAGGAAATGTATTCATTGGGAGGGAGGATACAGTGAGGAGAACGACGTAAGTGGTGACCTGGACAAGGTAGCTTCCTTGACTCATGGCACCACTGTTCACTTTGTGAGCTTTTCATGCGCCATGATTGGCCACATGATAATGGAACTGTGAGGCAGATTACTGTCAGGTAGAGATGGCTATGATGGCAGCTGACTTTATGCTCTAATACCAGTCGGGACTATCAATAGATCGGGTTTCACTAGGCATGGTATATACCTAAACAGTACTGGGAAGGGCAGATTGGTAGAGCTGTTTCATGGTCAAGTACCTGTTGCCATGAATAGGAATAGCAGGTCTTGTTTGGGATAAATCCAGACAATAGGTCCCATACCTAAATGTATCTCCAGCAGTCTAAAAAATTTTGAAATAATCACTTATAAGATAGATACCCACACACCAAATGACACACATACTACATTTCATAAAGAAAAAGAAACTGCTGGAAAAAGTAATATGGGGCATTTAACAGAATTAACAATCCTTCATCAAAACATGTAATTAACAAAAAATAAAATACAGCAGTCTTTGACCTGCATAGTATTTTGTGTCATTGATCACTGATTTAGAAATGTAGAAATCCAGCATGCATTTCACTGTGTGAAATGACGTGCACTCTTACTATGGGACTACTCCAAAAGTTAAAGGATCATGTATTTATATGAGAAAAGTAGCATAGTGTAAATCAAGACATGACATTTGTACAGTAACTGAAGACAAACACTTTGAGATACCAGCTGTTGAATTAACAGGGCTTGACATCACCAAGAAATTAATCTTTTTGTGTGTGTTCGTGAATCACCCGGTGGTTCTGTGGACACTTTGTTCAATAAATTTTGAGGAGTTTTAGATCAAGTCTCAAGAACAAAAGTCAACATAATTTTGTGTGGAGACATAAACATTAACACAAAAATCATAAATGAAACTAGCAGCAGCTTCATAAATATCTTTTAGGGTTTTGGTATGCCTGTGTTGGTATGCTGTGCAACATGGGTTACTACCATAACTGCACCAGTAATTGACTTTGTGATCACAGCAGGTAATACCATAAATTATCTGGGAGTACGCATTAGGAGTGATTTAAAATGGAATGATCATATAATGTTGATCGTCGGTAAAGCAGATGCCAGACTGAGATTCATTGGAAGAATCCTAAGGAAATGCAATCCGAAAACAAAGGAAGTAGGTTACAGTACGCTTGTTCGCCCACTGCTTGAATACTGCTCAGCAGTGTGGGATCCGTACCAGGTAGGGTTGATAGAAGATATAGAGAAGATCCAACAGAGAGCAGCACGCTTCGTTACAGGATCATTTAGTAATCGCGAAAGCATTACGGAGATGATAGATAAACTCCAGTGGAACACTCTGCAGGAGAGACGCTCAGTAGCTCAGTACGGGCTTTTGTCAAAGTTTCGAGAACATACCTTCACCGAAGAGTCAAGTAGTATATTGCTCCCTCCTACGTATATCTCGCGAAGAGACCATGAGGATAAAATCAGAGAGATTAGAGCCCACACAGAGGCATACCGACAATCCTTCTTTCCACGAACAATACGAGAATGGAATAGAAGGGAGGTAGAGGTACTCAAGGTACCCTCCGCCACACACCGTCAGGTGGCTTGCGGAGTATGGATGTAGATGTAGATGTAGATGTAGAAATGTGGACAGAGAAAACTATGGTGTAGCTGTAGAAGATATTTGATTATTAGACCATTTCTTTGAAGTAATAATAGTAAAATTGAGTGTGGAAAAAAACTCCTAAACTACAGGCCTACAAAATGCATATTTCAGAAATTGAAATAAAATATTTTTAAAGAGAACTAGCAGACCAAACTTGGGATGAAGTATATAGAGAAACCAATTCTCTACTTTATCAACCTTATTTAAATTGAACTTTGACGAGAGGTTTCCAAAAGTACCTACATCAGTATCGATGTCTCACAAAAACAAGTGGATAACAACAGGTATTAAGAATTCTTCCCAAATCCTTCAGTACCACATTTCTGTGAAAAAAAGAGTCATTATGAAGCAGACTTCCAAAATTTCTGTCACATGTGGAAAGATATTTATAGGAAGGCAGTGACTGCTGCAAAAAAAAAGGAATTTGATGACAAAATAATATACATCACAGTGAATAAAAGTAAAGCAGTGTGGGAAGTCATTACAAAGGAAACAACGAGGGACAAACAAAGGCATAAGAATGTATTGATAAGGAAAAGGAATAAAATAACAAATGATCCACGCAACGTAGCAAACTATGTGAATGAGTATTTTTTAAGTGTTGCAGAGACATTACAACAAAATTCCCAAAAAGCAATAGATCATGTATAAATAATTATACACTGATTACAATAATATTATTATCAACCTCAAAGCATGCAGTCAGTAAATCTGTACAAAATCTAAAAAATAAGAAGCCAATACGCTCAGATGAAGCACCAATGTCTGTGCTGAAACAATACATACAGAATAGACTGGCTGCCTTAAAAAATGTAATATACACTACCACTCATTAATTTTAATACACCCAATAAATGACATCTAGTTCTGTGTAGATAAGGTCTAATACCATGGGTACAGTTGAGGAAGCAAAGGAATAGTACAATAGTTGTACAAATTTCATGATTTTTGTTTGTGGTCATCAAGATACAATTGTATCCAACAAACAATGTTGCGTACAAAAATGTTATGCACCTATCTGAAATGTTTGTTTACCTATTTGCCAACAGACATTGCATTTGGTGCACCTGTGTTGTTCCCTGTAGTGATGTGATGTCTGCAGCGAACGGCAATCATTGCTCCAATACACAACATGTAGCTCCTGCACATCAATTCCTTTATGACATTTAAGTGTGCACATCGCTAGTATGGATTCACGAGTGGAGATGTCCATAGAAAAACGTACTGCAATTGTAGCAGTTAGCCAAGCAGGTTTATCTATTTGCCAAATTGCGAAACAGTGTAGTGTGTCTATAGGGGGAGTGCGATACACCTATCATCGCCAGAAGACAACACATAGCAATATGAACGTACCATGACCAGGATGACCTTATAAAACAACTAAAAGTGATGATAAATATATCAGAATTACGAGTAAGAGAAATAGATTCAAAACAGTGCCCAAAATATCTGCAGAATTCGTAGAAATGAACACAACAACAACATCTGTTGCTGCAGTAAAAAGGAGACTGACTGAAGCCGGCTTGAAAGGATGTTTCACAGCAAGAAATCCTCTTCTAAAGCCCATAAATAAGCAGAAGAGAATTGAATAGGCTAGGAAACATCGTGACTGGACATCGGAAGAGTGGACAAAGGTGTTATTCACCAATGAATCAAAGTTTGGGATTTTTGGAACCAGAAGAAGAATATTTGTTCGTTGATTTGTAGAGGGAAGTGTAGCCCAGCATTGTGTTCTACCTACAGATAAACACGATGGAGGTTCTGTTATGGTTTGGGGATACAGTTGGCGACATTGTGAAAATAGAGGGATGTATTAATCAGAAGCAGTACCACTGCATACTTCAGTATCATGCAATACAAAGTGGATTGCACTTAATAGGGAAAGGGTTCACCTTACAACAGGATACTGACCCAAAACATGGGTCGGCATACTGTACGACAAACATTGCACCAATGGAAAAACAGAAAGTACTGAATGATATGGTATGGCCGCCCCAAAGCCCCAATTGTAATCCCATTGAAATGGTCTGAGATGAAGTGGACAGACATATCAGGGAAGTTAATATATCCAGCAAGGAACATCTCTGGAATATTGTTAAGGATGTGTGGAATCATATAGATTCACGATACCTACAAAAACTGACTGACCAAATGCCTCAAGTTTGTGAGGCAGTCATTAAATCCAAAGGAGGATACTTTGATTAAAGTAAAATATAATGATTGTGATTGTATTATATATGTGGAAGTTAATATAGTTATATTTCATGAGAAATAATGTTTGATTTGTGTTGTAAATCTGAAATACCAGGATGTACTGAAATTAATGAGTGGTAGTGTATGAATCATACACATCAGTTAAAAGTGGGGAAATGGGACTGTTAAATTAAATGTAGGTGGCACCTCTACGACGTACAACAAACATAGAATTCCTAGAAATGAATATTAATTATCCTTTGAAGTGAATAACACTAACAAACAGAATGCCATCAGCATGTTATGCCCTTATGGCCCTAGAGTTCTGTCATCAGTGTATAACAGACAATGTCTTTAATTTAAATAATATTCATATGTGGTATCAGATCTTAGCTATAAAAATCTTTTCTGGGGAAAAAATGCACAAAATGTGAACACAGTTTTCAAACTGCAGAGAATAATAACCAATAACAGTAGTCAAGTTCATCATTGAGATCTGATTAAAACATTGGGGATTTTAACTACGCCATGTGTCCACCAATCAGCCACACATGTCGAAAATAACATTGATAATTGCTGCACAAACAGCTATGTCCATGACCATGGAATAAGAGCTTGGCTGAACTTACATTTACCAAGAAAGAAACTCAAAACAACATTTTCTACCAAAGAATTAAACTGTACAATAAATTTGCGAAGAAGATTAAAGAGATTACTAAAGAAACTTCTTTAAAAGGCCAGTTAAAAAGTCCCTGTGAATCAGTACATTCTACACATTTAAGGATTTTTCCGATAACATAGGAAGGGGGGGGGGGGAGGTTGGTTTGGAAAATATGTAACACATATAAATAACAATAGTGATAGGAGAACACACATATAAAAAAAGTTTTATGTTTGCTAGCATTCAGAGCCATTATCTTTTTCTTCTGGCAGAAGGGTTGAAGGGGATGGAAGAGGGCTGAAGAAAAAGGACTCGAGAGTTTTAGGAAAGACAGTGGAGTTTGGAAAAGTTACCCAGAACCCTGGGTCACGGGAGACTTACCAAACAGGATGAGTAGGAAAGACTGATAGTTGGAGACTGTCCGGTGCAGTTCCCAACAATTTATACATGTGTTCTCCTGCTGCCACTTGGTGAGCAGAATTTTTATCTATCAAATTACATTATATTGTCAAATAGTGGTAATAAAATACATACCATTTCACATAATACTTTCACATTATGTTTCTTTTTTTTCTGGAAAACATAACTGCAAAACCTATTCAGTGTATAAATACTGATACCTTATCCTCTGTCTGAGCTCAGCATCTTATTCTTATTATATAGGGATGTTGACTCAGTTTTTCAGGCTAGGAAAACGGAAGTTGCAGTACACAAAATGGAACCAGGCATTGTCGCTTTGGTCCTGAGATCAGCTGATAGTGCATTTAGTATTTTATTATGGAAACAGTGTGTGTAGCATGTGAAGTGACTGGGAGTGAGAAATGAATACACAGTGTACCATACCACTATCCTTTTAATTTATTAAATAACTTCTTTGTATAACAATATTTTGCATGAGGGGTAAACTAAATGAGGTAGAGCTGTTTTAAACAGACTGGTCTTGTATTCAGCAGGGTGGAGGCTCCAATCTACATCTGGTCATCCTGATTTGCGTTTTCTGTAGTTTCTCTAAATTACTTTGGGAAGATGCAGGGATGGTTCCTACTATAAGACCAACTAACTGTCCAATCTTTGTTAAGCTCGACCTGTAATTATCTAATAACTGTGTACATAGATCAGTTATTTTTGTTGTTATTAAATTGTAATACCAAAACATGTCCAACATCCTTGAAAAAGTGATCTATGGATAAATAAAACTATAGTTCAATTAAAATTACTTTGTGACTGACGTTTCAGCGAGCTGTGTGATAGGGGCCAGCTGCCATCCAATTGTAGTTTTTTCTCATGTGCAACGTGGTAGCTGTGTTCATGTTTTGTAAGTAAATGCAGTGCATTGTGAAGCGCGATTGTCTGGAAAGTGGAACATTGCTCCCTGCCACTGAATTCTGTCGATTACAAAGTAATTTTAATCGGAGTATACTGCTGCTGCTACTACCACCGCCACCACCACCACCACCACCACCACCACCACCACCAAAATCAATGATTCCAAAAATATTGTTTCCTACATACATGTCACTTTTTGTTTCTGCCTAGATCCCTAACACTTGGGTACGGTCAGCATTAAAGAACTGCAGAGATGTATGCCAATTACAACATGGTAATTCTTCCATAATGAGCATAAAGCAGCTTGGTTTATGAGGGATGAAAGCAGAGTGAGAACTAGTGCAAATTTCTGTTGTTTAATTGTATCTACGTGTCATCCATCACTCTTTCAGGTGAGTAGCTGCCTGTCCTCAATTTTTGTTTTGTTCATCGTATGTCTGTTACTTTTTCAAAGCAGTAACACACAGACAAGTGAAGGGGTTAAGATCTAGCTTGTTACTACAATAGCAACTAGAAAGTGCAAAAGTTACGTAAGCTTGATTGTGAAAAAATATAAGACTTTGAAAGTCCCAAAATTTTTTTTACAAAATGTTACTGATGATTACAATTATCTGTGAATGTTATAAAAGGATGAAGAAAAACCAAACAGAAAATGAAACACATATAGTTGTGAAAGTGATGGAAACATCAGAATGAGTGCAGCATTCAGTTATCTTTAGCAAGCTAAAGATAACTGAAAACAACAGTAGAACAATGATACAACAGTCGGATGTGGCCCACGTCATGAGATTTGCACCTTCATCTTTAAGAATATGGACTCGGCAGCTAGAAGTTTTATCTTCCGGGAGTGTTTGTCTTTTATAAACTGATCTAGCACTTTAAAAAAATAATCATCGGTCCATGCTGCATGTTTCCACATATTGGTTCACCTTTTTTATTTCTTTGTGATGATCAAAGTCTCAGAGACAGCTATCAAAAGTATTATGCAGTTTGTATGACACTTGGATGATATATGGGATCTAAGCTTCTTCTTCTTCTTTTTTAAAAGGAACTTTATGAAGTAGGTCATAATATAATTACTAAGGACATGAACAATAACTGAGATTGCACATTCATTGTAGCTTGCCTATAGAACACCAGAGATCAATGACAGTCTAATGCAAACTCATTTTCATGTGATAGCAGCATCAAATCATCCTGCTCCATATTATGGCTTTGAATATTGGAATTGTTTTATTTATTTATTTATTGGTTATTTATTAATTGGTTCCAAAGAATGTGAGATGCTCACACATGTAGAATGAGAAAGTGTAGAATAATAACAACTAGCAGTCACAATAGAAGGTGATTCTATTTAATGCATGACCATGTTTTGAGCTTGTGCCGATCTTCACGTGGTTTACATTCAATTATGTGTTTCAAAGTTCAATGTTGGAGGTCACTGTTTAAATAAAGAAACAAATAATGAGATGATGACTAAATAGACCCATCTGAAACAATTGGAAGTTGCTAACTGACATGCATTATAAAGTATTATAGTACCTACACACAGCTTGAGTATGCATGTCATTTCCACATTACATTCATCAAAAGTTTTACAAAAATATCTCTGTCTTTTTCACATTAACTGTATTAATATTATAAATCATGGTAAATATTGATGCTTCCATGATATGGCTTTGTTACAGCAGATGTTAATAACTTCAGAAGCACTTTCATTCAGAACACAAAATATGTTTATGTGATGAGTAATATATGGTTAATGTGTAAAAAATTGAGGTATTTTTGTAAAAAATATGTTAAATGTAATGTGAAAATTCTGTAGAAGTAAGTGTGACAACAATTTGGTGCTGATTGGATACATAAAAGGACAGATGCTCTCATTAAATGATTCATTGGTTGGAGTTTGGTCAGCTGCACTGCTGTAGGGCATTAAGCTATTGCCACTGGCCAAAGTACAATGCGTTCTAACCTTGCAATCTTGACTTAATTCACAGCTAATGGGAAAGTGTGGGTCTACTGAGAAATGCACCTTTAAGCTTCTTTATCTCCCTGCAGGATGCTGTTATCCACAGTGGCATAGGCATTGCCCATAGGGCCTCATGTGAGGCGACCGTCATGCATTTTTATTTAAACAGTGATCTCCAGTGATGAGCACTGAAACATGTAATTGAATGTAAATCACCTGAAGATGGGCACAACTAAAAAATTGGTCGTACATTAAATAAAATCAACTTCTATTGTGACTGGTAGTTGTTATTATTCTACTCCCTATAAAGGAACAGGCACAGCATTCAGCTGCATCCATTACAGATAAAATTCACTAAATGAAAGAGCGTTTTCAGTAATTGTAGGAGATGAACTTATCTGGAGGCATCCCCTTTGTTGATCACCATGAAAACAAAATACATATGTTACCAGCTTCCAAATGAAACAGGAAGTAATTAATGAAAAAAAACCTGTTCTCCATTAACATTCAGTGTACTGCACAATGTTATGTTTCTGTTTTTTCAACTGCATAACACTAAATACCAGTCACTGGTGTTCGTCAAAACAACTGACAGTCCTCTCCGATCCTTCTGTATGCTATTCCTATGATTAACTGTTGCTACAGTTTGAAAACAACTGACGAATTAATATTTAATATTTTGTGGTTTCCCAAAAGCATTTGATCAGTACCTCACCAATGCTTGTTAAAGAAACTGTGACCATACAGGATATCAAACAAAATTTGTTTCCGGATTGAGGATTTCTTGGTAAGCGGGGAGTGACAGTCATCAGCAGATGCAGAAGTAACTTAAGATGCACACCAAGACAGTGCATTGAGACCCTTATTTGTGTGTATGTGTGTAAAAAAATTGTATATTAGTGAGCTGGGAGATAATAATAACAGCAAACTCAGAATTTCTGTAGATAATACAACTGTTTATAATGACATACATACTGTACTATCTGAAAATATTCACAAGTATCAAGACAGATCCTGATAAGATTTCAAAGTGTTACAACGACTGGCAACTTGCTTTAAATGTCCAGAAATGTAAAATTATGCACTTCACAAAATGCAAAAATGTAGTGGCCTGTGACTACAATATCAGCGAGTCACAACTGGTATCTGTCAACTCATACAAATAAATATGTTTAAAAACTTGTGGGGGTTATGAAATGGGATAATCATGTAGGTTCAGTTGTTGGTAAATTATGAACTTTAATATGTGGTAGCAATGGAGGTACCTTTTGCCATATACTGCATGGTGGTTTGCGGAGTAGAGATGTAGATGTAACTGCTTGCCTACTTTGTCCAAGTCAGACCTGACCAGTTGTCAAACCCTCTTGCATAACAATTAACACCATAAAGCAATATGAATAACTTCAGAGTTGAATATATTAGATGGAAACATTCCACATGGGAAAAATATATATAAAAAACAAAGATGCTTTAACTTACCAAACGAGAAAGCGCTTGTATGTTGATAGACACAATAAAATACATGCAATAAAATAAAAATATTTTATTGTGTCTATCAACATACCAGCACTTTCTCGTTTGGTAAGTTAAAGCATCTTTGTTTTTTATATATAACTTCAGAGTTGATATGTCTTTTTCCACTACCACAGCACCAGCTCTCAGGAACAGACAATTTTTAATCAAATCCCAAACAAGGGTTAAATATGTTCAGTAAATAAAAGGCCTCATGTGTATGCAAAATACATGCAAAATAAATGTTGTGAAAGACTACAGAGGATATGTTGAAAGATATTCAACAGTAATCTGAAAAAGATGAGCTGGATATTACATTGTACTGGGATCAAGGTTATGACAATGCCGCATGAATGTCAGGTGTGCAAATGACAATGCCGCATGAATGTCAGGTGTGCATGGAACAGTACAACAAAAAATTTGAGAAGTCAATCAAAAAGCTCTGCTCAGTCCCTTAGCTGATCATCTCTTAAATCTTTATCGAACTCGTGCATTCTCATGTGTTCCTTATAGTGTCATCTGTTTTGGAATGGTAGAAAAGCTGTACTTATTCAGTCTTGTCTTCTTCATAAAAATGGGAATTATTTGTAGAAAAATCAAGAAAAAATTCGAAATGACTGTCTGATACATGCTGAAATGCTCATTACAATTCAGTTAAAGCCATAAAAGAAAACATGGAAACAACTGTGAGCACTTTGGAAGATATACTGGATTCATCACAGGTGAGCCTACATACAAGGACTGCAACAAGCTTGCTCATCCCAGCTATATGTGATTTTACATTTTTGACTTATATTAGCTTTTAGCACACTATATTGGAGAAAGTAAATTTAGTCCAACCATATCTACAGTCTCCAAAAATTATCCGGGTAAAGGACTCACCAAATTAAAAACCTGAATGAATGACAGAATGAACTACAATTATAGACAGTGCTATAATTATTGGCACTAAAAATGCAGTGATATAAAGATTCACTTTGACAAATGAGGAACAAGGTCGGTAAATAAAACAAAACCAGGTGAACTAGTTCATGATGCTGGATTACCGATTCAAGAAGAAGTTCGTCTATCAGTGCTTGAATGCAAAGACCAGTTCATACACCAATTGTCACAATGATACACTGACTTGAAAGAAATCACTAAAATTCTCCAGATTGTTGAAACAAAGTTTATTTTTGATGCTCCTGATGACACTCTGGCTGTAGCACTGGAGTGTCTGGTAGAAGTTCATGATGCATTTTGTAAAGAGTACATATTGAAAGAAATAAGAGTATTGTATGCATCTGTGTGCAGCTGATGCAAGTGCACATGATGATGCTAGAGGGACAGCTCAAGAAATCCACAAGTTCATAATTAAATGGGACTGCACTCATTCATTATGCTGTACATCACTTAGAATCCAATACTTCTTGACCATTTGTGTCGGAGTCACATCAAACAAGAGAATTTTTTTTTGAAACTGAAACTAATAAACAATTATCTTCACTCTACTGTGAATGAAAACAATTTGCCAATCTATCCTTTTTACCAACTGAAAGAAAAGTTTTAAATGATATAGATTTCTACAATGTTATTGAGAATTTCAGTACAATAAAAGCACGAAAATGTGTGCTGTAATTATATCAATAACAATTACTATCTGATTCTAAGGTTACGAAACTGATGTTATACTCATAACTGTACAAGCTTTGTTTCCAGACATATAAAATAAAAGATAATTTTCTTATTCTATTCTTTATTATTTCTTTGCACTCTTATCAGGTGATTGCTGTGCTCAATGCTGATTTGTATTCTAAGTTTCTCACTTTTATGTTTAAGTATGTACACTTCTGAAAAAAATGCAGCACCATCAAGGACAAATTCATTTTATTGGCAAGTGAGGTGACAGGTAGCTCATCATTGTGAGAGTTTTTGATAACAAATTCAGGCTAAATGAAACAGGCATATACGAGAGCTATTCAGAAAGTAAGGTCCGATAGGTCGTGAAATGGTTACCACAGTGCAAATTAAAAATATTTTATTTGCAACAGTTTGCTGCACCTTCTAGCTACCTCTCTACGCAGTCACTGCACCAACTTAGACATTTTTTGAAGCATTGCACCAATTTTCCAGTGCTCATGCCATAGAGTGCAGTTGCCTGTGTTTCCTGCCACTTCTCTACGCTGGTCTGAAGTTCGCCGACTGTGCCAAAATGTTGCCTACATAGCCAGTGGTTCACGTGAGCTGAGATGATCATCAGAGGGAGCAAAGTTTGGGCTGTATGATGAGTGACCAAACACGCAGAGTGTCCTCAATGCCCCTTCATTTTGTAGCCAAGAATTGTCATGAGGAAGGACTGCGTGACAGGTACATATGTATGGTTGCATGAAATCAGGCAACACCTCGCAGAGGGGACCTCCACTTGGTGGAAGACGTTATTGTTCTATGCGTCTTCACAAGCTCACAGTGCCTCAAAACTGAAAAGGGTGACGTCACGCGATCGAGAGGCATACTAGAGACACTTCCCAACGCATCTGCACAAAGCTTCATTGGATTTTCTCTTTGTTTCCATTTCACAACCTGTCAGACTTTACTTTCCAAATAGTCCTCATAGCAGTAAAGGATGCCCAGAAAGTCTCATCAATAAACGGTGCACCCTGTTTCCTCCCCCCCCCCCCCTCCTCCCCACCCCCACAGCATCAATCACAGGCATAGATTCTGGCATGCAAATGATCAAAAGATGCCAAATGGCATCTTGCAATAGACTGTTGCAAACATCTTGCGCCTTTTGTTGCAATTTGGCAATGGTTCTTGCAGGCTCTGGAGACCAAATACTGTATGTTCTCAGTTCTTCATGCACCATATGAGTTTAGTTGGCAAGAGAACTGATGATTTTGCTTTTCAGGGCAGCTCCTGTACATCATGAAGAGCACGCTTTATAGCAGCAGGCAGATGTGCACTGTCCTGCTGAAAAAGCACATCACCTTCCTGTCGAAGATCTGGCAGGAGTACGGGAATAACAGCCCATGCTATGTAACCAGCACTGGTTATTTTATGCTGCAGAAACACCAAATGTGACCATGAGTTTTAACTGATAGCCTCCCAAACTATGAAGCCAGGGATGGGACGTAGTGTGCCCTGAGAGAATAAGCAGCTCACTAAGTCTATGCCCTACACGTGTATGCCCATCACTCGCATACAGACAGAATGTACTTTCATTACAGAAGGCAACACAGTGCCTTTCCACCCTCCAACCAACTATTTTATGACACTAGAGTAGCCATGCTTGGTGGTATTGTAATGTCAATAGTAGCCTGGCCAGGGGCATACATGGCCTTAATCATTCTGCAAGCAAACGGTTCCCAATGGTCTCTGGTGATACAGAAGGTGCACCATATACCTGGATTACATCCCTGGATGATGTTCCATCTGCCAATGATGCTATCAGAATGCGTCTTGACACATGTCTGCTCTACGTGGACATTGAGAACCTGGTCTGCATTGTGAGTGAGTTTCACAGACCACTGCCAAAAGCAACCATACACTGCCGACACAGTGTGCCCAACACTTGCTGCAATCCATTGATATGTCCATCCAGCTTCATGCAAGGCCACAAATCAACCTCCATCAAATGGCTGATATGATGTTTGGTTTGTTGGCTGCTCAACTGCGTGGTTATCGGTGCCTGCACAAATTCCAAATCTTTACTCAGTCCAATCTTGCCACTTTCATGAATGGTGATGAGGATGAAATGATGAGGACAACACAAACACCCTGCCCCACGTTGAGGAAATCCCCAACCTGGACAGGAATCGAACCCGGGACCCTGTGATTCAGAGGCAGCAACACTAGCCACTAGACCACAACCTGCTGACAATCAAATGGATGAAATGGTTCAACATCAAGAATATGTACTCATTGGTGGAATGTGGTTGTACCCTACAATGAATGTTGCTGACACTGTTCACCTCTAAACTCAGTATATTTACTGCCTGCAGAGGAAAAACACAGAATGCACAGACAAGCATCCTGAACACAATTTAATTGCCAATGATCGTGACAAATGAATCACTAACATTACAACTCTTCAGTGTGCCTGTTCCCTGGTACAAATGAACACAGTCATTGGGGGTTTACATTTTTTTCTGGCAGCATAAGTTAGAAGTACTACAGTGCAGAATACACACATTATAAATCTTTGATCTTTTTGTCAGCTGTTACATCTGCGTTATTCATATTTTACAAAATATAAATACAAATGGCATTGTTTCTGAACAGGCTGGAGGCCTCATTTAGTTTTGCAACCCCAAGCCTCCAATGGTCTTGTCTGCCACTGTAACTGAGCATACATGGGTTTATGTATCTAACCATAATTTGAAGAAGGCAAATGAAGGAAGCCATTTGTGGGGAGGGGGAAGAAAAAGATGTGTAATATTATTAGAAAAAAGCAAAGGCAATTTGGAAGATTAGCAGGTGTGAAGTGGATAACGTTGTTAGGGAAATATGAGTAAAATAAGGAAATGACAACAACCTGCCTATAGAGGTCTGATACATGGTGCACAGAAATATGTAGTAGAAAATAGTTATCAATAGCTTTTGAGCTTTTGCTCTTTTTCTAATAAGAGCTACATAGACACCCTAACATACATGATCAGGTTAGTGGTGAGATGTCACGAGCATGTATGTTTAGATTTCTGTGCGGTTATGTGTGTGAATGTGTGTACTCTTAATACAAAAAAAAGCTAGTGTTAACTGTTACATTTTTCTGTATGCCATATACCAGTCCTCTACAACTAAATGGTTGCCTTTCCCTTGTTTTACATATTTTTTCCATCCAGGAATTTACAGTTTTGTAAGGGAAATGATATTCAACATCTGTTTACAGTAGAAATGGTACAGATGATATTAAATTCAATTCAGTGGCTTCTAAATCCAATAAATTTGTGTTAACATTGGATAAAAACATGCAGACAGTAAAAGTACAATCAAAAGTAGATCTATTAGACTTACTCAGACAGGCTTCACCACCAGACAACTGTGTTGCCAAATATCTGTTAGAGAAGTTATAATCGGTCCATGCTCAACAGTGCGCAATAGCAATATGTTCCAAAAAGCCACACATGAAAATGTGATTTTTCAGGGGCTCAGATCTCAGATTCTATTAATCACAGAGGTAAGGGGTCAAGTGTTTTTGATAGTTACCTGTCGGAAGTACACATATCCTAAAGTACATGATCAAAATGTAAACATTGCACACTCCCTCCAGTCCCAGCAAATTGAACAAATCGGTTCGTTCTTTTGCATTAGGTGTGATTTAGGGTAGACCTTATGCAGCT
The DNA here is from genome assembly GCF_023864345.2 of Schistocerca serialis cubense. Classification (NCBI taxonomy): domain Eukaryota; kingdom Metazoa; phylum Arthropoda; class Insecta; order Orthoptera; family Acrididae; genus Schistocerca; species Schistocerca serialis. Next base: position 84,184,413 of record NC_064638.1, on the reverse strand, counting down.
TATAAATAAAGCAAAGCAGTCCCTGAAAAACAATTAGTTTTGGGCACAAAAAGTACCAGTTGTGGGGAGGGCCACATCTTTATTTTCTATTTATGGCAGATTGTAGATTTTTAGAAATTTTACCATATTTTCTTAAGAAGTGAACTTTGAAAATTTTTGTGATATAGTTATCTGTTACCAAGATACAGAGGTTCAAAATTACCATACTTATGAACAAAACTGCAAAAACCGGTTTTTAGTCCTTTTTGCATCATGGGCCCCATAGTAACTAACCATGGCACATGGCTCAGATTTTAACTGTATATTCCTTAGACATTTATCTAGAAATGCTATTTTAACATTTTTTAAGATCTATATCCATTATCAAGACATATCCAAAAACCATTTTTTTTTAGTACCAAAAGTACGAATTCTGATGATGGCCACTTCTATAATTTGTATTCATGGCAAATCATCAAATGTTTTACCATATGTTCTTAAGAATAGGTTCTCATGGAACCTTGAAAAATTATTTTTTATAATTATCTGTTATTGAGATCCAAAGTTTCAAAGTTATTGTACATATTGCAAATAAAATATGCTCATAACATTCAGTCTGAGATGTAAATGTAGTATTAACAGACTTAGTGAACTTGTGGCAAGGGTTCTAGGCTCCTCATAAGGGTTCTAAGAAGATCTCCAAACTATGTTTTTAGTCATCGTGATTTTTATGAATAAAACTTAATGCTCTGTATAATGGGCAATTCACGCATTGTCAGATATGCTCGAAGTGTACTGCAGTGACAAAAAATGGGCTAAAAAGGACCTTAACATTCCTGAAAAGAACTTAAAATGATTGCCAAAAAGACTGCAAATTCAGTAAAACATTTCTAATAAAATTTTTACCCTTTAAAGATACAGATCATAAACCAGGTGTTTTCGATGAATTGTGATTGATGAGCGAAAGATCCAGAAAAATGTGAAGCAAACAAATTTGTGTTTTTTAACTGTGTGGTCTTCTGTGGTTGAAGTCAGTTGACATAAAAGTTTCTTGAGTATGCTACTTCATCACAATGTAAAAAAACTATACTGGAGAAACCAAAATTTCAGCCAGTGTTACAAATGTCTTCTTCTGGGTGTATCAGTTGATTCAGTACCATACCCAGAAAACTATCATGTCAATTTTGTATTTTCCTTATATTACACAAACTTATTTGTTGTTTATGTGTGTCAAAGTATATAAATGTCTCAAAGTATATAAATAAACCATCAACACTTTAATGACTTACACAATTCATTTTATATAAGCAGCACACCCTGCTATATCATGGAAAAGGAGGGAACCAGCAGAAAAATGCTTCTGTCAGAGTGCAACAAAGGTGACAATGTTCCTCATTAAAAGGCTCTGACAGGAATGTGGGGAACTAGCTGAGTCAGTTCCTATTCCCCCTTCCTCACCAAAAATTTTGGTATGCGAACATATTCACTCTTTTATGTGCTGAACAAGAGTAGCAGAGAGACAGTAACAGTGTAAGAGAGAGGAGAAGAGCTAGTGGAAGAGAATGAGAAAGGAGACAGTGATAGCTGTACAGAAAAACCAGCAATGAGAGAGAGAGAGAGAGAGAGAGAGAGAGAGAGAGAGAGAGAGAGAGAGAGGACAATAGCAGTGGGAGTCAAAGAGAGAGAAGACACTGGGAATCAAAAATGCAGATGAGTGGCAATGATAAATAGGCTTGGGAGATCTGGACCCTTCCAGGCAGGCGAACTTTAACATATAGGTGCAGGGAGGGGGGGGGGGGGCACATTTTGGATCAAAATTTTTAAATGCATGGGTACGGGGAAAAAAAAAAGATGGAATGCCAGAATTTATGAGCTGCTGAGGTATGGTGGAAACAACAGCAGTGGGAAAGAAAAAGGAGACAGTGTACATGAGGGAGGAGACATTGGCCGTGGTATGTACTGTAAATCAATGGAAGAAAAAGGATACAGTGGGAGAGAGATACAACGTATACAGGCAGTGGCAGTGAGAGAGAGAGGTGCCTAGTATGAAGGTCTAACTTCAAAGAGAAATTGTGTAAAAGAATTTAGAGTTATCTGTGTTAAAATAGTGTGAACATTATGTTATTATTATATATATGTATTATTTTTGGTGAGGAAGGTGGAATGAGGATTGAGGTAGTTGGTTCCTCACTTCCCTGTCAGAGTCTGTTAAAGAGGAAATTATTCATCTTTTCTGTGCTCTCAAGGAGCATTGCTCCACTGGTAATCATAGGGTCATGAAAAGCTGTAACCCTTTCGGCTATGATGATGTTTGGACCAAAGTCTTATACTGACCTGGTAGTGCCCTTTCAAGGAAGAGTGAAGTATGCTGTAGAACCACTCATATATAAAATTGGAGACAAGCAAGTGCCTTCTAATTATAGACCAGTGTCCCTACTTCCTGTATTCTCAGACACATGTGAGAAGGTACCTTACAATAGAATACAGAACCTGGTTTTTGAAAACAATCTTTTAACAACAGCTCAGTTTGGCTGCTTAAATGATTGTCTACTGAAAAGGAAATATATGACCTCAAAAACTCAATTCTAGTAAAATTATGCAATAAATATTACCCTGTTGGCATTATTTAACAATGGAAAGCCCAGGCTGTACTAACATCAACATGGAAATGATCGATTGTTACTCCCTACATAGAGCAGGCGTTATGTTGCAGACATGCACAATGAAAATGAATGCTAGAAATATTTCAGCTGTTGAACAAAGTCCTTCATCAGATGTAGAAAAAACACACATTCCCACAACAACGACAACAACAACAACAACTACTACTACTACTATTACTATTACTACTACTACAACCCTCCCTCCCTCCCTCTCCCTCTCTCTCTCTCTCTCTCTCTCTCTCTCTCTCTCTCTCTCTCTCTCTCTCTCTCTCTCTCTCTCTCTCTCTCTCTTACCCACACACACACACACACACACACACACACACACACACACACACACTAACTGCCACCTGGTTTCTGTACAAATTGTAAATAGCCTTTTGCTCCCTGTATTTTACACCTGCCACCTTTAGAATTTGAAAGAGAGTATTCCAGCCAACATTGTCAAAAGCTTTCTCTAAGTCTACAAATGCTAATCTATTTTCTAAGATAAGTTGTAGGGTCAGTATTGCCTCACATGTTCCAACATTTCTATGGAATCCAAACTGATCTTCCCCGAGGTCGGCTTCTACCAGTTTTTCCATTCGTCTGTAAAGAATTCGCATTAGTATTTTGCAGCTGTGACTTGTTAAACTGATAGTTCGGTAATTTTCACATCTGTTAACACCTGCTTTCTTTGGGATTGGAATTATTATATTCTTCTTGAAGTCTGAGGGTATTTCACCTGTCTCATACATCTTGCTCACCAGATAGTAGAGTTTTGTCAGGACTGGCTCTCCCAAGGTTGTCAGTAGTTCTAACGGAATGTTGTCTACTCCTGGGGCCTTGTTTCGACTCAGGTCTTTCAGTGCTCTGTCAAACTCTTCACGCAGTATCGTATCTCCCATTTCATCTTCATCTACATTGTCTTCCATTTCCATAATATTGCCCTCAAGTACCTCGCCCTTGTATAGACCCTCTATATACTCCTTCCACCTTTCTGCCTTCCATTCTTTGCTTAGAACTGGGTTTCCATCTGAGCTCTTGATATTCATACAAGTGGCTCTCTTTTCTCCAAAGGTCTCTTTAATTTTCCCGTAGGCAGTATCTATCTTACCCCTAGTGAGATAAGCCTCTGTGTCCTTACATTTGTCCTGTAGCCATCCCTGCTTAGCCATTTTGCACTTCCTGTGACATATGTTATCTGAAATCCACATTTCATGCCTGTACATTAGGTAAATGGATTAGCCCCAGTCATAATATGTTGTTAGTATATGTTACAGAAGTAGACTGTAGGGGCTGCTTTGGCTTGTTAATGTACCACACGATTCATTCTACATCCCTGAAGTCTCTCCTTCATGACTGCATTTACAGAACAAGGTGTGTGAATGAATGATCATTCATACAATCTTCTATGGGCCTGCAGAGGAGAGAAGCTTTCTCCAGGCAGCACCCATCACATTTATTAAGAGTTCATAGAAGTAGATGTGGTAACAATAGTACATATTTTACATCATGTCTCTTCTTTCTCTTAAACTCTGACTGGAATTTAAGCATAGTATTGGGAGTAACACTTCCAGAGCATAGCTTGATAGTGGCCTGTACTAAGCCAACAGTTACTATGGATAACAATAAGTTTTTCAGTATCTTATCCTATCAACCACAATACCTGGCTATTTTTACTAGTAGCTGTGACAAAAGAATTAAGTTAAACAAAGCTGTGATCATACAAAATGCATCATTTTTAGATGTTAATAAGTTCTAAATATAAACACAGCAGCATCTGAATCATTTATCTAAGGAACTCGTTGCAAAATTGCACATTTTTTCTTGGTTACGTGTGTGTCTATATATGATTGTATCTCCATGAAAAGAACTAGATACAGAAAACTCCTTTATCTCCAACTGTAATTATGTTGCAGTAAATTACAGTTGACAGGATATACTAATATAAATATTGTGGTGAAACTATACTGCAACACCTGCTATTTAAAGAATAAATTTAGATAAATGTTGCATAAGCCCTTCTGGTAGTCAGGTGACAGAATTAAAGCATCCCAGCCAATCAGATTTTACTACGAAAGAAAATGTAAAATGTCAGAGCATTGTAATGTTGACTCAAATTCACTATTCAGAGATAGTTTACAGGATGAAAGGGGGAAGAAGTTTTTATCAAGAATGAACAGTAAATGAGAAATTTAATTAGTTCTTAAAATATTCCTACAGCATTTTGAAAGTTTTCCTTTAAAAGGAGTCGCTGGTATTTACAGGGGAAGCCAAGAATATCTGGTGCTTGGAAACAAGAGGTTTCTTTTAAATACAAAGCAATAGCTCTAATCACAGGTAGTATTCAAAAATTCCTTAGTATCATCAAAAAGGCAAAACCATGTGCTATGCACAAAAAATTCCAAGAACAAGACATGGAAAATTAAGAGCATTATTAGACATAGAACTAATAAGTGCTGAAAAACAAATTATTATGAACTTCCAGATGACAGTACCTTTCAGATAGATATGATATGAAATTTACATTATTGGCTACTAAATGCAGTGAATTCTCCTTACCAGTATCTGAAAACTAGGAATAAAAAATAGTCCATCTAATAAACTTACTTAGACTAGTAATGCATACTCATCTTCAGGTGTCAGTTATGGTAATTCATCTGGTAGGGAGATCACAAAAATCATTGCATCAAACCTTTGTAATCAGCCAGTGAGTCAAGGTGTAGTCCCCAAAAGCCAGATGTATGAAGTAGTAACACTAGTATACAAAAGCGGAGGTGCACAAATGACCAGTAATAATAGACTGGTCTCACTGCTCCTCATGTTCTCAAAAATTTTTGAGAGAGTGGCTTACAGCAGAATACCAAACCATTTCGTCTACATCTACCTCTACATAATACTCCGCAAGCCATCTAATGGTGCGTGGCAGTGGGTACTTTCAGTACCACTATCTGATGCCTCCAACCCTGTTCCAGTCGCGAATAGTGCATGGAAAGAATGATCGTTGGTAAGCCTCTGTATTGGCTCTTAATTTCTCTAATTTTCTCCTCGTGGTCAATACACGAGATGAATGTGGGGGGAAGTAATATGTTGTCTGACTCCTCCTGAAAAGTGCTGTCCTGAAATTTCAATGGTAAATCTCTCTGGGATGCACAATGCTCCTCTTGTAATGTCTGCCAGTGGAGTTTGCTTAGCTTCTCTGTAATGCTGTCTTGCCAGCTAAATGATCCCATGACAAAATGCGCTGCTCCTTGTTGGATCTTCTCTATCTCCTATATCAGTCCTGCCTGACAGGGATCCCAATAGTTGAACAATACTCAAGAATTGGGCGAACAAGTGCCTTTTAAGCCACTTCTTTCATGGATGAGTTACATTTCTTTAAGATTCTTCCGATGAATCTGAGTCTGGTATCTGTTTTTCCCACTATCTGTTTAATTCGGTCATTCCACATAAGGTTGCTCTAGATAGTTATGCCTAGATATTTTCAGGCAGACGCTGTCTCCAGCTGTTTGTCATCAATAGTGTAGCTGTAAACTAGTGGGTTTCATTTCCTATGTATGTGCAATATGTTACATTTATTTATGTTCAGGGTTAACTGCCAGAGTCTGCACCAATCATCAACTCTCTGCAGGTCATTCTGCAAATTCTTACTATCTTCTTGTGTTGCTGCTTTGGTACAGTCAACTGCATCATCTATGAATAGCCTTAAAGAGCATCCGACACTTTCTACTAGATCATTCATGTATATTATAAACAGCAACGGTCCTATCACACTTCCCTGTGGTACTCGTGATATTGCCTTCACATCTGTCGATTTAGTTCCATTAAGAATGACATGTTGAGTTCTGTCTGTAAGAAAGTCTTGAATCCAGTCGCAAGTCTGCTCTGATGCTCCGTAAGCCCATATTTTATTCTTTAAAGGGCAGTGTGTGATGGTGTCAAATGCCTTAGTGAAAGCTAGGAACACGGCATCAACCTGAGCAGCATTGTCCACTGTGCTGGGGATCTCATGGAGGAACAGAGTGAGTTGAGTTTTGCTGGATCTCTGTTTGCGGAATCCATGTTGATTTTTATAGAGGAGACGTTAATTTTCCAAGAATGGCATAATTCTTTAGCATAAAACATATTCCATAATTCTACAACAGATTGACATCAATGGTATAGTCTATAACTGTGTGGATCTGTCTTATGGCCTTTCTTAAAAATGGGAATGACTTGCACTTTTTTCCAGTTGCTAGGTACCTTTCATTGCTCAAGTGATCTACTATAAAATACTACTAGAAGGGGAGCAAGTTCTTTCACATAATCTTTATAGAATCTTATAGGTATCTCATCTGGTCCTGAAGCCTTTCCACTACTAAGCAACTGTAGCTGCTTTTCAGTTTCGTGATCAATTATCTCAATATCTGCCATTTTGATGTTCATACGACAATCGAAAGGAGGGGCAGTGTTACGATCTTCCATGGTGAAACAACTTCAGAAGACTGAATTCAGTATTTCAGACTTCTCTCTGTTATCTTCCGTTTTGGTGCCTGTGTGGTCGCTGAGAAAATGAATAGATGACTTTGACCCACTTACTAATTTTATGTATGATCAAAATCTCTTAGGGTTTTTACTCAGGTCAGTTGACAATGTCTTACTTGCAAAATCATTGCTGTCCTTATGCTTCGTTCAGCTTTTGTTTGTCAGCTAGGTTTTTACTTCTCTTGAATCTGAGTTGAAATGCTCTTTGTTTACGCAGAGCTTTTATAACGCAGCTATTAAACCATGGTGGGTCTTTCCCATTCCTTAATACCTTACTTGGAACATACTTGTCTAGGGCATATTGAAAGATGTTGAATTTTTTCCATTTGTTCTCCACATCTTCGTCATCATCGCTGAATATTTGATGCTGATTGCTGAGGTATTCTGAAATTTGTATCCTGTCACCCTTGCCAACCAAATATATCTTCCTGTCTTTCATAACATTCCTTGTATGACCTGTCATCATAGATTCTGTTCTCTGATTATTTTTGTTGCTTTTCCTCTAATTGTTGGCACCACTTGATGAGTTCCTTATGTGTTGTGACTTCCTTTACCTGAAGCATGTGATACATATCTTCTGTGATTTCTTTCATCAAATTTGAGATCTTCCCAGCTTCAGTCATATTAGGACACACAATGTGGCACAAGGTCAAAACATTGTGTATGTAAGACTGTCATTTCACCATGATGTTGGGCCTGTTCTAGAAACATTCTTTTGCTTAGTGGGCTTGCTGTTGATTGGTGACTAAGTGTTCTTCAGTTCTGCCTAGAATTCATCCCAGCTATTGATCTTCTCATTGTTATTCTCAAAGCACCATTTGCCAAACATATCACGTCCTACCATTGACTGTATCTGGAATCCTTTCAGCCAATTCATTGGGTACTGACCAGAGTTTTCAGAAAACACCAATGGATGCTTGCTGTGCAGTTAACTTACTGCTGTTTTACAAACCATTGGTCTCGTGAGCATACAGGCCTTAGGAACAATGTCCTGCTTGTGTTATGGATCATGTCTGAGTAGGCAATGGCTTTTACATTGCCAGCTTGGAGCCTTGGTGACATACTGGGTGGTTAAAATTAAAATGAAGCTACTCTTTGATGTCCTGAGTGGGCTGTAATTCTTATATGGCAGTGGAACTTGGTAGATGTGCTAATGCGTTAATGTAGAACCAATTTATGCTGGAAAAAAATTGGTTGCAATTTCGGCTATCAGATGCATACTTGGCACTGTACATAGTTTGTATCATGCTATGACATCCACGCTGTCATTTGACAATCCATAACATGAGTGAACAGCATGGTAATCAAGAGCAGAGACTGTGTGCAGTTAGTGAAGTAGTTTTATGTGAATGGCAACAACTACTGTGCCCATTGAGAGAGTATCATCAACTGAAAGGTCTGAGGAGACACCTGATGTTGTTAAACGGTTTAAATAAGATGATAATGAAATTCTAAAACATGAGTGTGCTTGATATGCCATCTGGAAGAGGATGGTTTCCTATCTCAGTGGAAGTTATTGACAGGGTTGCATTTGCTATAACTGACCATGCAGCACATGCCACAGGTAGTGCTAGTGCTCATGCAGTGTCACTAAAATTGTCTATCCTATGGTTAACAGTATGGAAAGTTTTGCTGTCTATTTTGCACTGTACACATACAAGATTCAGCCAGTGCAGCAGCTGGAACCTCATGATCTGCAGCAATGTTCTGAATTTGCTCTTCTGTTTCTGGCTCAGATCAAAGTTGATGACATGGGGTTGGGCAACAGTCTTGGAGTGACAAGGCACATTTTATACTTCAGGTTGCAGTGAGTACACAGAACCGCTGAATTTGGGGTAGTGTTAAACTGCATGTTGTACATGAACAGCTACTGCAGTCATCATACATGTTATTTAAGAGTGATATAAACTTGGCTTTAATTAAATAATCATGTGGTTGGTCCAAAGTGGTACCTAAAATACCCACTGCCTAACACTGTAAGAGTCTAGATGGAGATGTAGAATGTTTGTTGCAATAAGATTTATCAGCAGAGTTTATAGAGGCAGTTTATGGCTTAAGGCCATTAAATTACACACATTTAACATCAGGAATTTTATTCTGCATCTGAATCTCATCACAAGTTAAGTTTATACAGCAACATTGTGATTTTGATTACCATATCATATAGAAATTTACACACATAAAGTTCAAGCTTTAAGAACAGAAGTAGACAAATGAAGGGCAATCAAAATAAGTACACAAACAATATATAACTGGCTTATTGAAAAAAAATGTGCCTTTGACTTTTGAAGTAAGGGAGCTGTTGTACAAGGAGACAAGGAAATGAAGATGACAGTAGAGAAGAAATCCAGTGGAATAACAGATAGCACTATAGAGCAAAGTCAGTGCAAGAAATTTTTGGATCAGGAAAGACAACCATAAGTACAAACCATACATTAAAGACTATGGTACTTGTCAATAAGTAAATATAAATTTAAAGATTTGAGCAAAACAAAGAAAAACTGTGTACCAAAAACAGAAGTATTATATGTAGGGAAAATCCCAGTGATACTAGAATTTGTAAAAAAAAAATAATCTGTAGCAGACTGTCTGATCTTCCATGTATTCCCTTATTAACATTCTGTTACCAAGAGTCATTATGTAGAAAACTTACTACTGAAAGTGTGGCAATGCATGACAGTCATGTAGATGTGGCTACATGGTAATATGACCATCTATAACACCAATCATTGCAAGACAGCTCCCTATTTCTCCATGATACTACCATATGAAACAACACATAGGATACTTTCATCAAGCAGGCATATATCACATATTTCTACTAAAATAAGACAGATACTAGAACAGACCTCACAGGTTTCTCATCCAATATTTGATCCTGCTCTTTTAAATAGTGTTGCTCAAGAAATTAAATCCAAGGCACTCGTGAGACTCAATCATAATTATTGCTCTTCTGGAACTATACTTTTTGTAATAATAAGGTGACTATAAAAATATAGAAATAGATCAGTTTTTGACATTACAAAGGTTCTTGATAATGTAATATGTTTTATGTGAGAACTGTGAAATTTTTTCATATGAACTCTCTCTGGAAACCTGAAAATCTACTGTATTTTTATTTGTACAATTAGTACAACTAGTACAGAGCCTTTTGTAACTGTCTTTCTTGTTCCAAAAGAACATATAAAGGATTTGTCCATTCAAAGTATGGCTTCACTGCTATTCACCAGTAGTTCTCTTGTTACTTTGCTGCTTTTCTTTGTGGCTGTTGAAAGCTCTTATGGCTGGTTGCATGTTTTCTGTCATCTATAAAGATGTTACACGTACCAGCTAAATTACATGTGCTTCAGTTCACTTTATTTCCTACAGTGCCACTCCAGGTTTACTGTCTCGTTTGTACATTGCAGAAAATTATGGCATTAGTGGCTCACTGTGTAAACTCATTTTACTTTGTATAGATGCATATATCTTCCCAGAGAACAACTTGATCTTTTCTGCACATCTTATTGTTATTGGAATAGTTATGCAATAATGTTCACATATTGTTAATAACATTTTCAGGAAAATCTGAGAGAATAGTATTTTGTTCACTCGAGAAAAAGGTATCAAATGATGGAAGTAGTAGCTCTGTGATTTAAACAACTTGGTCAGTGAAAGTGTAACATATGTTAGCCCTGCATGTTGGGCCGTGCATTGTTTGATATACAGACTGGTTAACTTCTTGTTTTCTTTAGTGCAAAATGCAGTTTTCATTGTCCAGTGAAATTAAACAATGTCACAATACTTGTTGTGATGAAAGAATGCTTATACAAAAATGTTCAAGAGCTGTGCCACTTGTTTAAATTTGCTCATGATTTATATACTTGCGAACAGTGTAAAGTTTTTGTTTATTGGTGCCTGAATACAAAACCATAAAAAAGAAACAACTACAATAAAACTCTTGGTACATACAGCATAGCAACAAGCAGAAAAATACAGGAAGGCATAGAAAGTCATGCAGAAAGTATGCAGCTTCCTTACCTTCAAAAGTAAACAGTCTCTCCAAAGCTCAAAGTCAGGAAAGGAGCTGATGAAGACCAAGAAATGATATAAAAATTTAGCCAAAGAGCATATTATGTTGTAGAGGAATTGGATACTGAATGAATAATGTAAGAAAAATTGGCACTCAGCTTTTTTAATTAAAATGAACAAAATTTTAGAACATCTAAAGGAATACACTATCTACTGGATAGGTAATTCACATTCTAGTAGCCAGCTAGTCATTTACATGCATTACTGTTTCAAATAAGATGTTATTCTGGAGAAATGGTATGTTAGTCCAGTTTTAATAGGAAAAATGTAACATTAATGTCACAGCATTAAACTTCAGTTTATGTTGCAGTGTATGAAAATGTCCTGCATTTACAGTTTAGAGAAAAGTCATTTATGTTTGTATGTTTTGTTTTAAGCTATCTGATTTACCTTCACTCATGATGCATGCAATTTCAGAGACTGCCTGTCCATAAAATTCATAAGTCCACATACAGAGGCCACCTGGGTTGGCCCCCTGGCCTGCTCTGGTGAGCCGCCAAAGAAGCAGTATTATTTAAGTGACAGCAAACAAGTGCTCAATGTATTCTGTAACCTGTATTACTGTTGTCCAGTCCACATGTTCAGTGCTGCACACAACCTCTACTCCATTGTATCTTGCTACAAACATGATTATGGAATGCAGTACTTTATAGAGCAACATGTAAGATGCAATTAGGTACAGGTGGTATGTGGACCACTGAACACATGGACTAGACAAAAGTAATACAGCCAACAGAATAGGCTATAGCAAACTTGGCAATCAGTGAGGGTTACGATTTCTCCGCGTGTTAGGGTCAGGGCTAAGTCACCTGACAAACATTTCGATGGAAGAACTACTCCAGCATACCATTGCCCAGCAGCAAGCTTTCACGGAACAACAGCAGGCTCTCACCAATACTCTCAGTCAAGTGGCAACTATGTGTTCACAGCAGGTTAGTCTCCAGTTCTTGAAACCATCGCCTTTTCTGACATATAATGAATCCGCTGAAGATTGGGACTCCCATGAGACACAGTTATACCAAAATTTCCAGGTTTTTTGTGTGAGTGATGCAAACCTGTGTAGAGCTTTCTGTCTTTCCTGGCTTTTGCTGCACAGTTGTTGTTCCAGCTTGCCCCTTTGCAAGAACCAATCAGCTCATCATTTGATGAACTGTGCAAGTTTCTCTCAACCTATTACTACGACAGAATGCATGTGACTGTGACACGTGTAGAATTTTACAGTTGTCGGAAACATCCAAACCACTATTACAAAGCCTGGGCTGCAGAATTAAGTGGGTTGAGCTATCATTGTAAATTTGTCACTAATATCCACCACAAATCCTGCACTGATCACATGGTGTGTGATGTTACTATTCATCTGACCTCAGATAGGGAAGTCTGCGAAAAAACACTTCAGTGTGAGAATCTGACGCTTATGGATGCGCTCAATACAGCACAGTCAAGGCCTTTAGGCTATCAGATTGCTGCATGGTGGAGATAACGAAAGTTGCTCTGCCAACCCCTGTTAGGGATGCTGCAAGTATTCAGGATGATGGGGAAGCCATTGTAAACAGTACAACCTTCATCTCAACATCAGATGGGGCAGCATCGGTTATGGCCACAGCAACAACAAGCTGCTTCATAACAGAGGCTGTGTGTCCCTCTTCTGTCTTGCCCATACTGCTTTGTCCAACATGAGTATGCTTTGTGCTCTAAGCATTGCGCTGTTTACAAGTGTCAAAAGAAAGGCCACTTGCGCCGGTGTATAACTCATCTTCAAACGTGGTGGACACAGTAGGACCGATGGCCATAAACTGTATCTCTGCAATGACCGTCTCCCCAAACAAATTGTTTATTGACTTGTGCGTGTTTAATAAACTGCTAAGAATGCAGATGGACACAAGAGCTGCAGTGACTTTAGTAAACGCACAAACATACATGGTCCTGGGCTCCACTTCCACAGGTTTCATGGAAGTTGGTTAGTTATTAAACAGCAGATTCTGATCCTAGATCAGTTCTCCACTCCCGTCTCTTACAAATCTGTTGTTCACCTTCTCACCTTCTTTGTTGTGCATCATTCCCATACCACAGAACTGTTCAGGTTAGGCGTGTTTAACGCTTTTGGTTTCTCCATTGCCGGTGGGATAAATTTAGTGTCAGGTCAAGCTCTGCATCAGCAGCTAGAGCCCCTCTGTTCTGAGTTCCATCTCTTTTTCCACTGTACTCAGTTGTGATACTGGTTTTCTGGCCCACATTACCATTGAAGAGTCCATCCTGCTGTCATTTTTTTTTTCGGGCATGGCAGGTGCCTGTCATGTTGCGTGACTCTGTCAAGGCCGAATTAGACCATGTGACATCAATCAATATCATTTTGCCTGTTTCTTCCAGTGAATGGATTACACCCCTGGTCATTATTAAGAAGTCAATGGGTAAGCTTTGCCTCTGTTGCCACTTCAGTGTCACGATTAATGCACAGTCCCTGAAAGACACACACCCTTTGCCTTGCCCTGACAAGTTGCTCGCAAAATTGACAGGTGGCCACTACTTTTCCAAGATTTATTTGTTGGAAGTGCACCTCCAGCTCCACTTGGATGAGGTCACTATGCCCATTCTCACTGTCAATACACTATTTGACCTATGCCAATATCAACGTTTGCTTTTTGGCATTGCTAGCGTGCCCACAATTTTTCATCATATTTTAGAAGAGCTGACAGCCTCCATGCCTGGCTGCATCAGTTACTTGGATAATATCATTGTTTTGGGTTCTTCCACTGAAGACCATCTTTTTTAAATCTCCGATTGTTGATTTTTATTTTGCAGTCTAAAGGTCTCAAGTGCACTCTTGCCAAATCTCAATGTTTTTCTGCCATCAATTGAGTACCTAGGTTTTGAGGTTCCTCGCACAGGGTTCAAGCTGTTGCATCACCATGTTGACATGATTTCGGCTGTGCCATGATCAACCTCCGTTAAGGAACTGCAGGCATTTCTAAGTAAAGTTGTGTACAATCATGAGTTTTTACCTGATGCACCCATTGCTGCTCAGCGTATGCAAGCACTTTTGTGTAAAAATCTTCCTTGTTTTCTGCCCCTATCTTGTGACTGAGCATTTGCTTTGCTTAAATCTAAGCTTTGATCTGTCTGACCACTTTTCAGCTGAGTCAGCATCTCGTGTTGGCTACAGATGCCTCTCAGCATGGTCTTAGTGCCATGTTCATGCACAGATATGTGGACAGGTATGAATGATCCATTGCTTATGCTTCTAAGACTTTAACTCCCACTCAGCAGCAGTGTTGTCAGATTGAACAGGGGGCTTTAGCAATTGTTTTCACATTTATGAGATTTCACATCTTCTTGTATGGTTCTAAGTTCCATTTAATCATGGCTCGCAATCCATTGGCTGCTCTTTTTAACCCTTCGGCTGCTGGACAAGGCATTACATCGATTGCAGCGGTGGGCTCTTTTCCTCTCCTGTTATCATTATCAGATCCATTACTGCCCAACGGTGCTACACGCCAATGTGCCACACTCACCTTCTGATAAAGCCGAATGCAGCATTCAATCAGAATGACTTGCTTTATTTGTATTTAGACATTAAGAACCAGAACACTCAACTATGTGGTGATAAGAACTGCACCAGAAAATTATGTAACAGATGTTGGCCTTCTTATGAATAGGAATGTGGGTGATAAATTGAATAACATTGTGACTAAATTATTTTTCTTAAAAATTAAATGGGCCAATGGCCTTGCCGCTGTGGTAACACTGTTTCCCGACGGACCACTGAAGTTAAGTCCTGTTGGGCTGGGCTAGCACTTGGATGGGTGACCGTCCGGTCTGCCGAGTGCTGTTGGCAGTGGGGTGCACTCAGCCCTTGTGAGGCAAACTGATGAGCTACTTGATTGAGAAGTGGTGGCTCTGGTCTCATAAACTGATATACGGCCGAGAGAGCAGTGTGCTGACCATATGCCCCTCCATATCTGCATCCAGTGATGCCTGTGGGCTGAGGATGACATGGCAACTGGTCAGTACCACTGGGGCTTCCAAGGTCTGTTTGGGTGGAGTTTAGTTTTAGTTTTAAAAATGAATTTAAGCCATGCCAATAATGAGGAGAAATACACATAAGAATATAAGATTTATTGATTCTAATTTTACCCAGCTTTCTAAGATGTAAAAAGCAGGTTCCCACAAACATTTCTGACAATATATGTAAAGACTGAAGCTGCAGTGAATTTCCCCAGTTCAGTAGTAACCACTGCTAAAATTTTGTTAGCAGCCAAAGAACTTTGTACCAGGACTCAGCCTAATTCTTTCGATGGATATTACCTTAAAAAGGGCTGAAATGCACATAAATGTTAATGACATCTTCTCTCTTATGAGATGGTGAACTGCCCCTAAAGGTAGAGGATTCAGCAGTGATCAGTGGGACAGAGTCGTGGAAGGCAGTGCAAACTATTGTACACAAAATTTATAGCAGTAGAACATGACATATCAAAAAATAATGTTGCAAAAAGTTGCTATGGTAGTGGTCTTTGCGTATCTCACTGTACAGTATGTTCACGATGGTATTGTCAGGAGAAGACTGAAAAATGTCAGTTTCCCTGGAACATGTGTGCCTGCAGAAATTTTTCTATGGGGGGGGGGGGGGCAGGGAGGGTGAGATAAGTTATACAGCAGGTACTAAAGTCATAATATTGTCTCACTGCAATCACCCACGTAATGCCACAATTGGCTAAATGAGAGGTTTAGTGGAATCAGGAAATAACCACTTCTAGAAGCATCTGAGAATTCTGTAGTGAAGAAAAAGACTGTTCTTCAGATTGCAGGATGGGGTGGGGTAAGAGGGGGTAGGAAGTGGGCAAGTGCTCCCTCTGTCACTCTCTTTTGGAAGCCTATTCTATGGAATGGGATATTAACATTAAGTTAGATGTTGGAGAGAGACCGCAAGAGAGAACTGTACAAGTACACTGCAGTTAGATTCCACACAGTAATAATGAATGAAATGAAATACAGATGGCAAAAAGTGAGGCAGTGGAAGGGGGGAGGGAGAAGGGAAGGAATTCTCGACACTCAACTATATGGTAATAACAACAGCACCAGGAAATTATGTAATTGATGTTGGCCTTCTTATGAATAGGAATGTGGGTGATAAATTGAATAACATTGTGACTAAATTAATTTTCTTAAAAATGAAATGAAGGCAATGCCAATAACAAAGAGAAATACACGTAAGAAAACTGAGAAATCAATCGAATGTATGAGCAGGGAAAAGTCTGGTAGAGTTAACTGAACTAAAATAATAGAGGAAAGAGGGGAAGTAACGCTAGACAACTAGCCTTTTCCTGCAGCCTTGCCTGCATGTGTGTGTGGCACGTATATTGAACACAGCTCTTCCTCCCTCTGTCTGTGTCCACTTCTTCCCTCTGCCTGTCCATCTTATCCTCCTACCTCTATCTGTCTATCTCCTCCTCCCCACTCCCTCCCTTTCCTCATCTCCTCCTCCCCATCTCTTTGTCCATTTCCTCCTCTTGCTGTCTCTGACCATATCTTCCTCCCCCTTGCTTGTCCCCAGACATGCTTATCAGCACATGTAGCCCCTGCAGTATACGTCAGTAAACTGCTGTACACCTCAGTAAATCAGGCTAATACTACTCCCATAACATTCCAATCATGTAGGGCAGCTACACATCAGGGACTTGACAATCATTTATCTGCCCCTGACGTACAGGCCACCATGAAAAGTAGGTCGATAAAGCTGGCCAGCACTACTCCAAGATGCTTATCATGCAGGGTAGCCTACACACCATGGACCAGAAAATCATTTATTGTCCCTGACATGTAGGCCACCCTATAAAGCAGATTAATTTGGCAACATAACACTGTTCCCACACAACATGCTTGTCATGCAGGGCAGATTATACACAAGAGGCTAGAAAATAACATGTTTTTGTCTGTGTCTCTGCTCCTACTATAGCAGTGCTAGATCTGTGATTGAACCCCACAGTACTGATATTCTTTGTTCTGCTGTTTCTGTACCAAATGTGGTTGAAACTGATCCAGGGGTATGGGAGGAGATCCCAGATATACTCATGTACTTTATAACATAAAAAATGTAGGATGGAAGTAAGACGTAGGAGGAGAAAAAAGGCTTCTAGAGGATTGTGGTAGTTATCAGGTGATCGTTATAAACACCTTGTTGCAAAATCACAATAGAGGAAACAAAAAAAAAAAAAAAAAAAAATACTCATTGTGTGGATAAATTGTACATTGAAATTCAAAAGACTGATGAACATGCAATAAAGAAAGGAGCGAGATACTGTAAAATTGAAAAAGAATTAGACAACGGGAAAACTGTGTGAGGTTGTGATCTCAGAGTTAAAAAAAATGATGAGGGTAGTTGCGTGTAAGTGTAATCGAACACTTACAAGGAAGGAAATAATTATGGTTGACAGGAATAAAGGAAGGGAAGGATGATTAGAGTTTTAACTTTCCATCAATAATGAGCTCAATATACACAGAGCAGAAGCTCATATTAGACAAGGATGTGGATGAAAATAATTTGTATCCTTTCCAAGGGAATTATCCTGAAATTTACTTTACATGGTGTGGAGAAACCTAAATCAGGGTATGCACTCTGCTCCCTCTCCTTTGCCACCCATTGATGAAAGTACAAAACCAAAGCACAAAAATGATAAAAATGTAAAATAGCAGTTTAAATAATTCATAAATTATATCAGTAAATAGTATAAATAAGCAAAATCAAGAACATCTTTAAGAAACATGTAAAGAAATTGATATTCATTGTGAAACTTTTGACACTGAAAGGCTAAATGTAAGTTTGTGGCTTTGAAAACTAAAGTACACATAACAGAAAATTTTTGTTAAGTTCAAACGAAAGTGTGAGTACATAACAGGTTCCCATCAAAAGTCTACATGACAGAGATGAATTGTCTTACATGGTGATAGAAAAGTTAAAAAGATTGAAGGGGATGGGTGAGGTGATTCAGTAATTTTCTTTGGACTTCTGAAAAGGTAAAAGCAGATCAGAAGGAATTCTCAGCTCGTACTTAGTGATGCAAGAAAAAGTCAGGTTACTTTTATACATTCGTGTCTAAAAGACAACCATAGGCAGTTTAGGTGGAATAAGGTGTTTGAAACCCTTAAAGCTTGAGAATAAATACAGAGAGAGGCAGTTAACCTAACATATGTATTAAAATGTAATAAAAAATGTAAATGTCGTGTGACTAGGGCCTCCCATTGGGTTCACCGTTCGCCAGGCGCAAGTCTTTCGATTTGACGCCACTTCAGCAACTTGTGCCTCAATGGAGATGAAATGATGATGATTCGGAAAACACAACACCAAGTCCCTGAGTGGAGAAAATTTCTGACCCAGCCGGGAATTGAACCCCGGCCCTTAGGATTGACATTCTGTCACGCTGACCACTTAGCTACTGGGGGCAGACATTAAAATGAAATGATATTGCGAGAAGCAAAGTTGCTACTCACCATATAGGCATGACAAAAAGACTTTTACAATTAAAGCTTTTGCCCATAGGCCTTTGTCAACAATAGACACATACTCACACTTACACTTGTGACTGCAGTCTCAAGCAACTGAAACCACACTGCGAACAGCAGCAGTGCTCTCTCTCTTTCTCTCTCTCTCTCTCTCTCTCTCTCTCTCTCTCTCTCTCTCTCTCTCTGTGTGTGTGTGTGTGTGTGTGTGTGTGTGTGTGTGTGTGTGTGTGTGTGTGTGTGTGTGTGTGTATTGTGTATTGTAGATGATGGCCAGTGGCCGAAAGTTTTAATTGTGAAAGTTTTTTGTTGTGCCCATCTGCGACTCAGCATCTTCACTATATGGTGAGTAGCAACTTTCCTTCTTGTAATATTGTTACATTCTGTCCTGGATTTTCCATTGTTTGATTAAAATGAAATGAGGTTAACAAAACTAGAAAACTAACAAAACAAATTTTTGATAAGAAAGGTACAATATAGACTTATAGTTTAATATAAATGTTATTTGACTTGTGCTGTAGGAGTAGTGAAGGATGTGAAAGTTAATTTCACAACTGGAGCACAACTGGAGTACCATTGCAATATAGCTGGAGTAGGAGTGCTAAGATTTTCTTGGAGTGGAGGAATGTTGCCACTGTTGAAGTGAATGAACAAGCTAAATAAAATTTTGACCATTTAATTGTATGAAAGTGAAATGTGGTCAGGGGAAAATTAAAGAATAAACCTGATGATTTAAAGGAAGGAATATCTGACTAATTGGAAATGTCTGTCCAAATTCAAAACACATTTTGTGAAGACTTGTGTGAATTCCTTATGTAATTCCAATACATCAGTATAACCAATGCAACATACTGCCATATATTACTTTCTACTCAGTTTAGTAGACAATTCTGGTACGAATCCCACACTATTTACCGAGCGAGGTGGCGCAGTGGTTAGCACACTGGACTCGCATTCGGGGGGACGATGGTTCAATCCCGTCTCCGGCCATCCTGATTTAGGTTTTCCGTGATTTCCCTAAATCGCTTCAGGCAAATGCCGGGATGGTTCCTTTGAAAGGGCACGGCCGATTTCCTTCCCTATCCTTCCCTCACCCAAGCTTGCCCTCCGTCTCTAATGACCTCGTTGTCGACGGGACGTTAAACACTAATATTCTCCTCCTCCCACACTATTTCCACACTCAGCCTGTTGTAGCACTGTTTATGTAGTGAAAAATTAGCATAAAATCTGTTTTCAGAATGAACACTGTTCGTATTTTCCAATTTCATTTTTTCTGTGTTTAATACAATATGTTTTAATTTTATTTAATCTTCTTCTTTTTTCAAGTGTTAGGCACATGCCTATTAGGACTTTTTATTCAGTGCCTGTATTGTCTGTGATTAGTTATTATTTGAGCTCTGTACCTCTTTCTTGGTCTACCAAAAGATGTTTTCCCTGCTCGTTGATTTAGTCTTATTTAATGCCTTGTGCTTATGTGTTGGCATTGAAGTATAATGACCCTACTTACTCCATGTTTGTTCCTGTCTGTTATGATTTAGTGTATTACTGTTTTTGAAACTAATGAAGATTTCTGAAAATAAACCACCAAGTAATTGCAATAATACATGTATCTTGTTTGTATTTCACCCTTCTTACTTTTAAATTTTTATTTGTTTGTAAGGGATTTCATTTACTACAGATGCACTGGATTGTTTTTAATGTTTTTTCTTTTCTTCTTCTTCTTCTTTTTTTTTTTTTTTTTTTTTTTTTTTTTTTTTTTTTTTTTTTTTTTTTTTTTTTTTTTTTTGCAGCATGTGTTATGTCATAAGTAGGTTCCTTTGTGTGTGTTGTTTTTTTTTTTGTATGCTATGTTCCATTATACATAATCGGTAGAACACGTGCGACTTGTAATTAAAGGCTCTGAGATGGAACAACCCCAAAATATATGCTAAAAAATTTCTCAGTAACATATTACAGAATTTAAATTATCAGAACGCATTTCGCATATTTCTCACATGGATTTAATTAATGGTGGTCAACATTTTCGGAACTGTTGATATATGATATCAAGTGATATTTTCTGAATAGGTAGTAGCTGTGCCTTGAAATGCTGCTTAGCTCTGTGTAGCAGAGGTTTGGGGCATGTGGCTTCCTCTGAGTACAATTCTTAATGGGTGTCCTGAAGGTTCTGGTATTTCAGCCTTAGGGTGTCCTACCAACCAGCACACAGTTTTCACATTCCAATACTTGCATCAAAAGGGAATGAACAGAGTTGCAGAAACTTCATTATCAAATCCCTGTCTGTGTATACCTCTATTAAGCTTAATTGTGTCACTAAGCAACATTTAGTATTATTGTTTTTATAGTGTTTTAGATATTTTTTTTCTTTCTGCCGTTGGTTATTTTATCCACCATTGGACTAAGTTTGCAAATGTCTCACTAGAGTGTGTTAGAGTATGGTAACATAGATATTGCCACTCAGTGAAAGCTTCATGAATGATTAGAGGAAAAAGGGCGCAAAATATGACCCTGCTTGCTGACTATGGGTAACATGTGTTACTAGCAAGTTTCTTTTTGTGAGTGTATTACTCATAGGTTTAGTGAGTTTTACGTTCTTGTGAATAACAGCAGCATACAATGAGTTTGAAAATGACGCAATATGAGTTCAGTGTGCAATTTATCAGGTAAAATTTCAGAACACATGGTTAGGATGAAAGTAAAGTAACTTGATGCGCCCAGACCAATCTAAACATGAATCAATAACAATAACTGTGTAAATCCTGGCAAGGGTATACATGCAGTTTTGACAAAGCAATGTACAATCCACTTGAGTGATTGTGTATGCTTTGTCAACTAATATACAAGTATAAGTGTGACAAATGCAGTGTGTAAATTACCATCGAGTTTGTTTGGCTTGCTCATGTCAACCAATCACAGCACAGGATCCAAGACATCATTGAAACATCACTATGTCATCATACGAACTCATAAATGCAGCAATCTGAGCACACAAAACACTAAACATTTGAAGTTTAGAAATGAAAATACAAAAACATTAAGCATGCAGCGAAGCTAACATACACCACATTAAAGATCTCTCCAAAATGTGTCTTTTAGTGCAATTTGTTGTGGTAAATTGGGAAATGTGACATTGCGGGATAAATAAGCTAAATATAAATTTTATCTTGCAGTTAGCTTTTGATGTTATCTAATAGTTGATTATGAAATGAGAAGAAGATCTATTACGTAAACATTTGGCTAGAGTGTGATATTGGTTGCAAACATTTGGCTAGAGTGTGTTATTGCCCCACCCTCTCCTGAAATCTTGGTTGTGCTGACAGTCTGATCTGCAGCATAACCCGAGGTCTAGATTAGTATCACAGCCTTCCCCAGTATGGAAACCACGAGCCACACCTGCTGTAGAATAAATTTAAAATAATAGGTCATAGTCATGAAGACCTTAGCTGGAAATGCCATCACTTCGTTTGGCTTTATACGTATGCATAGGTCAACTGAATTTTAGATCCATAATGGTCAGTACAACATTCTGAACTCCAGAAATTTTCCTCACTACACCATTCATTTTCCTGCATCTTATTGTTTCTAACGTTCTTTCTTCCAGTGCCCATTGGTGATCTCAAGTTTTAGACAGTGTACTTATTTCAGGTCAATTTCTCACTTTCAAGGTTAGAGCTGGCAGTACACGTGGTGTGTATTCTTAATACTTCTGACAACTAAGAAATTTAATGTTGATTCCTATTCTGGCTCTCCTGATTTATATTTTCAACTAACAGAAGCGCACAAATTTATCAGCAATTTCAGTTTTATTATTACCAATATTTATTGTCTTTCTATCAGCAAACTGACTAGCGTGTAAATATTTTTGGTTATATCATAGCAATTTTTTGTACTGACTCTCATACAAGGTCTGTTATTTGTTTCTGTTCTTAATCATAGATGTGTTTAATATCGGTTTAATCATGTAGTGAAACTTCAGAAGTTTTGCCTAAATAATTATCATCTCTTGTGACTTGAGAACTGGAATTATATTGTAGATTTTATATTTGGATTGTATCTTCTTACTCAATCATTAATAGACATCCTGGTGCATTCTTCAAAACTGAAACTGGGCAAGGCTTGACCTGAGTGCTGCAAAACAAATTCTGTGCCTTGAGGTTTCAGGGCCAAGTTTCCCCAACCTTAAAACGAAGAGGAGAAAGAAAAGAAAGGAAAACATAAATGATGAAATGTTTAGTGCAGTTAACAAGAACACAAATTAAAATTGGAGATAAGATAGTGTGAGTACTGAAAATGGTATTGAGCTAAAAATTAATATCAGTGGATAGGCAGTTCTAAAAGTAAAAGAAAAGAAAAAATAACTGAGGAAGGAAAAATACAGAAGAAGGAGGCATTTGAAGTAGTGAGGACCTGCAGAGGATTAATGCATGGTGCGAAAGCTGGCAGCTTTCCCTAAACGTAGATAAATGTAATATAATGCGCATACATAGGGGCAGAAATCCATTCCAGTACGATTATGCCATAGGTGGTAAATCATTGGAAGCGGTAACGACCGTAAAATACTTAGGAGTTACTATCCGGAGCGATCTGAAGTGGAATGATCATATAAAACAAATAGTGGGAAAAGCAGGCGCCAGGTTGAGATTCATAGGAAGAATTCTAAGAAAATGTGACTCATCGACGAAAGAAGTAGCTTACAAAACGCTTGTTCGTCCGATTCTTGAGTATTGCTCATCAGTATGGGACTCTTACCAGGTTGGATTAATAGAAGAGATAGACATGATCCAGCGAAAAGCAGCGCGATTCGTCATGGGGACATTTAGTCAGCGCGAGAGCGTTACGGAGATGCTGAACAAGCTCCAGTGGCGGACACTTCAAGAAAGGCGTTACGCAATACGGAGAGGTTTATTATCGAAATTACGAGAGAGCACATTCCGGGAAGAGATGGGCAACATATTACTACCGCCCACATATATCTCGCGTAATGATCACAACGAAAAGATCTGAGAAATTAGAGCAAATACGGAGACTTACAAGCAGTCGTTCTTTCCACGCACAATTCGTGAATGGAACAGGGAAGGGGGGATCAGATAGTGGTACAATAAGTACCCTCCGCCACACACCGTAAGGTGGCTCGCGGAGTATAGATGTAGATGTAGATGTAGGTGTGGTCAAATGAGGAGTAGGCACATCACATATATATTAAAAAAGGGAATATAAACCAGTGTGTGAAAGCTGTAGTAAATGGATGTTGATGGTTAAGAAAAAGTCCAAGACTAGATCAAAAGAGTGATACTAAGGAAGCTCTGTCAGTGTAAACTATAATAACTATGTGGCTGAGGCATGTGTGTCTAGAAAGAGATCTGCTGTAGAAAACATCAAAATGTTGATGTTTTTAAATCAGGTGAGGTGTACAGAGGATTTGAATAGTGATAGATAATGAAATTTTTGTTTACTGAGGATATTGTGAATATGAAATGGGATATGAAATACTTCATGCATATGAGTGAATAGGTAACAAGAGTACGGAATCCAAAATGAACCAAGAAATGTAGTGTCACATTTACTTGTTTTAGGTTGAAACCTTTAACTACGGATCTGAACATTTCATTTATTTCATACTGCACAGAGACACATTTATAGAAACAACACAGTTACAATTCTTGACTCTCCAAAGGCTCTTCAGCAGAAGTGCTGCCAACATTGTTTGATATTTAATAAAACATGGACATATATAACTGCAACACTTTCCCTTATTTAATTAAGAGAAAAAGGAAGAAATGAGAAACATGTCAACATGAAGGACCCATTTTATGATATAGAAGTAACAGTCTTGGTTTTTCCAGGGGCTTCGTCAACATATGTGCTAACTGATCCTCAGTTGAAATATGCTGAATGCCTAACTAACCTTCCAATACCTTTTCTCAGATGAATAAATACTTTGTCTTCACATGTTTTGTGCAGTGATGGAACTAGGATTTTGTCAACTTACACTGTTGCCTGGTTGTCAGCCTCAAGGATTGGAACTTCCATCAGCTTTCTCACTCCTCTGAAAAGTCTACGTAGATAAATTATCTCCTATTGCAGCTACCAGCTTAGCTTCTGTTGTAGATGTGGCAGTCATTTGCCTGTCATTGGCTGAGCCAAGAGATAGCTCCACTTGCATGTGTGGTAACCACGTCAGATTTCAACCATCCAAAGTCTGCCACTGCATAAGTTTGGACAATAGAGTATGCCTAGGTCGCATGTACCTGGTACATACTGGAGTATTCGCTTTGGTCTTACTACATCTTCTGTGATGCCGAGTCAAGAGTTTGAGACAGGAAGCTCACACTGTAAATGAGGTCAGGTCTTCTTCAAGCATCAGCTACATCAGTGCTCCAACTGCTAATTGATAGGGAAAGTTGCACTTCTCTGTATTCTTACTTTCTGCGTGTAATGTATTTGGTTCCTTTATAATGGGTGTTGAGATAGGTTTGCACTCTTGAAAACTGAAATGTTCCATAGTCTTATTTGCATAGGCGTGCTGGCTTATCACCATCATCAAAGCATTTTATCTCAAGTCTGAGGAAATACAATGCTGGTTTCACAGTGATCTTTAATACAGCCTTCAATTCATCAACAACTTTGCTGGTATCTTGATCACTCACCATAGCTAGCCCATCATTTACATAAAGAACGACTAACAGTTTTTTGCCACATTCTTATCTGATATGTACTTGTCTTGAAATCTGCTGACAAAAGAAATGCTCCAGAATGTTTACTCCAACATCTTGGAGCCTGCTTAAGTCCATACAAACTTTGCCCTAATTGCAAATTTTCTGTCTGCCATCACTGTACCCTTCTGGCTGTTGCATATGTATTACTTCTTCTATTTCTCCATACAAGAATGCTGTGGAGACATCAAACTGTGTGAGATGCATCTTCTCAGCTTAAGGAACATGTGACATTAAAGGACATTAAAGAAATTGTGGTCAGCTTAGCTACCGAACTGAAGGTTTCACTATGGTCTACACCATAGCGTTGATTAGACCCTTTGGCAATAAGTCTTGCTTTATATTTCTCAATGCTCCTAATACAATTAGTCTTGACATAAAAAACCCACTTACAAGGTGTAGTTCATGCTCCTTTTGGTAGATTAGTCAATTCCCAAGTCTGATTTTCTTGTAGTGACTTCATTTCATTTTCATTGCTTGCATCTAGTGAAAATGTTGTGTATTATTTATAGCTTCTTCATAAGATTTTGGCACTTCATTTGTCTCATTAATCATTTCTTTGGTTATCATTACAAAGTTATTTAGCCATTTAAGTTTCATTAATGTTGAGTAATTTCACAGCTGTTGATGGTGTGTGTTCCTCTTCTCTTGTATCAGCACTGTTGGAGTTTGCCTCACCTTCTTCTTGAGCTGCATATGTTCACTGATTACTTTGCTCAGTGCGTTCTTGCAGGCCTTTTGTGGACGATTACATCTTTGCTAAGAATGGCTTTATTTTCTTCTCTCAACCAAATTCTGTAATGTTCATCTCCCTCATACCCCATGAGATAACCTTTGACAGCTTTTTTATCCATTTCCTATCTTTCTTTAACTGGTATGTGGATATAGCATGTAGAGCCTATTATAAAAAGATGTTTTATTCTAAGCTTCTTATCTAACCACAACTCAAAATGCCTGATTTTGTCCACAGATGATTTTGCAATTTGATTTAGAATGTACAGTGATGCTCCAACCAGTTCTGCCCATATGTGTGTTTGGAAATTAGCTTCTTCATCTGATTACTTTAAGTTTCTTGAAATTTCAACTATAGTTCGCCTCTCATGCTCACTTCCGCCATTTTGCTGTGGTGTGTTGGGTGATGTCAGCCTCTGAGTAACACCTTCTGCATGCAGTATGTCCTTAACTTCCTTACTGTCGAATTCCCCACCATTGTCGCTTAGCAGCACTTTGAGTGTAAGACCCAATATCTTTGAATGTTGAAGAACATATTTCAAAGCATCCTCAACTTCAGAGTTTTGCCTTATGATATAGCAATACTGAAATTTTGTATAGATGTCTTTGAACAGAACAATATCTCTTTTTCAGGAAAGATTAATTAAAAGATCCACAGACATCAGCTGACATCAGTTCACGTGGGTTGGTTGTCTTTTCTCTCTGACAAAATGGCAAGCGATGTGCTTTGTCACAAATGTGTAGCTCACAAAATGCCTTTTCCTGGGAAACACATATTTCTAATTCCCTTTCTAATGTTCTGTCGACATGGTGTTTATCCTCATATCTCCATCTTTTATGGTACGCTGCAATAATGAAGTCTTTTCAGTGGCATTTACTACAGTAATTTCTTTGTGCAAAGTTGGTTGAATGTCTGCCTTGTACAATGTTCTAAAGAGCTCCCAGGTTTCACACAATACTACTTTGTCATCAATTTTAAGCCAACACTCTGTTGTTTATGACATAAATTCACTGTTAATATCCTGGTCCTGAGCAGCTAATACTGAAAGCAAGTTTCTAGATAGCTGTGGAACATACCACACATCCAAAAGCATCATATCCTGCCCATCAGTCAGAGATGATGACCGAATATTGCCTTTTCCCATTGCCATTAGAGTCTCTTTTCCTCTGTCTTTACACCACATGGACTGTGCCATTTCTGAAAGTCAAACCATTAGTCACATGGCTTGTAACTCCATTGTACACCCACCAGAACGCTAAATATACCTCTTCACAGACAAAAATCAGCACAGCACTAGCAGCTGCATGATATTCCTGGTTTGTGATGTTTCTGATCAGAAACCCACTTTCTGCAGTGCTTCATCTAAGGACCCTTTTGTTTAGAATAATTTCGAATGTCACTTTTCCTTGAATCATTCTTAAGGAACTTGCCTTTGCCATCTGGTTTTTGTTTACTTACATTTACCTTTAATGCTTACTTTGGCATTTTGTCACTGTTTGGATTCTTCATTAAATTCCTTTTGAGCATACAAAACTGCACTTTCAGTTCATCAAATATTCTTTTTTGTGTCCATTGTCAACAACCACTGTAAGCTAATCCTCCATCATTCCACTTTCAAACAGCATATGAAAAAAAAAGTTTAAATTTTTCCATGGGAGTTCGGATTTCTCTTATGTTATTATAATGGTCAGTTCATCCTACGTAGGTGGGTGCCAACAAAATGTTTACACTTCTGAGGAGAAAGCTGGTGAGTGAAATTCCATGAGAAGGTCTTGCCATACTGAAAAATGCCTTTGTTTTAATGACTGCCAACCCAATTTGTATCATATCCATGGCACTCTCCCCTATTTCATGATAACGTAAAACTAGCTACACTTCTTTGAACTTTTTATATGTCCACCATCAGTCCTATCTGATGCGGGTCCCACACCGCATAGCAGCATTCCAGAAGAGGGTGGACAAGCTTACTGTAAGCAATCTCTTTTTAAGTGTTCAGCCAATAAATCAGACTTCGGTTTGCTTTCATGATAACAGTATCTATGCCATCATCTCAGTTTATTTGTATTGAGTATTTAATTGAGCTTACAGCCTTAAGCTTTGTGTGATTTATCGTGTAACTGAAATTTAGCAGATTATTTTTAGTGCGTATGCAGATGACTTCACACTTTTCATGGTTCAGAGTCAGTTGCCACTATTTGCACCATACAGATGTCTTGTCTAAATCATTTTGCAATTCGGTTTGATCATCTGATGATGATGACATAATATGATGGTAAATGACAGCAACATCTGCAAACAATCTAAGAGGGCTGTTCAGATTGTGCCCTAAATCGTTAATGTAGGTTATGAACAACAGAGGTCATATAATACTTCCTTGGGGAATGAAAGATATTACTTTCGTTTCATCCAATGACTTTCCATCAATTATTACAAACTGTGACCTTCCCGATAGGAAATCATGCACCTAGTCACACAGCTGAGATGACACTCCATAGGCACACAATTTAATTAAATGTCAAATGTGAGGAACAGGCTCAAAAACCTTTTGGAAATCTAAGAATATGGAATCAATTTGACATACCCTGTTGATAGAACTCATTACTTCATAAGAATAAAGAGCTAGTTGTGCCCCATGAGAATGATATTTTCTGTATTGGTGTTGGCTATTTGTCAATAAATTGTTTTCTTTGAGATGATTCATAATGTTCAAGCACAGTATATGTTCAAAAATTCTACTGCAAATCCATTTTAGTGATATGGATCTGTAAAGCAGTGGATTACCCCTATTTCCTTTTTTGGGTATTGATGTGACTTAGGAAACTTTCCAGTCTCTGGGTACAGATCTTTCTACAAGTGAGTGGTTGTACATGACTGCTAAGTATGGAGCTATTGTATCAGCATGCTCTGAAAGGAACCTGACTGATATACAATCTGGATCGGATGCCTTGCCTTTGTTAAGTGTATTAAGCTGCTTCACTACACCAGGGATATCTACTTCTAAGTTACTCATGTTGCCAATTGTTCTTGATTCAAATTCTGGAATATTTACTTTGTCTTCTTTTGTGAAGTAATGTTAGAAAACTGTGTTTAATAACTCTGCTTTAATGGTGCTGTCGTCAATAACATCACCATTATTATTGTGTAATGAAAGCCTTGACTGTGTCTTCCTTTTAGATGCGACCAGAATATCTTTGGGTTTTCTACCAGGTTTTGAGACAGACATTGAAGTTTGTGACAGTTTTTGAGCTTCTGTAAAACTTCACCCATCTTAGAGATTTTGCATTCTTTTAAATTTGGCATGTTTGTTTCTTGTTTCTGCAGTAGTGTTCTGACTTGTTTTGTCTACCATGGGGGATCAGTACCATCTCTTATTAATTTATTTGGTTATATCTTTCAACTGCTGTCAATACTGTTTCTTTGAATTGAAGCCACATCTATTCTACACTTACATAGTCAGATTAGAAAGAATGGGATGGGGACTATCTGTGAGGAAGGTGTCAAGCAAATTTTTATTTGTCCTTTTTTTTAATATTTGTATTTTGCATTTATTTGATTTGTTTTGATATTACTGTATTCAGTCTAGCTACAACCACCTTATGGTCACTAATCCCTGTATCCATTATGATGCTTCTTATTTGGTTTGGATTATTTGTTGCTAAGAGATCAAATATGTTTTTGCAGCTGTTTAAAATAATTTTCTGAGAAAGCATTGAGTGTGAATTCTGATGCTGTTTTATCTGTCTATGGGATTAGTTCAGTTTAAAACATGCTGTATTAAACATTTACTTTTAATTAAAGACTTGTTTCTCATTTCTGATAAGACATATAAAAAGAGGAAACATGAAAGGTAGTATTATCTTTCAGTTCACTTAGTACGTACTGACTGGCAGTCCACAATAATATGACCCTTGAAATTTTCAGTAAAAATAAATCATAGAATATGTTCACAGCATCCCAACATCATGTTTTGCATCCTTGCAATGCAAATGTGGATTTTTCCCTCTATACTCCCCTCCCCTCCCCCCCCCCCCCCACTCCCCTCCCCACCTCCTTCCCCCTGCAACCACCTCCTTCCTACTTTTCCAACATTGATAGTTGTAACAGTGATCTGAATCATCAAAAACTGGTTGATAAATGCTTTGATCTCATTCATACTACTATATCTCTCTGCAGGTATCAGCTTTAATTGCTACTTCCCATTTGTATTACTCACAGTGTTTTAACAGCCTTCTGCATTTTCATTTTATGTCCTATGTCATATCTTCTAGACTTGACTCCTTGATACATACTCAACTTTTCACCTCCAACATTTCTGGCTCCCATGTCCCAAATTTATCCTCTGTTCCTCTCCCTTTAATATTTTAAAGCATATCGGTATCCCTTTGTTGCCTCTCCTTAGAAGAAGATATATCTTCATGAACTGCTGGTCCTATCTTGTGCAGTACTGCATAACTGTTGCCACTGCTGCACTTCATGCTTTCAGTATATGCATTGACATACACAGAAATTTATCCAGGGGCAGGGACTAGATTCTAAAATTGCCATTTTATATACACATAAGTTGGTCAGCTTGGAGATGTGTTACGACACAAGAAATAAATTTTATTGGTAACACAAAAACCTTATTATATCTCAGAAGTGTATGAGAATTCTGTGGCAAATAAAATCTCTCTACTCAAAATCCGAGCCCACCTCTTGTGAAAGGCTGTGAGTGTATGTGTACATTTTGATTACAGTAGTGAAATTGCCAATTTTCATTTTTGAATCTTCTTGTTGAACTATGATTTTCATACATTAGTATGCTTTCCAGTTTCTTCTTTGTTCCATTTGTTCCATTTTTATGTACATCTTATGTGATATGGCAGCCATTCTTTGTTGTATTTGATACCATGTTTCAGTTCATACTATCTACCATTTCTTTACCAATTGCCTTTAGCTGCATAATTTTGTTGTTAATATCATTATTATATTGGAAAAGCAAGACAAAATATGTATATGGTGATATATCACTGCTCATCAAATAGTGAAGAAGTAGTTGTAGAAGAGGATGTATGTGGCTACAGTTAACAGGGAGGAGGGTATGGATTACGAGTAAGCATTACGCAAGGCAATGTCTGATGGAGGCAGTGCCCTGGGCAGTGTGGATATTGGCATTGGTATTGGTGGAGGTGGCATAGAGAGTGACAAGAGCATAACGTTGTTAAGAGACAGGAATTGTTGAGAGCCAATGTAGAAAATAGCTACTGTCTCGTTTCCTTCTGTTGCCAACCCAGTCAACTGTCCTACTTCCGTATCAACCTCTGATGGCACCTATTACCCTTTTGCTCCTTTCTAAGTTGCTCATTACAACATTTCACTGTTTCTTTGTCCTAATCTGGATCTTTCGGCTTACCTCTGTATTCTCCATTTTATACTCAACATGACCGTTAGCAGTCCCCTAACATGTTCTGTGAACACCTGTTTGCTCTGTCCCAGCTTGATCCCATGTACCCCTCATGTTGAATCTTCCTCTCCCCACTCCATGACCCCATCACCCACCCTAACCATGACTGATTTTCAGTCCAGTCCTGTGTTTAGTTCTGAAGTTCTGACTATTGATCTTCCATTAAATACATGTAACATAACTATTACATTTTAAAGAACCTAATGTTTCTTCTCAGAATCCTCACAACTCCTCATGAGTCACTATCCATGAATTTCTGTGGATTGTAGTTTCATGATAAACTTATCTCATTTTTGTGGTTACTTCTTTTCTTTCTTTGCTACTATCCAGATGAATGAGTGCACATCATCAGTTTCACTCCTTACTTTGAACAGTGAAGCTAAGTGTAAGAATAAAAGGCACTATGGTAAGTTAAGTTTTTGTAAAACAGATTAGCTTTGTCTTTTGACTTTTAACGATGGCAACATATGGTCATCATATGTTCAGCAGTCGTTGAAAATGCATATGGATAATTTCCTGCAGTGCAAAAAAATGCATTTACCATTCCTCAGATATTCTTTTTGTGTCTGTACATTTTACAGGGTGTTTCAAAAATGACTATACAACTTTAAAAATTCATATAAATGTATTGAAAGAAGGTATAAAGCTGAGTTTAGTGTTATTTTGTAGGGAAACACATTAAGGTTTTTTACCTTAAACTAAAGATGTTCTATGTGGCTTCTGTTGCTTACCCTGCAAACGTCCTATCAGAAGTCAGTTTATTCCCAAACTTGCTGTAGCATTGCGGGTGTAACTTGCCCAGTAGTGGCGTAAATTCTTGCTCTAAGTTCAGATAAAGAAGCCAGCCAGTTTGTACAGGAGGTACAAACACTTTATCCTTGATGAATCCCCTTTAAAAAAAAATCAAGCATTGTCAGGTCTTTGGTACATGGAGCCATGCAATTAGTGCATCATGGGCAGTCCATTGACCTGGAAAGCGGTCACTCAGAAAATCTTGAATGTCAGCCAGGTAGTGGGGTGGTGCACCATCTTGTTCTTGGTCATCCTCATCGATCTGTGGTATCAAAAATAGTTGTAAAATATCCAGGTATATTATCCCGTTGATGTTCTCTCATGGAAAAAAAAGGGGTCAAAAACTTTGTTCTTGCTCAATCCACAAAAACCATTCAGTTTTGATCTATCGTGAACATGTTGCAATGTTTGATGTGCATTTTCACTGCCCCAAATCGTACAGTTATGTGTGTGAACCTTGCCACTTAAGTGAAAAGTTGACTCATCAGAAAAGGTAATTTTGTCCAAGAAATGTTCATTCTAAGTTGTAAAGTCCTTTCTGAAACACCCTATATTTTGTTACCAGTTTATGTTGCATTTGTCTCAGACAAAAAGAAACATACTTCTGTTACTCTGAGCAATTTGTTTTCCATTGACACTTTAGTTGTTGTTTCTATTACAACCATTTGAAATCTATTTATTATTACTATTTTTGTGTTAGCAGAAGAGCCAACACCATGTTGCGAGTGGAGGCCGAAATGCACGAATTTTAGCTCAAGCAGGCTGGCGTGAGGAGGGAAGAACTATACTGACGTGAGGTCTGGAACATGACAAGGAATGAGAATTCAGAAAGCGGACGTAATTAGTTTGATACTTAACTTTAATTCATTAATGATGAACGTTGCTCTTGATGGTACATAAGTCACAATATTATCTGTTCAGAATACATTCTTGAAGTAATTACAGTAACTGAATATGGCGCCTTGCTAGGTCGTAGCAAATGACGTAGCTGAAGGCTGTGCTAAACTGTCGTCTCTGCAAATGAGAGCGTATGTAGACTGTGAACCAGCGCTAGCAAAGTCGGCTGTACAACTGGGGCGAGTGCTAGGGAGTCTCTCTAGACTAGACCTACCGTGTGGTGGCACTCGGTCTGCAATCACTGATAGTGGCGACTCGCGGGTCCGACGTATTCTAACGGACTGCGGCCGATTTAAAGGCTACCCTCTAGCAAGTGTGGTGTCTGCTGGTGACACCACAACTATTATATACTTATTATAATCTCATAGTGCCTGTATACTGTGCACTATAAAACTGTGCCATTGTAATAAGAGCTGCAACATTTGCATACATGAATCTGGGGGAAAGATATTGTGGGAGATGAGATACTATGCAGATTTGAAGACCTTCAAATGAAAAGGCTTATGTAGAAAAACACATATAGACATTTGTTGTTATGTATGAAATTCTATTATGTTTCTTAGGAAGAAAACATTCTATAGATTACTACTGAGAGGAGGGTCAGTCTCAGATTGAGCAAACAGAGGGAAGAAATCAATAATGGCAAGGAAAATTCCCAGCATTTACCATAATCAATTTAAAGAAATCAAAGAAAACCTTAATTTGGATGTCCAGATAGATTTGAACTTCATTCCTTCAGAATAAGATTCAGTTTGATGACTGCTACACCATTTAACCTGGTTTCAATCTTAGAATTTACTATTGAAAGGAAAATTAAGCATGTGGTGTAACTTGTATTTTTTTCTATCTATTGGTTATTTTCTTACACTAGATTATAGTTGTGGAGAGGGTATGTGTAAAATGATGATTTGAGGCATTAAGTCTTGGTATCACAGACATATATGAAAGATATGTGAAAAATATCATTAAATACAAATAATTCCCAGGGCATGTTGTGTACATTTGAAGTGTCAGCAGATTCCATGTATTCTACACTAATTTTTATACAGTCTTCCTTGACAAATATAAACTACTCCTTACTAGCTATTATAACATAAATGCAACAGATTCAAGAACTGTGTAAAGAACTATTAAATGACATTAATGTAAATAAAATATTTTCGATGCATAATTGCACTAGAGATGAGAACTAACCATGCTATCTGCTTCTAATACCTAAAAATTATGCAGTAACTTAAAATAATCAAATAATCTTTAAGAATTATTAGATGTCTGACTATGTTCAAAGCCACCAAGCAAAATAATAAATTGAAAGACTGCTCTACAGTATATAATAAAAATTGCTTCTGGATTATCATTTAAGATGGTGATCCAAAAGAACAAAATTTAATATGTCATTTACAAACTGTTTGTCTACTGAACATGCATAAGAAAAAACAAGAATTTACAAGGCACCAAAAACTTACTTTAAATTAAAACCTGCAATTATGTAATCTAGAATACCAGTATACAAAAATTATGAAGTTCAGTGTTCAGTGTTGGTGTATGACCACGAATTCTTTCGCAGGATTTTGTGATAGATAGTGTTTTACTTTATTCTGTCAACAAGTCACACAAAATGTTAAGTTTTTTTGTTGCTTTTAAAGGAATGAAATAGCAACCACCTTGTACCCTTTCAGCTAATTTGTAACTCATTTCTGGACTGTTCTCCAGGTCATGCTCTGAATTGAGGTATCAGACTTTTTTGGGAAAGCCATTTAGGTCCATCTCACAGTGTGATGTAAATCTCTTGAGTGCCATTTCTGCTCTCCTACCTTCTGGAATTCTGCAAACCTTCAAGAACTAGCATCCAGACACATGGTACTGATAAGAGTAGTTTAGCCACAGATGGTGTTGATTTTGGAGGGAGGTTTTCCACTGTGCTGAACAGTAAAATTGAAATAACTATTATGAGAGGATTATTGTTTAGAAACAACTTCAAACAAGCTTACAAGATTTTACTACCAGTGTTCTGTTGTCTGATCTATATGAGTACACCTAATGGAACACAAGGAAAGATAAGTGAAAAGTAGCTGGCATTTGTAGCTTGGCATAAGTACACAAAACATAATTTGGTGGATCAGATTGTTGTAATGAACAGAGATGTAGGTTTTGGTCATGTTCTGATATGTATTGTTATGAAACTGAACCTCACCGTATGCTCTAGTAAGGTATGAAAGATTTCAAATTTAATTGAGTCTAAAAAATGATACTGGTGTTCAGTTTTACAATTATGAAACTGAAAAACTCAAAATATAGGGCTTTGTGAAATATTTAGAGTAGAAGGCACTATGAATTGTACAAAGATATTTAATTTAATAATACCATAGTCCTTAAGTTAGTGGATACACATTTGTTCTTCAGTTATGCAGAATTCTGAAAGTAAAGTCAGCATGCTGTCCATTGCTGATGACACATTTATTAAAGTTTTTTAAAAGTTGGGGTCCTTATTATGTCATACTTTATGTAGTGGCATTATATTGTAACAGGCAATAGTGTGTTACATACTATACATTGTTTAATGTGAACAAACTATATATTCCTTGCTTTCTTTTCAGTAATTATGTATTTATAATTCAAGACCAATTTCCCTATTTATCTTAACTGCGTCAAACAAGTGGAGAACACTGTCTCAAGTTGTTAAAATCATGTGGCTGTTGATTAATTTTGCAAATAATTGAATAACATTCATACAGGTACCTTTGCACCGTACATGCTTAATTTTTTTAAGTGACAAAATGTAACAATTTTTATGACACTCACTTCCAATATTAAACGATGCTGCATTAGAAGTGTGCTGCCTTCCACATGTTGGATTGTTAAAATACTGAATATCTGTATAAAAATGAAATAAGTTAATGAAAGGAAAGCAGAAGTAAAGCAGACATTACATAAAGTTTATTTGACAATCAACAAAGAACCTCATAAGTCTTCAAATTACTTTTATTTATTTTAGATCTTTTAAATATATCCTAAAGTTTGAAAAAGTGTTTGTTAACAGTATCTTAAACTTTTGTATTTGTAAAGATGAAATATTAATAACATTAACAACACTAGAATGAAATTTTCACTCTGCAGCAGAGTGCGCTGATATGAAACTTCCTGGCAGATTAAAACTGTGTGCCAGACTGAGACTCGAACTCGGGACCTTTGCCTTTCGTGGGCAAGTAGTAGAGCACTTGCTTGCGAAAGGCAATGGTCTGGAGTTCAAGTCTCGGTCTGGCACACAGTTTTAATCTGCCAGGAAGTTTCATTAACAACACTAAATAATTGAGCCATCTGAATGAAGCTAGTATGTGGTTGCTTCTGAATTTCAATGAAAAATCAGATCTGTACAAGTACTTAAAGCAATAAATACTAACAAAAGTAGTGTTTTTGCTATTATATTCCTGGAAGGGATTGTGGATAAAACTTGAGGCTGTAGTTTGTTGTTAAAAATATGTAAATATTTTCAAACAGCTTAGGTTAACAGAATGGTTAATGTCACTCGCTGAGAGCAGACTAAAGCACAGTTCAACTTTTTTAATTAACATAAGTAATTTCCAGTGAGAAAGTTTGTAAAACCTTATTTGTTCAAACTACTTAAAAATGTGAGAATTTAACCCTACAGAAATAGTTACCAGTACAAGTGTGAAACATTTTACATCTATTGAAAACACTATTAACATTACAGCCACCTGAGCATTATTTCAGAAATCTGTTTATTATGGTACTCAAACTGGAATTTGTATTCAAAACCTAACTAATACTGTTTAGTCTATAAAAATATTTGATTTTCTATAGCATTCTTGTGTCTAGTAGTATGAGTTGTTTCTTGAAATTTTGACCAGTGTGACACATGCTATGGAGTACCAGTACCAGTGGTACTCTGAATTTTTCTCTCTTTGAATGTATTGTATAGAGTAAGAGATTTTGAGTTTCCAATACCATGCCTCAATCTCAGACTACAATTAGGAAAGGCCAATGTGTCATTAAAGCAACCGTATAGTTCCTGTAAAACAAATAGTGGCAACCACTGTGTCCTTCACATACATTTCATGCTTCCGGTAATGAGAATTTGACTCCTATTTGTGGTACTATTTTTTAAGCACAACAACTTGCTGAATTTTGTATCTGATGAACTGGAAATCTCCTTTTGTGATTCTTGAAGTTTTCCCAGTGTATTTGTGTTCCAGAAAGTTTGGAGACTACAGCCGGATGACGTCGATACCCTGCTACAATATTTCAGTTGACAACGATTCAGCCGTCTCCAGGTGAACGTCTTACGCTGGAGATTACTCTTTTTTTGTGGAGGTTTTAATACAGAATCACTGGTGGTTGATGGTCTCGCTGTCTTGGTGGATTGTAAAACTGCTCCATTTTACAATGATGTCATTCCAAAGACATCACTGGAGTGCATGTTGAAGGTGTGATGGTAGGGCTTGAAGTCCCATACCTATCCTCTTGACGGTGGAAGTTCAGGTTGCAGGCAAGAGGTAACATAACTACTAACTACATTAGGAATCAACATTGATGTTTTACGATGATCGACACCCATCGAGTGGTCATGTCGATGCTAATGCTTCACGAGTGGCCGTAACAGGGCTATCGTTAGCCATGGTCGGAACCTGAGTCCTCAAGTATGGTGCCGTAGCTGTCGAGACACTGACGAAGTAAATTAACAGGGAAAATACAAAAAGCAACAACACGGAACCTCCTCTCGGACGTGAATTTCGACGAGTTTCCCCTTATACTCTAAGCACTGAAAACAGTGGAACAGAAGCCGCAAACAATTGGTTCCTTTCCGCAATCTAGATGACAGAAGATTGTCCCACAGATTAACATGTGAACTCGAGAAGAGGGTAAAAGAGTGAAAGCAAGTGTCATGGGGGATTGGATGGCAGACTTTCTGCCATGGACAAAAGACTAGTGGCAGATAGCTAACAATATCAGACAGAGGAGACCTCAGAAAAGGACGATTCGTGGCCTGGACGGGTTCCTTTATGATGCGCTCAGCCAGGTAGGCCTATAAGCTGAAACATACCAAAACGGAATGTCAACGCTCCCAACTCTGGTGGACGACAACCATCTACACCATATTGAAACCGACATCAAGATCGAATGGGAAGCAAAACACAATACTCTGACACAGTTAGTCCCCCAACTTATCACTCCATCAAAAATACCAAGTACAGCTCACCAGACAAAGACCGCATAAGCAACGTGGACCTCAAGAACTTACCACGAAAGCCAGCAGTATTACTCAGAATGATTATGAACAGTTGCTTGATGCTGGGATACTTCCCTGGGCCCTGTTGAGTGTTCATAGTAGCACCCGAACCCAAGCCAGGAAAAGACCTTTCCCAACCAGAAAATTATAGACTGACAAGCTGGATAATCAAGAGGTAGGCGAATTCAGGATGACATCACTAACGATGTCGTAAGTCCCGAGCAGTTATGGTTTCAAGAGAACTTACTGACACAGTTGCAGTTACTACGAATCACCGAAATGGTACAGGACAATTTCAATTTAAAAAAAAAAATCAACCATCGGGATATTGGTGGACTATGATAAAGTATGGCGTTAGAACTCAACAGTCAACTTACGCCACAATAGACCACTACATCAAGATCATCAGCAGCTTCCGAGAAGAAAGTAGCCTCTAAGTTCGTATAGACGACCAAGACTCAGCAGCAAGGCCGGTCGCCGTGGGAATCACCAAAGGCTCAGTCTTATCGCCTCTGTTTATCAATGTTTATATAAACGGCGTTTCAACAGTGCCGCTAGTCTCCATCAGCTTATTTGCTGACGACACAATATTCATGCTAACTGGAAAGTAGCTCTACCGAATCATAGAAAGAATGCAGAGACAACAAGATGTCATGGAACAGTGGGCGCATGAAAATAAAATCAAAGTTAATGAGACCAAGAGGAAGTCACTCATTCTCACTAGGAGGATGCCTGTTGTCAACAACACACTCCGTTACGCAGACCAACCAATTCCCTTGGTCGCCCACGGTAAAATACTTTGGAGTCCATCTCGACAGAAAACTGCTCTATACAACGCACGTACGAGGGAAGAAGACAGCGGGACGAAGGATAATGGGTACCCTAATCCCATCCCTGAAGAGCAAAAACTTAAACTCATTCACGAAGCTCTAACTTAACCATGCTATGGCCGAACCCCCTCTTCTCTACACGGTTCAACGTCACGAGGGAACAACATGTGAGTCAGGCTATAAGAATCTACAAGTGCACCATAATCTATGATTACGTTGAATCACAGGAGCTCACTGGTGAGTGAGAAACTGTGAAGTTCACCATGAACCCCGAGAAGGTACAAGTCAAGGTTACAAGGACACTCGCCAAACTAGACACCCTTCGAGTGATAGTACAATAAACTGAATTCCCAGGTAGTGCTGAGCCCGCACCAAGGCTCAGATACCAAGGTCAATAGTGTTCGAACCTCAGTAACCCTAACTTACCACGACTTAGGTTAGTTACTAACCCCACATAGCCGTCCAACAGGAGGAAACAGAACAGATGACAGCAGGTTCAAGGACTATTTGAGCGCCCAAACCCTAGTTGAGTGACGCAATAAATAACATGTGAAAACCTTTTACCATACCATTCCTTACAGAAATACAAATCGTCACGGACGATCAGCCTTCGGACAACATCGTGCACAAAAAAAAGAGTAATCTCTAGTATAAAATACTCACCTTAAGATGGTTGGAGGGTTGTCAGCCTAAATCGTGGCAGATGTTGACGTCATCCGACTGCAATCCCGAAACTTCATGGAATGGTATAGTATGAATTTCCTTGCAGGAGATCTCGTGGCAAAAGAATATAGTGCAACAGGCAGACGTGAGGGGCCGAAATATGTCAGCTGAGAATATTTAAATGAACTGATTTTGAACGAGTTCGTGAAAAAAAAATTGATATGTGACGTGTATAGGGGATGATTCCATGATGTTACAAATTTTCTGGGAAGATGGAGAAGATTAAATGTATCAATTTGAGGACAGGAACTATGGTCCGGAAATGATCGAGTCGAAAGTTGTAAGAGAAAATCGTTCTGGTACATCTGGTTGTGGAATGCATGTACCAGTAGCGTTGTCACTACGAATGTAAGCAACTTTCATAGGTGGTAGTATGGATCAAAACAAGAAATATGTCTAGTAAACATGGGCTCTAAAATGCGTACTTTAATAGCTATGAGCCAAAGGCGTTACTGCAGCGGTAACACAGGTTCCTATGAGATCATCAACGTTAAGCGCTGTTGGGCTTGGCTAACACTTAGAAAGCCGGCCGCGGTGGCCGATCGGTTCTAGGCGCTTCAGTCCGGAACCGCGCGACTGCTCCGGTCGAAGGTTCGAATCCTGCCTCGGGCATGGATGTGTGTGATGTCATTCGGTTAGTTAGGTTTAAATAGTTCTAAGTTCTAGGGGACTGATGACCTCAGATGTTAAGTCCCATAGTGCTCAGAGCCATTTGAACCATTTTTAACACTTAGATGGGTCAAAGCCCAAGTCTGCCGAGCGCTGTTGGCAGACGGGGTCCTCTCAGACCTTGTGAGGCCAATTGAGGAGTTACTTGACTGAGAAGTAGCGGCTCTGGTCACGAAAAATGACAACAGCCGGGAGTGGTGTTCTGTCTGAACACATGCCCCTCCATATCCGCATCCAGTGACACCTATCTGTAGAGGATGACACGGTGGTCGATGGTACCGTTCGTCCTTACGAGTCCTGTTTGGGTGGTGAGTTAACGGCTATGAACGTTTGTTCATCTTCGCTACTGTGAAACATCTCTTCTGCTGAAAAAACGCTCACAGCTCTTAAGGTACGCATTTTAGAGCTCATTCTTACTGGGAATGTTTTTCTAGTTTTGGCCCTTACTGCCACCTCTGAAAGTTACCTAACCTACACTCTTAGCAACAACCACACTGTTACATTTATTTCCCTGTCTGAGGTACCAGAAAGATTTTCATTTATAATTTTGAGTCGGTCGTTTCCAGACCAGAGTCCCGTACCTCAAAGTGATACATTTACCCTTCTCCATATTCCTTGAAAGTCTGTAACATTATCACAGAATCACTCGTACGTATTATTTTATAGAGGAGCTTTGATTCTAAGGGTTTAATATGATATATTCAGTACATTTACTAAAACCATCAGTAGACAGTTCTATTGTCGACGAACGGTAATTTGATGTCTCATGTTTAGATTAAAATCTCGTCGTTTCAATGCACAACTAAATTTGGTAGGATTGGCGTTATCCATCCGGGCAACTGTGACAGGTACGATGTTAAGAACAACTCTGCTCACAGCTGATAAGCCGAGATCTTCCTATCATGCCTTTCAACAGCTGCGATTACGCGGAATATAAAATAGCTATGGACCGATTTGTTGACGCGGAAACGAATACGAAATTGCAGTGCCTGTGTTGTGACGTCTCCCCTGTACGGGGAAAAATTAATGGGCTGTGGTACGACACATGGACGACGGTATATGAAAGTTTGCGTGTGACCTTGGATCGGATAGCGGAAGCACTTAGAGGCGACCGCTTACTTAAAGCGGAAAATCCAGGTTCGAGTCCCAGTCCGGCACAAATTTTCATTATTGTCATTCCATTATATAGCTGCACGTGGTCCCATATTCACAACTGCGAATACATTTAGTTTTGTGTTGATGCATCAGACACGAGATGACAGCATGCCAAACTGTGACACGGTAGATACTGATGTGATCGATATTTAGGGAGTCATCTATCGGCGCAACTGAAGCACTGTCGCACAATCCAAGAAACAGTCTCATTTAGGAGTATCTACTGAATAGCTACTATCCACGCGACAACACATAGTGCCACAGAGAGACGGGCAGAATATGCATCAGAGTAGATTAAACAAACGACATTTTTATCTTTACCTCAATGTCTTTCGTTTATATAGGCTTTCCTGAATCTCATTGTATCGCACTTTGGATAAACTTTGCTTCCTCATTATACGTATGTACATTCATATCTTCTATGAGTGAGTCTTTTGACTTCTTCACGGACTGCTGCCGGTCAGTTACCCAATTTCTTAATTGTTTTCGCGATTTCTTGAAATTTAGTTACTGATCCCAATTTCCTTTGCTCTTAGATATTGTAAATACTTAGATTTTTGTTCTTACTCTTGTATTGTTCTGAAACTTTATATGGAGAATACCACACGTGGCTAAATCTGTCACCATTGTTCCATTAAAATTTTTATTTCCCTTTAACAATATAAAATACATTCTTATTCTACGGGCTATTATACTGTATCATATAGCATTTTATATTTTTAATAATTACAGCTCTGCATTCATGACAGATCTAAATGCGTGTGAATTCCTAAGGGACCAAACTGCTGAGGTCGTCGGTCCCTAGACTTACACACTACTTAAACTAACTTATGCTAAGAACAACACACACACCCATGTTCGAGAGAGGACTCGAACCTCCGGCGGAAGGACTGCGCAATCCGTGACGTGGCGCCTCAAACCGCGCGGCCACTCCGCACGGCCATGATAGGTCTAATATCGATGCCAGTAAAAACA
The DNA here is from genome assembly GCF_023864345.2 of Schistocerca serialis cubense. Classification (NCBI taxonomy): domain Eukaryota; kingdom Metazoa; phylum Arthropoda; class Insecta; order Orthoptera; family Acrididae; genus Schistocerca; species Schistocerca serialis. The sequence goes on along the minus strand of NC_064638.1, from coordinate 84,141,525 downwards.
GTGACCCCACAACTGTACTATCGTCGTAGAATAAGCATAAAATAATGGGTTTGGAACGTTCTGTTACCTGGATTTTACATTTTTAAAGATGGTGAAATTTAAAATGAGTGTCAGCTACCAGAACCAAAATGAAGATACAAATCTAAGATGCAACATAAATATACTTTCGTCTCTGAGGGAAAGACTGAAGTGAGGGGGACGAAATGCAGGAAAATGATGCAACAGTAGGAATGTGCAGCCGGCAGTCCCACCTGCAGGCGCCTTGGAGTACAGCTCCTCGGTGAACTTGTGTGCCTTCTTGACGAGCGCCGGTGGTCCTGCAACGGCGGCTGCGGCAACTGCAGCAGCAGCTGCTGCAGCGGCCGCAGTCCCCGGGGCTGGAACGGGGGGTGGCGGGTGATGGGTGCCCGTTCCGGGGGCGGCAACAGTCAGGGGGCAGCTGGACAGCGTGGCTCGATGGTGCGCGAGGAAGGAGGAACCGTCGGTGTGACCGGGACCGTCGTAGGCGGGGGCCGGGCAAGAGGACGAACCACTGCCCTCGAACTTGACAGCGGCGGCGGCAGCGGCGGCTGCGGCAGCAGCGGCAGCCGCCGCGGCTGCTGCCGCCTTGTGTTGGTCTGCCGCCGCCGCCCCGCCGCCTCCGCCGCAGACGCCGGCCACCGCTGCAGACGACGAGGACGAAGACTCGAGCACGCGCAGCTTGTTGCGGTTGGCGATGGGGCAGCCCGACGCGCTGCAACAGACGGCCGGCCGGTGTCCCTCAAGAGAGCTTCCTCGGCGCGGCGGCTCTCCTCAGCACCACGGCACGGGCTGCTGGGCGAGCCAGTCCCCGGCGGCGGCGGCCCCTGCAGCGGCGCCTACCCCACAGCTGCCGTCCGCCGCGCCCGGCCCTGTCGGGGGGCCCGTCGGACAGCACAGTGCAGTCAGAGGGGTAGGCGCGGCGCAGGCGCCGCTGCCGGGACCGGAGCCGCCGGAGAGCTTCGCCGCCGAGCTGCGGCTGCCCAGCAGCTTGTTGCTTTTCGCGATCGGACAGCCCGACATCCTGCAACGGACGACCGGCCGGCCGGCGTCCCTCCTCAACACCAACATCCCCACCTCCCTCCCCCTCCCATTCATTCTCTCACATTTTCTCACTCCTCTTTCCTCTCTCACTCTCTCTCTTTCTCCCTGTCTCTCTTCTGGGACGCCCGGCCTCTCATATGGCGTCTGCAGGCGCGCATCAGCACGCCGAAATCGAGCGCAAGTGTTTCCTTCTTACTTGTCACCCGTATGTCATTGACACCAGCTTCTCGTTATTGTTGCTTTCAGCTGCTCAGCAATTTGCTGATCCTGTCAATTAGCAAAACGGGTAACTTTGGTTCAGTTGCTTTTCTATGGTGACACCTTTTCGGTGTACCGTTTATAGGAATGTTTTTTTCTCAGATCTGCCTGCTGTCGAGTGGACGAAGATATGATGCCACTGAAACAGACAGAATCCACGTTTTCTGATTAGGCAATTTAAGATGCACTATGGAGCTGCTGTAAAGTATTCGGCTAGAAGTCCAGTCTCGCATAACAATGCTGATTTCCAGCCACTGAAGATCTTTGAGTTACTGTTCAGTTTACAGAACTGATCGTGAAAGATAGCTTTAATAGTAAAATAACACAGAGAACCATTTGTTAAACTCTAGTACGAGGGTTGCCACCCTGTTTTATCGCCCCAATTCATGCATCAAGAATCACTTGCGCTCGCTTCTACAAAGTAATAACAAGAGTTAACTTGTAAAAAAATGGTATTTGATTACAAATTTAATTACTATGAAACCAAATGGTTTAGAAGTAGCAGTTGTCATTTACAATATTGCCCATGCCATAGCTCATATTATGTTACCATATGTAGTATCTTCAATAGCACACACTTAGCTTACTGCTTATGTGCTTCGTCATTAGCAAAATTATCTTAGGTTTCAGGAAGTCCAGTTTCATGATTTCATTCTCTTAGTAGCAGTAAAACCGTATTTCTCAAATTCTCAGTTGTGCAAATTCGATATTAGAAAACTTAGTTTGATACTAAGGTTCACGAACAATCTGAATGTGTCTTCTTGCTGTCGCTCCTTCGTCAGGGAAAACGACATAACAAATTTTTAACAAATGTTTTTGACAACTGAGGTATTTTTTACATGTGCATTTCGTGTTCAAATGTTATCGTAAATCGTGTTTATTGTTTTCAGTCGCAGTTACATGTTGCGTGTTTCGTTTAATTTAGTTACGGGTTTTTTCTGTGTTCGGTATCAAGAGTTCGTTATGTTGGTTAAGTCATGCAGAGAATTTAGCACAACATGGAGAATTTGTTACACTGGAAGACTCTCACAAGCATGGTAGGTCTTGAGAAGAAGAATTGTGGAATAATATAGGACATTTGGATCTTTGGGCGAGTATTCGTTACGAATATCAGTATTGCGTTTTAGATAATACTAAGTAGAGAAAAAATCTGGATCGAGAACTTGAACATGGAATATAATAACGACGAATCGACAAAGTGAACTAGAAACTGTAATAAGAGAAATGAAGAGGTATAACACGCATTGGGAAGGAGAACTTGAACATGAAAACTATAAAGTAACATTCAAAGAGGAGAGAAAAAACAAATTGTGTTGGGTTAATATATTTGATTGAGAACATAACGAAAGTTAAACTGTTGGATGAAGTGTAATAGCAATGAAGATGCTGATCGTCCCTGTGGATATTTTGATCATTCAAGGTTACATGCAAAAATGTAATACAGAGGAAGAGAAAAAAATGAAACGCATGAGCAAATACCGGAAATCTGAAGAAAGTGGTAAGGGTCGGGTAAAGATTATAATGATACGAGACTAATGGGTAGCAGGGAAAGGTAAATAGAATAATGTAATTGAAGAATATGGATTTGGGAAATGAAGCAACAGGAGTGAAAAGCCAGAAGCCTTCTGTGATTGCTCTGATCTCTGGATTACAAAGACTTGTTTTAACAACCACTATCGAAGACTACATGCATGGATACCTCCTGTAACAGTTCTGTATTCGTGTTACATTTTACTAAAACCAGTAACAGATTCATAAACAGTTTCAAAATGACGATAAACGTCCCTTGAGCAGAGGCTGGTACAGCTCATAACTTTCTGGCGGCAGACGTTTAACAAAGCAGAAGCATATTAAAAAAACAACCTCGTAAGTGGAAAAAAACTCATAAGTGGTTAAATTTAACACTGAAGGATTTAAGACCTGCTCTCAAGCTGTTGAAGAGGAACATTATTAAAAATAAAATTCTGAAAACTTTAGAAGAAAAGGCTGGAGTAGAAAAGGAGGGAAAGGAATGAACGTAGAAAATGGAAGAATGAACATGCTATAGAAGTGGCAAGTAATATTGTAGAAAACTGAATAATGAGCTAGGAAGATTAAATGATAAAGCTAGATAGGAAGAAGACGATAATTCAGTGTGATGAAGTTGAGAAGCTGTAAATGTAAAGTAAATTAGAAGCAGTGTAGACAACAGGTCGGTATTTAACAAACAAAGATGCAAGGAAAGTCAGCAAACAGCGTGCATAGAAGAGATCAAACAAGTGTGAAAGGAGTATGTTTGACACACAAGCGGATCACACACGACTAAGATTAGATTAAGAATTGGAGTATGACAGAATGGACTGTGGACCGATATGAGATGTCAAGTGAAGAGAAACATTAAGGATCCTAGAAATAGGAAAGCAGTGACTGTGATAAAATAACATCTAAACCCCAAAGACCATGAGTAATACAGTAATATCCAGACGAAACTTATTAAACCACTACAGGACACTTAATTTCAAATATGACAAATTACGAAGACCATGTCTCTTGTTCAGAAGATTAGATAAAAATAGAGGAAACCATGGGAGAGAATCAGTTTGGATTCAGAAAAGGTATGTTTCAGGCTGATAGAACTCAGAATGCTAGAAGCTAACATGAATACGTACAATTGTTTTGTTGACTGGTAAAAGGCGTTGAATAGAATAGAATGGAATGGAATGGAGCATACCTCTGAAGACCTTAAAGGATATTGGTGTAGACTAGAAGGTGACAAGACTGATAAATGGACTACACAAGACAGAAAGTCTAATGACTGGCGATGAGGAAACAAGTGAGTGTTAGGCAATGTTGTTTCTTGTCACCGGCGATTCTCATTATTTATGCTAAGAAACTAAAAGACAAAATAGTAGAAAATCCAGACGGCATAATAGGAGGTCGAGAGAGGATAAAGACAATTAAGTATGCAGATGACTAAGTTGTGTTGGGTAAGTCTGAAAAAGAACAAATTATGACGAAGATAATCGTAAAAGTGGGAAAAGAGTGTGAAATGAGGGTAAATACAGAAAAAACAAAAATTGATAAAAATCAACAAACAGGAAAATTTCATCAAAATATCATTGGAAGGGAAGACCTTGTAAGAAGTAATGTCTTTTAGGTACTTAGGAATTTTGATGACAGAAAATTGAAGTTAATGAAGAAAAAAAATAGAATATTTGTTAATAAAAGACTTTTAACGAGTTAAAAGATTAGTTGATAGCAAAAAGAATTCCCATAGAATTAAGAAAGAGTTTCCCTGAGTGCTTCGCAGAGAACGTATTATAGGATAGTTTCGAAATGTGGTCACGGAGAAAAATTTTGAAATTGAAGTAGACTGACAGAATGACGAATGAAGAAGTACTTCCAAGGGTGTTAATAACTTATTTCAGGGGGTGTTGTATTTGTCTCTAAGACATTAACTAATTGTTAATAGCACGGAAAACAATGACAGGAAGCTTTACCAAACTTAGTTCAGCTAGTCTGTCTTCTTCTATAATAATTAAGAGTATTTAACTATGTCATTAGTGCCATTATATTTTAGATACTGTCTACAATATATTTCCAAGATAGCTGTAAAAAGCTACGCACATCGTGGAGTATGTTGTTGAAAGGTTATGGTAGTAAACATGCAAACATAAAGTGCAAATAAAGCAGCAGTCAGTTAACTCTTGCTTTGAACATTAATTTTATTTATCTCTATCGATGTGCGTGAAATGGTATACTAAGGTTGTACATAAAACTACAATATTAAATGGAAGTATCTAAACTAATTACATCTGTGCCACAAACGTAGTACGCTGGCAGTCACGCACTGAAGGCAATAATTACCGGAAAACTATCACGATGATCCACTTCATTCAAATTTCAGACCGCATAGTACTGACTTTTTCCCCTTAACGGTATGTTTATTCCTGGGGATAAATATTTTTTGTTTTAAAAATGCCTTGCCGTCAAGTTTATTATTCTTGCTGTTCTCTTCATGAAATACTATCCTCCTGACGGTAGGTAGGTTATAATCGTATATCTGAGACACTATTTATTTTCTATCAAGTCTGAAAAAAAAAATCATTACTTTCCCAAAATATGCAACTCCTCCTTTTTCCTATTCCTGACCCGTTCTGTGCGGGGTCAAATATGTTAATTTGGATTTTGCAATGTTTTTGGTAGAGGGTTGCTGGATGTCCTTCCATTCGCCACCCCTTACGCACCAGAGATGTAATTTGTGTACCCCATCTGTGTGCGTCTTGTGTTAACCTACGTGAAAATGTTAGAGCGCTTGTGAAGTGTTTGCGAAACGTGTAACTGAGGCGGGACATGGGTATAAGCCCGGTCTAAAACGTAGTTGGATGTGGAAAAGTGCCTAAAAGCAATACATAGGCTGGCCGGCACACTGGCCCGAGTCGTTAATCAGCCCTGTGGCTCACATCTGGAGCCGGCACGCCTCCCCGTAACCAGGAAGCGGAGTGCTAACGCGTGCGGCTATCTATGTGTTATCTCAAAAACAAAACAACTGTAGTGCCTGTTGACTGAGTGGCAACTGTCATGTATATCCTTTCTTCCAAAAGTTGAATGAAGTAAACCTGAAGGCTTAATTCGTTGTATTCGAGCTGTTCAGACAGTACCCCCGACAATTCCAAAACAGTATCTCATCACTTTCGAAATACTAAGCTGATGTCGCCGTAAAGGATTGCTTGTCAGGAGCTAGCTAGACGACGACTGTACTGAACTGGTGCGGATTTCATATTATTAGTTTTGCTCCCTATAAAGCTGGAGCAACCGTCATATTACCAGATTCATTACAGCGTATCATATCGAGTAGTACATGTTACCTCGGTTTACATTTTTTTAACATACACAGGCCGATATTTTGTGTTATTTTTCCTTACACTTTTCAGAGTTCAAACTAAAGACACTAGTTCGACATTTTCCCCTTAAGAGAGATGTTACTCCAAAAAATATTACCTAGATCGTTACCAAAGCTTTGCAAAATTGGTTTATGTGTCTACCAGCTAAGGCCAATGAATGTCAACAGTTAAGACGGCGTGTGTACCGAGGCGAGAAAGGAAAAAGTTCAATGACTAATCTTCTGGCAAATGCAGTAATGTTTGTGTATTCTCCAATATTCGATATGCGTATAAACAGCAGCACGCTCCATCCAGGAGGTCAGTTACTTTCTGCCAGTACGTTGGCGTTCATAACAGACGTGCATTCAGTGACAAGTTTTGTTCTTCATTGACGACCCTGCTTTCGAATCTGAACGTGAGCATGATTACGACGTCTCAGTATCGATTTGCATTCCATTTCTCTTCTAGCTGAGCTTGGTCAAGAATAGAGGATGGAACAGGCCACAGTCATGCTAAATTAGTCACATTGTTCTAAACAGCAATTGTAATGTGCTTGAGAATCTCTTCGTTCGTAATTAATTTTCATGCTTTTACTTGAAAGAAGATGTACTGCAACGATAAATCGGTATACAACATTTCAGAAAAAATGCTTGATATGAAAAGTGGGGGTCAGGTAAAAATTTGACGGTCATGCAACATTTATCGCAAAAGTGACGTGGAAATGCTTGGTTTCGACTCATCTGCATTGCAGTTTTCACCAAGTTCGCAAGTTCGATATCCATATTGTACACTTCGCTGCTTGTAAGCAAGTATGCTAGTTTTATTTTACTGTGTTTCATGTTTTCGACAGAAGAATACGCTGATTTAGTGTGGGCTTAAGTATGAAGCAGGTTGATGGGAACATAAAATGAAAACGTCCCATTAAATGATGAAATTTCCGAGGTATCTTGTGAAACCAAACGTATCATGTGGTTATAATTAAACTTTCCCTATTTAACACGTTACAACACGAAAACTAACTACCGTACGAGTACCAAACTGGATTGCATAACTGTCAATGACATGGGGAAGAGAAATAATGCAGAATCGGTACAAATGAAACACTACGCTGCTACGGTACGTCATACCATTACATACCGGTACCATTACTGGTCACGAAAGGGGCTCAATATGGCGTCCATCTGTGTCCAGATGAGTCTGAAAGCGCAGGATTGCATTATGCACATCGCAGAACGAAGCATGTCCGTAGGTATCCTGACTAGCTCTCTTGATATGCTGCGCTTCTTATCAGCACATGGGTGAATGTTCCATGTGTGAATATTGCCCTGGAGGAGGGTCATGTTAAGTACACGCACGTATCAAAGAATGGGGGTGGAGGTGAAAAAGACGTGCGTGAAAACCAGACTTTATTCATCCATTGTTTGAGAATGAGAGCACTTACTGACTTTTAAGGAAGTTTACACAATTTCAAACCTTTACAAATCTTTTTTGCTCTGACAACCCCCACAAAATGATGAAAGAAAAAAAAGTTTTAGCGTACTACGTTTTCGCTCTTCATGCGGAAAACTGCCACATTAGGCATGAAGTTTTAATTGATTACTTCTATACTACCAACTGTATCCACGCCACATTTTGCAGACAATATTCACATATACCACTGAATGTAGCTGCAAAATTATATTATTGTACAACACGTAGTTCAGGAGATATGACATCGTAAACACTGAGATGCCTGGAAAACTGCAGCATCATGTTTAAATTTATTACTGCTTTTTTACTAAATCTATTCGTAACGCACTTCTCAGACAATATTCACACATAAAAGTGAATGTAGCTGCAAACATATATTACGATATGACACATATTTCAAAAGATAAGCCGTCTTAAAGTTTGAGCTGCGTGAAAACGAAACTGCGGGGCGAAATTCCTTACAGATACAGGTGAAATATGTGTACAAATATTTGTGCGTGAGCTAAATATCTGTGAAAGATACGTGACATGTGCGTACTCTGCCAAATCTATGGGTAGAAGGGTCCATGTACGCTCCTGGATCAATTTTCATCCAGACTCTGTACACATATTACTTACTATTTGTAAAGAAACACTGGTGTGGTAAGAACCATCAGCCTGCTATTGGGGTGGATGTGATAACTTGCTGATGGTGAGAGAACGTGGGTACGAGGAGTGGACAGAAAGAGGGTTAGGAGGAGATGGATACAGTTGAGGGGAGGAGGTGAACCGAGACAGACAGGGGCAGAGGAAATGTAGAGAGGAAGGGAAGAGCATGAGATGGACGGATAGAGAGGAGGAGGAGATGGACAGAGAGTGGGGAATGAGGAGATTGACAAAGAGAAGGGAAGGAGAAGGTGGTCAGAGGGAGGAGAGAAGAGGAGCTTGACTTAGAGGAGGGGGTGAGGAGGTGAAATTAGAGGGGTAATGAGGAGATGTACTTAGAGGGGGATGGAAATGTCGGACAGAGAGAGGAGGACGAGGAGGAAGAAAAGGAGGAGGAGGAGGAGGAGCAAATGGACAGAAAGAGGGGTAGGAGTAGATGGACATGGAGTAGGGTAGAAGGAGATAGAGAAATATTGGTTAGGGGGAGGGGGGACTAGGTGATGGGGAGAAGGGGAAGGAGGAGATGGATTAACAGAAGAATGGAGTAAATGCACCTAGGCAACGCTGGATGCTCAGCTAGTACTTATATATATAAAAAAAGGAAACTGGGGAGCAAGTTCTGCATTATTCAGTTATAATCAGTAATATAATTTGGAACACGCAACAGGCATTAAGATAGGTACTGGTACTCAAGTTTGTAAGTAAACGTATATTAGATTATGGTTTAATGGAAGCATTTTATGAAGATAAAGGTTATGAGATGAAGGTTATACGTTTATCAACTTGCGCACCGTTGTTGCCTTGGAATGGCGGCCAGCGCTATCACTGTTTCGCCCTCACTAACCACCGTCGGCACGTCTTCCTAGTTTTAAAGCAGTCAGTGTTTACTTTGTATACCAGCCGTACCACGTACGAAGTAGTGCCGTAACAAAACCCTACCTTGAGAAATAGGAAATATTCTGTGCGTAATAACTTTTTATTAAGATAACTTAAATTTACCCATGTTGAAAAATATACGATTAATATAGGTTGTAAATTGTCTTTTGTGACTATTATGAAGGCCTTATGTAGACCATTAGCCGTTCGCTTTATTTCAGAGCATCTTCAGTGGTCAGATTTTTTAATTCCTACCAATCACTGACCACTGATAATGCTTCGAAATAGAGCGAAACGCGTTTGGTCTAAATAAGACTATGTTACAGTCGCAAAAGTCGTATATAACCTTAATTACTTTTATAACAGCAACTGCTGTAAAACGAGGACTAAAAGCAAAAAAGACAACCAAAAATATTTTCAATGATTTTAGCACTTTTTAAAATTCAGGCCGTAGATTTCATAATATTCAATATATTTTTGTAAAATTTGATATTTTTAACAGATGAACATTAATTATGTTTTCCCAATAGCTGCGATTTCCCAGATTTCACTATCAATAAAAAGGCGTTTTAGCAGGCAAGGAGACCATAATATGCGCTGAGAGTACGTTATCAAAAAATGGTTCAAATGGCTCTGAGCACTATGGGACTCAACTGCTGAGGTCATTAGTCCCCTAGAACTTAGAACTAGTTAAACCTAACTAACCTAAGGACATCACAAACATCCATGCCTGAGGCAGGATTCGAACCTGCGACCGTAGCGGTCTTGCGGTTCCAGACTGCAGCGCCTTTAACCGCACGGCCACTCCGGCCGGCAGTACGTTATCCGTGTGATTTGCCAACACTATTTTTTTTCTCGAACTGTAATTTTAAAGCTTGGAAAAATAAAAGAGACTTAATCGTTCTGTTAGGATACAATTGTCCAAGATGATCACTCAGTCTATGAGGCTTCATAGCTTCATTTGAAAATGTCTTTTCATAAATGAGGCACAAGAATAATTATCTATTTGCAGGCAAGGGAAGGAATTCATATTTAAAGAACTCATTTGAATATTGGCGGCAATTATTTTTCTCAGCTATTCAGAGAAAACTGGTTATGCCACTGATTATACACGACATATTTTCACTGTGCTGAACGAAATACAATCACTTCATACAAAGACATACAAGCAGCTTCACCAGTCTCCATATTGACGCTCCGTTGCTGCTGGCCCATGCTGACTCTGTTCCTACATTTCTCTTGAAGCTTTTTGTATTCATGCCCACGTGTTGACTCTTAGACGTTTATTACACTTGCCGATATCAATGCAGCTTTTGGAAGTTAAAATATTCTTGCAAAACAAAATTGTATTTTATGTCATTTTGGTATTTATACTTTTGATAAGTTGTTCTGATCTCATTTTTGAAGTGACTGACAATCTAAAAAAGCCCCCGTGTCGTTGTAGTGCCCCAACACGCCTCTTTTGCTTCTATCGCCCCTCGAGGAGTGAAAACGCCTCCAACTGGACGACAACTTCCAAATTGACAACCAATACTCTAACGTAAGGCACCTCAACATATGGATGATACTGCAAGAACTGTTGAATTTATAGACAGTCGGAATATTTAAAACACTACGGCGACATTCTGCGGGGATAATTTCGAGGCACTAAGATTCGCAGGAGATGGTGCAAGCATTTTACTCGCTATATCGTGTTATTCGTGTAAACATGCTTAAGACTGAAGAGAGACTAAAAGATGTATGAAGGCATAAAGCAGCACTTATTCCCATTGCCAATTTACAGATTAAATTTGAAAGGAGCCAAAAAGGTAAGTACGAAACTGTTGGGGCACGCGTCTATTCCGTGGTTTCTGAAGTACAGATTACACGGAAATGATAATTTGAAACGCAGCACCTACCCGTGTACCCGGAGATAGAAATTTTCTAGCACTGTTTCGTTCCGTTTCGCGATACATCGATCAGTAAATTTTCATTTGAAGAGAAAAGCGAAAAGAAGTCAACATAAAATATTATTGCACAGTATAACTTTGGCTGATGTAGTGAATAGTGTTCATTGGTGTTTAGAGTATCGTTCACCTTTCTCTCTGAATAATTTAGTCTTTTATTTCAGTGCGGAAATGAGCGTGGCCGGAGGGAGGTGGACTGGAATAAATCCCTTCAACAACGGGGTCATTAGTGAAGCGTCAGTTCAGCACTGTCGAGTTTATTTTAAACTCATGCGAAGACCCTTACTTCATACACAATTCAGGTAAACTCCATTTTCTTAAATAAACTACTGCTAAATAGTGTATTCTAATTTACTTGTGAATGAAGGTGTCTGTTACCTTTTATTACTTAAAATTTGTTGGTGTTACCGATTATCCTGAACGTATGCAGTACGTTTTGCTTTAGCAGCGTTTTATAATAATAAGTGTCTATAATTATATCGACAAAAAGACAGAAAAGTGGAAGCACAATTTGTGCAATGACGTTAGATATTCTGCTTTGCACTATACAGCATATCTGTATATCTACAATGGAAAGTATAGTATAATGACAACTTTATCAGTACTTTCGGCAATATTGCTTATCAAACACAACTTTAACTCGGTTTTGAAGAAAACAGCGTTACTCCATTATAGCTTATTGTGAAAGTGCTATTCTGTGCCTTGTGACTCCATTATAGCTTATTGTGAAAGTGGTATTCTGTGACTTGTGACTCCATTATAGCTTATTGTGAAAGTGCTATTCTGTGACTCTCTGCCTTCACATAGTTTTGTGTCACGCATCTGAAAAAAATTAGAAGTACTGTCCAAAATAAGTCTAGGCAAAGGGTTGGAAGATACACTTAAAAGTGGTCTTGTTTGTTAGACTACTGTAGATGGAATATAAAGTAACCACTAAATTCGAAACAGACTAGCCTGATATTACTCTTTGGAAATTCAAGAACCTAATGCTCTCTTACTGGATGTTATTCTTGTTGAAATGCGGCTGAGGAAGTCTGGAGCCGGATGGTGATAATCATACCTCCTTTCTAATTAATTTTACTACCAAGTAAAGTGCCAGACAGCCTCTATGCGGACGGAATGGTTCCTCGGATCCGGCTGCTGTTGCTCCGCAGACTGCCAGCCTACCACGCAGCCGCTGCTCTTGCTGACCACTTACCTCCTGTGCGACAGGAACTTGCCGGTGGCGTGTCCGGAGCCGTCGCAGCCGGGGATGGGGCACCTGCGGCAACACACAAGCAGTCGCTTTGTAGCTAGCACAATGGCAGGCGCGCGCCTTTGTCCCTGTCGCCGGCCGCGCAACTCTTACATACGCACAGAACAGAACAGAGAGGAGAGAGGCTCAGTGCGATTGTCCAGCCGTGCGGCCGGCCGCAGATACAATGAACTTGAGGCCGCGCTGACGCAGGGACAACGGGCGCTGCGGGCGGTCGGCTGACAAGCGGGTCCAGCCTGATAAAGAGGCAGCGCCCCTCTCGGCCGCGCCCGCATCTACACGCATCTCGAGGAAATTGGCATCTCGCGCGTGCATGACGCCGTCCTTCCGACCCCTGCGATAGCAGCTCCAGGGGGAGCGAAAAGAAAGCAGCAGCACACTACCTGCCATGCAACGAAAACTGACACTGAAAAACCAAAGAAGAGATTTTTTCCCTTTTTTGTATTTCGTTTCCATTGCCTGAAACAGTTTCTCCTCACCCAAAGTCGGACTGGTAATGGCCAGAAAGAACTACAGCTGCCATTAGGGGTAGAGACTCACTCATGCACAGCTTCCACGTTAGAGCTGCGATAACTGTAACTCCTATGTAACTAAAAATAAGCATACCTGTCCAATGCAGGTAATTGATATCTGATTTATATTCCATGTGGCATCCTAAAAACAGACGTTTTCAATTGTTTCATGAAGGGGTCGTCTCCAGTAGGCTCTGACCTCTGTTAAAACTGGACACACAGCGGCACTCGATTAATACAAGGATCACTTGACATATCACTTACATGACCTCTCTCTCTCTCTCTCTCTCTCTCTCTCTCTCTCTCTCTCTCTCACACACACACACACACACACACACACACACACACACACACACACACACACATAGTCAAACAAACTAGTAAACAACAACGGCACTGAAAAAAACCGTCGTGTCTTCTTATTGTTACGTCACAATCTCTTGTCGCCCACCAGAGAGCTGTAAGGTTCTAGACAAAAAAAGAAAAGGTTTTGAACTACACTGATACAGCAGAAATCGATAAATCTGTTTCGACACTGATTCAGCCGAGTTAGCAACTCCTTCCACATTATATTGTAGTATGATATTCCTTAACATCCATCTCATCGCAGTATCGAGATCGGAAAGCTGGAGAGCTTTCGTGGAAATTTGGAAGGTAGAACACGAGCTACTGGTGAAACTAAATATATCAGGGTGGGTCGTGAGTCGTGCTTGGATAACTCAATCGGCAGAGAACTAGTCCGCGAAAGGCAAAGGTCCAAGTTTTGAATCCCGGCCCTGCACACACTTGCAGCAAGTCTTAGATTAGCGCACACTCCACTGTAGAGTGAAAGTTCATCCTAGAAAGTAACAGATTCGTTAAACTGCATCGTATTAATTATGAGAGTATTATGCAGGTTCTTGCAAATACATAATTAGAAACACGAACATTAATTTGGTAATAGAGCGATACCACACGAGAACTCTTTAAATAGTCCCAATATAGCCGATTAACCGAACACATTTTCATGAGTCGACGATTTTATGTCACCTACTGACTTTGCATTTACGGGAAATTACGCCTTATGAGGATCACATCGCAAGTAAGATTAATCTGGCATTCCCTTACAAAGTTATTAGCATGATAAAAATCGTCTGTAAGTTTTCGGTTAATCACAGAAGTCAATAACTGTGTCCATTAGAAATTTATTTGTTTTCTGCAGTCGACTATATGGATTATTTCTCAATAACAATAAATAAATTCTTGAAGTGAAACATAAAACACACACACTCACACACGCTACCTGAGTAAAAAAATCAAACATCCAAAAAGGGAGACGGAAACGAAATGAACCCTCACAGGTTGAGAGGAGATGTGTTGTTATAGCCCTGATTTGAAAATCGAGTCAAATTCACAAAGAACATTACAGCATGAGCCGACTTTCCTCACTGACGTTGCATCCCCTATGGCCTGGATGAATGCACTGATTCGTTTGGTAAAGGTGTCATAAAACCGTTGGCGTCGTCTCCTGAGACGCACTAGCTCGCTGCCGGCCTCTGTGGCCGAGCGGTTCTAGGCGCTTCAGACGGGAACCGCGCTGCTGCTGCGGTCGCAGGTTCGAATCCTGCCTCGGGCATGGATGTGTGTGATGTTCTTAGGTTAGTTAGGTTTAAGTAGTTCTAAGTTCTAGGGGACTGATGACCTCAGAAGTTAAGTCCCATAGTGCTCAGAGCCATTTTCACTAGCTCGCTCACGACTGTTGTAACTCGTTCTTAATATCCTGGGTACTGGCATTGAGACAGTGTTTATGTCCGAGCTGGTCCCACACATCTTACTTCGGGGTCAGATCTGTGGATCTTTCTGGCCATGGAGGTACCTCCATAAGATGTAGACAGTTCATGGACACATATGCCATGTGTGGACGGGCGTTGTCCTGTTGAAAAATAGCACAACGATGCTGTCGCATGAGAGGTAACACATGAAGATACAGTGTACCCGTGGCGTGCCGTTGTGTCGTCAGAGTTGCCTCTAACAGTACGAGACGTGATTTGAAGTCATACCCGATGACTTCCCAACACCATGACGCCCTGAAGAACACCGCTATGCTTCTGCAGCTCGGCGCCATACCCGCCGACGATGGTCATATAGGGCAGTGCAGAACGGCTAATCATCGCTAAACACAGTGCGATGGCATTCATCAACAGTTCATGTTTTCTGGCCATGGCACGGCTCCAAATGCAGCCGTTTGAGTTTTGGTGATACCTGCAGCCAACAGATGGGACGATAATTCTCTAGTCTTCTCTGACCAATGGCGCAGGATTATACAGAATGTTGCAGGGCGTGCATTATTATTCTCGGATGTCGAGCGCTAATGTGAAGTGGTAATGATATTTGTGGTGTATAACATGGCGATCCCCCCTTGTGGTGATCAGACGTGTTCTGCTGCAACTTTGACGACGACATGCCCACGCAGTCCTCCATCGTGACAGTGTCACATCTGTATGCCTCATAAATGTTGGTATTACGTGAACCGACCAGCTGGCCGAATGGAGACCACGACGAGGCCCTTTTAAGTTCTGCTAAGTGTTGCTAATACGGCCTCACACGAGTACACGGCATTTCCAGGTCCTTCACAAAAAAATGGTTCAAATGGCTGTGAGCACTATGGGACTTAACATCTGAGATCATCAGTCCCCTAGAACTTAGAACTACTTAAACCTCACTAACCTAAGGACATCACACACATCCATGCCCGAGGCAGGATTCGAAGCTGCGACCGTAGCGGTCGCGCGGTGCCAGACTGTAGCGCCTAGAACCGCTCGGCCACCGCGGCCGGCACCTTCATTGGGTTCGATGTATTTGCAAAGAGGTTGAAGTGTCAGTGAGGTGTCATCAGTGTCAAAAATTGAAATTGTCAATAATGTCGTCCTGTAGTCCATCGCACTGTGAACAGTCGATTTCGGCTGCGAAATGTGTGGGAATCAATGCCTCAGGTGAAGGGGTGGTTTCACTGACGACCTTTATGCCACCCCCTGAGGCTTTTACGTGTCTATCATGAGCGGCTGTGTGTGTAAATGGTTTCCTCGGCCACTCATATGAAAACCGCATGGTTACAACGCTGGGGGTCGTGGTTGTGGCCTACATCGCGGAGGTGTCAAAAGGAGGGGTGAGATGTGTGTGCGTCGATCTTCCCACTGTGTGACATATCCACGGTGGCATTGGGCAGAATTCTGGCAAAATTTGGTGCCAGTGTGACATCATTAACCCATTTTACACCATACATGAACCTCTGAGCTCTGGCCTTTTTTTCACGTGTGTAGACTCCTTGCTGTCTGAAGCGTCGACGAGCCCGAGGATTACGTCGCAGGGCACCACGCTTTTGCTCCATTACAGAGAAAGGTTGTAGGCAACTTTCAGCCAAATTTAGAACTTCTGGGTCACAATGGGAAACAATTAAGAGGTTTCGAAAGAGTGTTTCTTTAATTGTGTTGCGCAGTATAATTGGAAATTGAATGGACGGAGAAGTCTTGAAGATTATAAGGCAAACTTGGCTGTTTTTGTGATTCATGCGTTCGGCTATGCGAAGCATGTGTCAGTGTACCGTATTCGGCCTGTAAGATGCTGTAGCGGGTGAAAGAACTGCTCTGGTGCTCACCTGAGTGGTTCGGAGTCCTGACCGTCGCGCGGCTTGCTTTTGGGCTTGTTGGCGCGTGGGCAGCCCGACAGCGAACGGTGCGACGAGTAGTTACCGGTGGCATGACCTGAGCCGTCGCACCCCGGTGTCGGGCACTTCAGCTCTTGTGAGTGCGCCTGGATTTGTGACCGGTCGGCACGCGGACAACCGGACAGGCTGTGGCAGAAAGCAGAATTACATCGTAAGTGAGCAGCACAACAATAACAGCAAGCAGCCAATGTCGCGAATCTTTTATACAGCTCGTACTGTCAGCCTGGAACGGCCGCAGGATCATGTAGGTAGCTCAGGACATCAAACGTAGTATATCATTTTGCACACAATTACACCTTCTTTACTATGGTGCGCAAATCGTTATTAGCGCTTCTGGACACTGTAATCATTCATAGGCACTAAAATTTGGAATCGAAATGTGCCGGCTATATCGCCACTAACTGCTCTGTTTTCCAAGTTTACGGAATATATGTTTGATGATGACCATGTGTTCGATTTCTGAATAACATGCTGAACGTGCTTGACTAGTCGGAAGGAGTAGTTATGATCAGTAGTCCCCATTCCAGTTTTAGTTTTGTCTGCAGTGAATCTGTTTTGATATTTTCTTTCCGCTAATTCGTGTTTTAAGGGCAATCTTCGTTAACGGAGAAGACCTCTTTATAAATATTAATTTCATTATTTATTTATAAAATATTCATTTCAGTAATCATGTCGGAAACAAACACCTGCAAAATATATCTTGATTTGAGCAAAATAGATGATCGACTTGAGAAATAATTTATTCCAATAATAACCGCTGGTGAATTCTAGCTCTGTCCCTGTAAATGTGAGATGTACGTGGCCGTACTCCACGGTTCCTACCGCACCTTTTCCGCAGGAGCGGAAACTAAGCTTCACAACATTCTGATCTCAGATTTCACTCCATAAATTAAGTTGAAATAGATACGTCTCCACTGCAATAATGAAAATAATGAGGCTAAATAATTTTTCGCAGGTATTCAAAGTCGTATGACAGCAAACATGGTTGTAAATCATTCAGAATAGTAAGGTAGGGTGAGATAGCGATTGTTATCGGATAGTTTTAATTGTCAGGTCTTAATCGTCATCTAGCATAGAACTACACCTACATTTTGAAATCAAATTAGGAAATATGATTAACAACTACATTGACGTAAGAGTCTCAAAGCTGAAGTTCCTGTGCTTATGGGTATTGGACGTTGAAGAAGGAAGGAGCTGCAGTTCCTTTTGACATACTTTCGTAGTGTCTTCATATCAGTGGAAATACTGTAACTCCAACGATCTTTCCCTGCGGCATTCATGCCTCAAGGACATATAGAGCGTACGTTTCCAGAAGAATCAACCAATATATTGCTTCTTACTACGTACATCTCGTCAAAAGACCATGAAGGTAAAATTAGAGAGATTCGAACCAGCAATCGTTCTTCCCGCGAACCATACGCGGATGGAACAGGAAAAGGAGGGAAGTGGCAGCTGTATGTAAAGTACTTTCTTCCACACATCATTAGGTGGCTCGCGGAGACTGTCGTAGTGTAGATATAGTGAAGAAGTAGCTTGCGATCAACTAACAGATTTCGGCCGACGTCACTACAATGGTACGTGAGTGTCATATAAAACTGCCAGTTACTTGCACAATTTGGGCTTCATAGTCACAGACACTTGAAACTTCTTTACATTGTAATTTGGTCTTGGAAGAAACAGAAAGCTTGCTAGAAGGGAGAAACGATCGGCAGTGAGACAAGAATAAACTAATGGTTGCTAGTTCCAAGCTTCACTATAGCACTCTCTGCTAGAAATATCTTGCTATTGTTTCTGCATCCTAACGTACCTTCTTAGTCTCTGTCCCTAACATTGCAATGTTACAATCTCTGATGTCGCTAGCGGAAAAAAACTGTATTTAGGATTAGCAATGTTATATCTTTCACGAATAATCAAAGTTTATACCGTCTATGATTTTCCATATCAAAAAACGTGTACTACTGTGCTACTATACATCGAAGGAATTCTGCTGTTCCACACGTTATCTTTCCAAGCTTCAAATGGCTCTGAGCACTATGGGACTCAACTGCTGTGGTCATAAGTCCCCTAGAACTTAGAACTACTTAAACCTAACTAACCTAAGGACAGCACACAACACCCAGCCATCACGAGGCAGAGAAAATCCCTGACCCCGCCGGGAATCGAACCCGGGAACCCGGGCGTGGGAAGCGAGAACGCTACCGCACGACCACGAGATGCGGGCTTCCAAGCTTCAAGTCCAGGAGTTGGTTTCCAACAAGACGACGCTAGCCTACTGATGGCCCTGAGATTCCATTTGTGCGTATGCTGTACTCACGTACTTCAAGTAGAGTCCCCACCCGTAATACAGGGAATACTTGATAATGGGCAGGAATAGACAGGACACCGTATTCATGATTTGGAATATGAACTGCACCTGCACTCCGCGATTGTTCGACAGCAACATGTAATTTCAGCACTAAGCGATTCAACCCTTTATGAACAGTACAATATTTGGGGATGTGTGGGCTGTTATTTATTACAACTCTGATGTCACTGATAAACAGCAGGTCGTGTTGCTTTAACACTCAGTGTCGTAATTGGTTTTCTGGCAGGGATGTGTACTGCACCAAGACTGCGCTTTCAGTTACCAAGACGTCAATTCAATGAATGACGGCGCCGTATATGTGATATAGTGCAATATGAAAAGGAAACATTTTTATTATTGCGAACGTCTTTAGCGGATTTCAGTCGATTTATAAAATTTATAAGTTATTACAGAAATTTCTGTTCAAGGAGAATGTCAACGAGTGAATGACTGAGTTCTAGTGGATATACAAATTTTGTACATTTACGGCTTACAGATTTTAAATTTCAGGAGTCTTTTAAAGAGGTTGTTCAAAAGGTAGTAAAACTCTTAATATGACCCTAGTTGTCATAATCCATTAGGTTTTTATTGTAATTTATGAAAAGTCGTGACTTTCTATAGCGATTAAAAGCATATACGGGCAAAATGTAGTGACATCTGTGCATTCGAAATAAAGGATTGTATCGAACAACCAGCACCATTTTTTTATGTTGCTGTTTGCAGGAACTGCATCGAAGATACGCGGACATGGGCTGCAATGTTTTCACATATGAAATATTACACAACAGGCAGTTTATGAATTATGGGCAACAACTAGGAACAATACAAATTGCAAGCAACAGGGTGTTGAACAAGAATCACTGAAGCAAGTACGTCGAAAGATTTTTACTAATTTTTTGCCTAGATAGTTATCGCATGCATGCTTTGAATAGGCCCTTTTTATTAGCTCGCATAATGCCAAAACCAGAGTTCGATTACTGCTGTTCAGTGATAATCCGAGTTGAGTAGCAGGTATACCAGAGGGATTTAAGAGTAAATGTGGCGAGCACACGAAAATACGTTACCGCCATTCTTGAGCGTTTCGAAAGAAACATTTAACACATGTAAGCTTCGAGCATAGTTCTCATTGTACCTTTTTCTTTTAAAAGTTCTTACGATTCAGTATCAAGTCTTTTAATGCGTTACGTCTAATTCTTCTTAACAATTTTGCGATAAAGCCACGGACAAAGATTGGAAGTGTTGTTTCCAGGAAGAAACACATATTGGATCGTTTGTCTCTTTGTACAGATCACTGACGTAAGGAACTTCTTCGAAAAGTCTTCGGGAAGTATAAAAATAAATTAAAACTTTTCAGTTTTTTCGAAACGCTTTCAGAGGATCTTCCCCTTTCTATGCGTATTAGGAAGTACAGCTTGTAACGACATCTTATTGACCGTACTGGTTTTTCCGTTTTTCCGTTCTCTTGGTAAGAAACAGTGAATTATAAAAAGTCCCTTAGTAAGAAACAGTGAATTATAAAAAGTCGGTGAGTAATATTCTTTTGTTATTTGTACGAGTCTTTTTCCGTCTATTCTTGTCCATCGTGCTGTGCTTCTCCAATAAGCACATTTCTGGTTTCCTTGGTCTTCTTTCTTTCTCTTTCGTTATAGCATGTACCTCATTCCCATACACTAGCGTAGGAATAATCATTGTTTTGTAAAATTACACTTGGTCCCTGCTTTTCCTTTCTTTTTAAACCTTTAAATGTTGCCGTTAATGTAACTGAATCTTCGTATTATGTTTCCAGTGCACATTTGTTCTTGGAATTATATCCGTTGCTATTTCCGAATCTTATGCTCGCTTTTTATTATTGCCTCTCGCAGTTTTTTATAATAAACTTTATCGGATGCTCTCATATAGCCTGTAAACAGAAGATGAGTTTTTCTTTGATATGCAAGAATGTTTCTCAATTATTTGGTTAACGGTAAAATGTAATCTATACATGATCTCGTTTGCTTTTCTAGTATGCTTTCTTTTATTTTCTGGGTTTTAATTCCGAGTATATCGTATAAGCTGTGTTAAGCAAGGACATTTATGGTTTTCGAACTTTTCTCTTTTCCCTTGTTCTATGTAAGTTGGCAACAACAGATAGTCTCTACTCTTGTGGCACCTTTTCTTGAGTCCACGTTGTGTTAAATAAGATCCATATGTATGTCGTTATCTAGGCGAAGAATAGAACGTGTGGTAATGGCGTCTATTCATCTGCTCAAAATCAGTGAAGGATGGAGCAATTGACTGTCAGGAGGGGAGGTCGGAGGGCAAGGGGAAGGGAAATGTTGTAATGTTTCATATTTCAATTTTGGAGACTAGAAAGCTGTTGAGAATTTTGACATATACCTTAGATTATTTGTGGGCTGGCTTTAAACACACCACCAGATTTGAGGGTAAACAGATTATGTAGACTGAAGGAAACTTGAATAGCATGCTGTGAGAGCCATCTTAGGGTTTTTAGATTCAGACATGTATTTCGACAAATAAAAATTCTATTCATTCTGGCGCTTATTTATAACTGATTCAAAAATGTGGCTAACATAAGTAATTACACATCTAACTAGTGGATAGCTTTCCTCCTAGCTCTGATGCAGGATTTAACTAACGATAAAGCACCATCCTTCTATATGTTTGCATCAGGTGAATGTATGCCCTGCAAAAAGAAAAGTTGTTTCAAGTGTGGGTCTGAAACGTATTCCATCGTATGCAGTACAGTTTTTCACGACCATTGTAACGAAATGTGAGACGGTTTGGGCTTCAGCCATATAGCAAAACTTTTTGCTGGATATTTTGTAGCCTCCATATTGTTGGCTGTTAGTGTATTATAATTTCGCGCAGTAGTATGCGTTGAAATTACCATCGTGTGGAATGCTTCGGAATGAGTTATGTTTGAATGGAAACTGTGCACGTTTTAGACAAATATCTTACTAACTTGTGATACATGGTGAATTACTCTGTGACTGAAACAAATCTAAGGAGACCGCAGGCACTGTACACCTTGAGTAAAAAAACAGATGGATCGTTGGTGTAACGCTACTGCTACATTATTGTTCTGAACGTATGTTTATGATAGCGGTAAGAGAATGAAAAAAAAACGTCATTATGTTGTATAACCCTTTGTCGTACCACGATTCGTGGAAGTACTCATGGGAGTAACCATTGAAATCTGAGTGCAGAATGTTGTTATTTTGAAAAATCATTTATTTTTTCAAGCGTAGTTGAAAAGCTGCGGAGTAAATCATAAACAGAAAGGAGAATTCTATTCCGCATATGTTTGGGCCTTACTTTGCGATCCACTTTAGTTAACGTCGAGGAGCTGTAAATTATAAACAGCCGGGCGCTAACAGACGTACATGTGGAGTACAGCATGTTAGACTCCTTAACGATGGCATGACAACACGCTTCATTAACAAAAGACGCGCGCGCTAATCCTTCAGTGTTTCTTGTTCTTTCAGCCCTGACAATTTGCATAAAGCAAAATTTAAGCATGCCAAATGCTCATTCAATCAAGTATTTGTGAAACAATCATCTATAATTTACGGTTCTACTGTTTGCTCTTGAGTGAAAAGAGAAGGTGAAGATCGATCAGGTCCGCAACAATGTATGTAGAGCCATTACACAGAGCAATTTACTCTGCGGAAATCCGACAAGCGTTAAGACTTGATGCAAGTAAACTGTCAACTCCACAACAACAACCTACAGAGAAAACACCAATTTCATACACTTACAAAACATACCACGTGCAATCAGCTATTTTTAAAGAAAAACAATAAGGATTACGACAAGAACGAAAGAGCAAAATACGATGCTGCTAACTGAAAAACACAGACGATAAAAATAAAGTCGAACAGACAGTCACATCACACACACATATTGTGTCGGAGGCGCGGGTCGGGGCGGGCGGGGGCGCGCCGTGCAGTGTGCCCGGCGGCAGCTGCAGGGCGCAACGATTGCCAAGCAACACAACAGAACAGAGGGGGGGGGGGGGGGGGGGGGAGCGGGACCTGACCCAGAGCCAAGGCGTGGCGAGGCGCGGGCAGGGCTGGCGGCAGGCGCCCACTACTGAACACAGGTGTCAAGGGGGGTTCCAAAAAGATACTGCTAAAAACAAAGAAGGCACAATACGATCAAATACGGTCAAAAGTCGAAAAAAAAGGTGAACACATGGACCGACTAATGCTAGCCTGCCGCGGACCGGGAGCGGGCAGTGGGCGTGCGGGCCAGCCCGCGGCAGGCTACCACAATACCTGAAAGTCTGCGCTTGCCTTCTGTGGGTGGCGTAGTTGCCAGACACATGGCCCATGCCGTCGCAGCCCACCGTGGGACACTGGATCAGCTCCTTACCGTCCCTGCCTCTGTGCGCGGGCCGGGGGGCAGGGGGCACGGGGGGGCCTGCGCCGGAGCTCGGCCGCACGCGCCACCCGCTGCGCAGCAAAACACGCCCGTCATACCGCGCCTAACGCCTATTGACGCCTCCTGTGAACTTAAACATCTTTACACAAATCAGCGTGCCAGCATGCTCCACACATTTTGCGCTTCTTTCGCTATGCCCGCAACTGTCAAGTTTCTGTCATCTCCGTATAGTCCACAAGTAAATTGAAGAGTGAGCAGCGCTCGTATTAGAGGAAATTTCCTTTCCCGGAAGAACGCTACAAATGCTATACCTGTACGCTAATACTGTACTCTTCTTTTTTTAAAGCAGTGAGTTGATGTGTGTGTGCATTTCTTGTGTTTCTTATAGCAGTTAGTAGCGTAAGTACCGGGTGATCAAAAGTCAGTATAAATTTGAAAACTTAATAAACTACGGAATAATGTAGATAGAGAGGTAAAAACTGACACACATGCTTGGAATGACATGGGGTTTTATTAGAACAAAAAAAAAACAAAGTTCACAAAATGTCCAGCAAAACGCCAGTAACTGCTACCGTGACGGGTGAGAGGTACGCCGATATGTTACAGAATCGCATCATCCCCAGCCTGGCTGATAAACACCTGCTGGAACGTACGATTTTTATGCAGGATGGCGCTCCACTCCATATTGCTAGACGCATGAAAGATCTCTTGCGCGCGTCGTTTGGTGATGATCGTGTGCTCAGCCACCACTTTCGTCATGCTTGGCCTCCCAGGTCCCCAGACCTCAGTCCGTGCGATTATTGGCTTTGAGGTTACCTGAAGTCGCAAGTGTACCGTGATCGATCGACATCTCTAGTAATGCTGAAAGACAACATCCGACGCCAATGCCTCACCATAACTGCGGACATGCTTTATAGTGCTGTTCACAACATTATTCCTCGACTACAGCTATTGTTGAGGAATGATGGTGGACATATTGAGCATTTCCTGTAAAGAACGTCATCTTTGCTTTGTCTTACTTTGTTATGCTAATTATTGCTATTCTGATCAGATGAAGTGTCATCTGTCAGACATTTGAACTTTTGTATTTTTTAGGTTCTAATAAAACCCGATGTCATTCCAAGCATGTGTGTCAACTTGTACCTCTCTATCTACATTATTAAGTGATTTATTCAGTTTTCAAATTTATACTGACTTTTTCATCATCCGGTAGTTAATAAAAGTTTTCGCCGATAGAATATGTTCCGATCTTGTAACATCTTTGATGCTTACGCAATATAGGGCATTGTTTCGAAATTCGAAATAAAGCCCTCAGGATTTGTGAGTAACGATACCTCTACGCATTCCGTAACTAAATCTATATCTCGGTTACTATAAATCCTATTCTAACAACGGAACCTCCCCATCGCACCCCTGTCAGATTTACTTATAAGTTGACACAGTGGATAGGCCTTGAAAAACTGAACATAGATCAATCGAGAAAACAGGAAGAAGTTGTGTGGAACTACGAAAAAAATAAGCAAAATACACAAACTTAGTAGTCCATGCGTAAGATAGGCAACATTAAGGAGAGAGTGAGCTCAGGAGCGCCGTGGTCCCGTGGTTAGCGTGAGCAGCTGCGGAAGGAGAGGTCCTTGGTTCAACTCTTCCCTCGAGTGAAAAGTTTACATTCTTTATTTTCGCAAAGTTATGATCCGTCCGTTCGTTCATTGACGTCTCTGTTCACTGTAATTAAGTTTAGTGTCTGTGTTTTGCGACCGCACCGCAAAACCGTGCGATTAGTAGACGAAAGGACGTGCCTCTCCAATGGGAACTGAAAACATTTGATCGCAAGGTCATAGGTCAACCGATTCCTCCACAGGAAAACGCGTCTGATATATTCTATACGACGTTGGTGACGGCATGTGCGTCACATGACAGGAATATGTTGTCGACCCACCTAACTTGTACACTTGGCGAATGGGTAAAAAGATTCTTCTACCTTGCCCGATTTAGGTTTTCTTGTGGATGTGATAATCACTCCCAAAAAAGTGATGAAAACATAAGAGTTTGTCACATAAACTGCAACAAATGAATGCAACAGTTTCACAGTCGCACAGTTTTCCTTGTGCTCTGTCAAAACATATGTTTTTAACGTTTTCAAATTTTTCCGTGTGTAGACCGTCAAATCCTGCATATGTCCAATCAAATCTGAACATGTCCTGGAATTTTGGAGAGCGAAGTTGATTATGTGTCAGTGTCTGAACTTTGATAATTCTCTGAAAATAAAAAATTAAACCTCTCACTCGAGGGAAAACTTGAACCTAGGACCTCTGATTCCGCAGAGGCTCACGCTAACTATGGGACCACGGCGCTCCTAAGCTCACGTCCTCCTTGATGTTGCATATCTTGCGCATGGACTACTCAGTTTGTATTTTTCGCTTATTTTTTTTCATAGTTCCACACAACTTCTTCCTGTTTTCTCGATTGATCTGAGTTCAGTTTTTCAAGGCCTATCCACTGTGCCAACTTATAACTAAATCTGAGGGGGGTGCGATGGGGAGGTTCCCATGTAAGATACAAAGCTGATATGTCATGAAGTGGTGCAATCTCTCTTAAAACACGTATGCTGATCTCGAGTTACACACGAAAAACCTCTACAATGAATCCCGTCGTATATCTCTGAGAAAACCGACTTTTTTATTTTTTAAATTTTTTTTAAGCGATTGAAATTCTTTAGGAAGATTGGTGTACACATTGTTGGAATCCCTAACAAAATACATCCGTTTAGGAGGGCATAATTGAAGGTCATGCATTGGCACGGATAGGCATTGCGCTCTGTATGTGTAGTCGACTCATAAATAGTATTTTAATCTGTCACTCTTATGAGATTCTTTGCTATCTAATTTACTACATGATTTTGTTGTCTGATAGAAGGCAGTCTCATTCTGTAAGCGTAGTGTTGATGTAGTTAATGAAAATAATGGCTTCCTGGACGTCTCAGTGCACTGTGTTGCCATTACTATCAAAGGCGCGCTGCGGAGGTTTGGTAAAACATTGGGAAACAGCTCATAGGTGTTCCCTGAACGTAGCCAGGTAAAAGATGGGGACTTGCTTGCTCACTCTTCAATCTGCCGACGGCTGTACGCGTAGAATCACGCGAATTTGGTTGCTTTTCGAAAGACATCTTCGGGACAAACGCATCTCGGCTTTAAATAGTGAGAAGGGCCTCGTGAGAGAGAACAACGGATTATTAAGGAGGCAGGGCTGCGTGTCCAAAGTGACGTCAGGCGTAGTTTTAATTTATGGTGTTGAATGATTGAAAATTTGTTGCACAGTGGATCTAAAGGAATACGGTAAATGGGTAAATACAAGGTAATTCCCACAGCAAAGAGAAACGACTCGATAGTATACGATCAAACTATTAGTGGCGAGCGTCTGAAGTACGCCATATCCTTAAATTATTAAGGTGCAATACGAATAAGCGAAATGAAATGCGATGAACATATAAAATTAGCATTACAGAAGGCGAATAGAAGAACTCGATTTGTTTGAGGAGATCTGGGAAAGAGCAATGCATCCGTTAACCAAATCACACACAAAAAGTTACAGCGACCAGTTCTAGAGTATTGTTTTAGCGTTTTCAATCATTATCAATGACAATAGACAGAGAACGAATTCAAAGACACGCTGCTAGGATCGTAACAGATCGGTATCACCCATCAGAAGGTGTAACAGTGATGCTCAGGGAATTTAATTTCTTTGGAAGAAAGCGACGATCTTGTCGGGAAATCCTGATGCATAAATATAAAGAAACGGCATTGGAAGAAGACTGTGCAACCATTTTGCTCCCTCCATCGTACATCTCTCGTAGGGATCATGAGAATAAGAGAAGATAGATTAGGGCGTGTACAGAGTCATGTAGATGGCTTTTTCCCTCTCTCAATATGCGACTGTAGAAGTACAGAAGAACGGTAATATTGGTACATATTATCCTTTGCCATCAAATACTGTACAATAACATGTGTATATATGCAGATCTATGAGTTCGCAAGGGTGCTCTGTGTGTAATATCATACAACTAAGGCTTCCTGATCGATACGAACGTTTTATCAGGAACTAGGATAATCATGCGTGGACTTTCCTGGCTCTTCCCTTGTGCTGGTGTACCAGATACCTTACAACAGTTTATTTTTTATTATTGTAAATTTGGCCGGCCAGTGTGATCGAGCGGTTCTAGGCGCTTCAGGCTGGAACCTCGCTACCGCTTCGGTCGCATGTTCGAATCCTGCCTCGGGCATGGATGTGTGTGATGTCCTTAGGTTAGTTAGGTTTAAGTAGTTCTAAGATCTAGGGAACTGATGACCTCAGATGTTAAGCCCCATAGTTCTCAGAGCCATTTGAACCATTTCTAAATTTAAAACATTTCGTCGACAATGCGATCATTAACTACGCCTCATTGACAGAATATATACTGCCACTACTAGGGTTCCTCATTTAAGGGAACGACAAATGAAATGAAACTGGTTCTTAACTCAGCTTCTTCCGTTTACGCTTCCTTCCACGGATGACAATCAAGCTGAATGACAACCAAGCTGGACACATCACTGAAGAGTTAATGAGATTCCAGGCCTAAGGCGTGTATGGAGACACCCTGGACAGCGGCAGGATCCCAACCCAACTGTCTCCCGCCATACGGTCCGTCAGCCAGGACTGATGGCCTGCGGTGCCGTTTCTTTTCACAGCAGGACCGCTTTGATTGTCATCCGTGGCACCCTTACAACACGGCGGTACGTCCACGATATTCTACGCCTCGTTTTGTTGCCTTTCGTGGCAAGCCGTCCTGGGCTTATATTTCATCAAGATAATGTCCGCCCACACACGGCGAGAGATTTTACTGCTTGGCTTCGGGCTTGCCAAACCATACCTCGGCCAGCAAAATCACCGGATCTCTCCCCAATTGAGAAAGTTTGGAGCATTATGGGCAGGGCACTCCGACCGGCTCGGGATTTTGACGGTTTAACGCGCCAGTTGGAGAAAATTTGACACGGTATCGCCCAGGACGACATCCAACGACTCTCAATCAAAGCAAGCCAAATAACTGATTGCATAATGGCTACAGGTGGACCAATGCGTGATTGACTTGCGCAATTTGTGAAGCTCCTTCTCTTGAATAAATTATAGCACTTTTCTGAAAATGTAGTTTTTTTTTTTATTATTTGTCGTAAGGTCTTATGGGGCCAAACAGCTGAGGTCATGGGTCCCAAATCTTACGCACTACTTAATTTAACTTACACTAAGGGCAAAATACACACCCACGCCCGAAGGAGAACTCGAACCACCGGGGAGGGGGGGGGGGGTAGGGGGGCAGGGCGCGGACCGTGACAAGGCGCCTTAGACCGCTGGGCTACCCCGCGCGGCAGACTGTAGTCATTTGTTTGTCTGTGCATGTATATCACAGCTATCGATTTCCTTCTATTCGGATAATACCTTCGTGGTGCCTCATGTTTTGCTTTTGAGTGTACTACGTAACCAAAATGGTAAAGAAATGCATCAAATGTACGGTACCTAAAACAGGTATGATGTCGTTGACGTCTTAAAGATGTGTATAACTGCAATACGGTTACAGATTCGCTAATCCAATGGTGAATCGTAGGTGCCTGTTACTTGGGACTCTTGCGGTCATTAATTTCTACTGCTGTCACAGCCTATTTCGGTAACTACTTGATGATAAAACCACTAACCACAAAAAGAGCAGCATTTACTAAGCACTGTCTAGGTATTTCCAATTTCTTGGTACTATTATGGCTTTTGAAAGTGTAAAAGATGTGTAAGCTGCATTTCTGATTTCTCACACTTTTCACATAATACCAGTAATTAAGCACTTTGGCTCTGAATGAGTAGAAATTGCGTACTGTTCACTGTGGCGTGCCATCTTTATCGAAGCTAGAGCGGAGCGTATTTTATGTAAGTATTGGCTGTGAAATTCATGGTTGAAATCTCTATCCGTGGTTTTCTTACATAAGGTGAACGGCAGAATAGTTCTTCAGCGAGGCACGCCACAATCCAACTCTAGTCTGCAATACACCCCCCCCCCCCTTCCCCCTTCAGCGAGGCATACACACTAACCAGAACTGTAGGAGAAAAACTCGATTTTCATTGACAGCATGATCGCAGTCTCGGCTGTTCCTAGTGAGAAGATCATTTGCGTAGAGATTTGCTGTATTCAGGCGAGCGTCACTAGCAAATTCGAGACCGCCTAGCGAACAAGGATGATGGTTAGAGGAGATGCAGGCTCCGTGGCCGGCGGACAGATTGGAGAAATATTACGGAGCGCTGGAGTACCCTCGCGTCTTCTAGAGAGCCCTTGTCAGCCATATTGCGGCCGCCTGCGCTTATGATGCGTCCGTCCCTTCTCGATCAGCGACTCGCCGCTCGATATAACCAACTCCAGGGGGCGCCGCTACGTCCGCATACAATGCCAAGCGAGTGGGAAGCTCCAGCGGTCTGTTAAGCGATTGACGCAGAGGGAGAGCGGTTGCAGTTTCTCACGATGCATCCATAAACGCTACCAGTTCTCCGAAAAACTTGGCTTAACTCCAGAACACCGAATGCTAGTTTATGGCGTAAGCAGCAAAAGTAAAGGACCAGATGATAATGAAAAGATTTACACGTTACTGCATTGCGTAGATCAACCAGCCAAAAAGGGGCCCTTCACAAGACTGGGTCTGGCTATTCATTAATCAAGAAGCCATACAGTCTCGAGTCTATTAGGAAATTACGTGATTTGTTCTGTGTAATTTTTCGAAAAAGGAAATGAAAGTTTATTATTTGACTTCCCGTTGATGACGAGTTCATTAGGAACAGAGAACAATCTCTCACTGGACAAGAGCGAGGAAGGAAAGTTTTATCCTGAAAGTAACCATAATTCAGATCGTCCTAAGCGATTAAGAGAATCCATGGAAATCTTAATCAAGATAGTCGGACGGAAATTTCAAATCCACTCCTCGCCTTAACCACTGTTCCACCACTCTATATAGAAAATAAAAGAAGGTAAGTTGATCACTGTATCATACGAGTATTTAACTTGAACACCAGTGCAGAATAGTTCTACTAAAATGAGGGCGAAGCCGGAGAAGAAAATTGTTTCATCTACTTCTTCTTCTTTGGCTGTTCCCGCTTCTCTACGGGGTCAGCATTGTTATATTGGTCGAAGTAACGTTAGTGGTAGTTGGTGATCGAACGTCCTTTCTGCCGCCATGTGCTTCATCTGTCCGTAAACTATTAGTTAGTGTGGAACTACTTGGAGAAAATCATGGGTGGAGTGACTGGAGGAAGAACCGAAAAAATTTCGCTAGAATGGTGACTTATGATCTTATTTCGATCTTATAATATGAATACTGATTTTCTGTAATACACAGAAACAACAGTTAAGCTGCAAAATGTACTATTTTGCTGAGCTATCAAGCAATATGGAAAAGGACGGTATCCTGCAGACATGGCATATGTGTAACCAGTGTTGCGTAATTCAGTGCTTTTACTCCCAGTGAAGCACCACTTGATAGCTGCTATGTGTACAGAAATATGTGCCTCCTGTTTGCGGACAAATCAGAACACTGGACCTAACTAAACGGTAGGATATAGCCTTGGCAGCTTGGGGCAAACAGCCGGGAGAGATAGCAAACTGGTCGCTGTGGACGCCCTCGGACAACAAGAAACGCTGTGTTTAGACAATCAGCCTGGGTCAACAAAGCGACACCTCCTTCAGGCAGGCCCCAGCAATGGTCAGCACTTCATCAAACCGTGGTACCTTGCTCTCTACCAGGCGAAATAGATCGCAAGTGACACATCATACTACTTTTTGAATGACTGAGCTGCGGAAAGTGTTCGCAGAAAGAAAAAAGCTGCTGCAGTTCTTCTTGATCACCCAAATCCAATTCTTATAGTAACTATTTTATAGTAATTATTCACTTCAGATTAAGACAAAAGCTTATTGATCGATGGACAAAAGTAAGATCTACCGCCATTACCATAGTTCTGCTCCTCTTACTTCTGTTCCACATTCTTGTCATCATCGTCAGTCGTAGGTTTTCAGATTTGTTCCACACAGCGTATCTGTGGCTGTACTACTTTGTTTTTCTAGTAGTCTGTAATTCTGTATTATTGTTTAGTATATTATATATTTTGCTTTGTACTTTCCGTAATTCTTCAAATTTCAGTTTAGCTATTCAGTGTTGGTAAAACAGTGCTTTTATTAATTTTGTAAGTTCTCGAATCCTTTCGTAATTATCGAAATCTGTGATGATTTACAGAGTGTTTATAAATGAATATCGGGGTTTTAACGTTTTGTAATATTTATTACATTAAACTTACAGTTATAAATGATATGTCAAATGAAAGAGCAACTCAAACAGTTTTACCAAGAACCTTATAAATGTTCAATGTGAGCACCATTTGTCACACGGCACATATCAAGTCTATAGCCGAGTTCTTCCCAAACGTTGATAAGTGTGTCTTCAGTGATTGTAGCAACAGCTGCTTCAATCCGGTTTCATAATTCAGGGAGGTCTGCTAGTAGCGGAGGCACGTACACACGGACCTTGATGAAGCCCCAAAGGAAAAAATCGCATGGCGTCAGGTCGGGTGACAAACCAGTTAAACTGCAGGAAAACTCACTATGACGTGATTCATATGATATAGTACTGCAAGGCACAGATAAGTTGTTTTGGGAAGTGGGTGTGAGGAAAATTCAGTCTTTGATTAGCACTATAGTGAGAGATATAAGTGGAACTATCAACATACATTATTGTATGTGGTAGTACCGTATGTGCCAACAGCCTTGCCGCAGTGGTAACACCGTTTCCCGTCAGATCACCGAAGATAAGCGCTGTCGGGCTGGGCTACAACTTGGATGGGTGACCATCCGGTCTGCAGAGCGCTTTTGGCAAGCGGGGTGCACTCAGCGCTTGTGAGGCAAACTGAGGAGCTGCCTGATTGAGAAGTAGCGGCTCCGGTCTCGGAAACTGACATACGGCCGGGAGAGCGGTGTGCTGACCACATGCCCCTTCATATCCGCATCCAGTGACGTCTATGGGCAGAGGATGACACGGCGGCCAGTCGGTACCTTTAGGCCTTCATGGAGTGTTCGGGAGGAGTTTAGTTTTAGTACCGTATGTGGCTGATGTCTGAGCATACTTTAGGGGTGTCTTTTTGTGGGAAAACATATGAGTAACTTTGGTCGCAGAGACGAAGTTCTGAATGATGTACTACAACAGCGGCTAAAGATACCACTGGCTAGACGAAAAGGAATGCCGGACTTAAGAGATCAATGCAGTCGGATCATTTACAGTTAAAAATGACTTTTTGAGGAAGATTTATTAAGAGGGGAAGAGCTACCTGTGAACTGGACTACCTGCCAAGCCCAAAATATGTGTAAGTGAGACAGAATGTGTTACGAGAATTAGTAAAAAAGAAAGGATTTTTCCGGTGTTATATTAGTTTGTTCTGCATGTGTTTTGACTAGTGATGAGAATATGTGTAACTGTGTCCGTAGTTCGTTGCGGTGCCTTGGTGCAGCGAGTGGACACTGAACCTAAATAAAGTAAATATTATTAATTATCAGTTCAAATGGTTCAAATGGCTCTGAGCACTATGGGACTTAACATCGGAGGTCATCAGTCCCCTAGAACTTAGAACTACTTAAACCTAACGAACCTAAGGACATCACACACATCCATGCCCGAGGCAGGATTCGAACCTTCGACGTAACGGTCGCGCGGTTGCAGACTGAAGAGCCTGGAACCGCTCGGCCACTTCGGCCGGCTCATAATCATCAGTAGACTGTTTCCCAGTCTGACAGTACCTGCTATGATGGGATGAATGACGTAGCATATTCTTTTCTGGTACCAACGTACACCGATGGGACTAATGACATAATGCTCTAAATGATTTTTGTGCAATAATAATAAGAGAAGTTAACAGCTTATGGCATGCCGAGGAGTTGCCACTGGTGTGTGGTTTAGTAGGAGTTAGTGTAGCACTTACATTGTGTTTTGCGTAATATTGTATGGAACCTTTTAAGCTAATGTGTTGCTGAGTGACCTCCAACAGCAGGGGGAGTTTGGTAACATTACCCTGTTAGTTAGTGAGTAATCAGTTAAAGAATATTCAGGTCATATGTAAATGAAAGCCAATGGGCTGAAGTTTTGGGTTTAATACGCATTTGCGGGCCAGGGACCAGCGTTCGCAGTACTGCCGACGCTGCAGAACGGCGGGCCGACCACGTCAGCGGCGCCACACTTACCATACCTCCTGCCCGCCACCTTGTTTTGGTATCCGTGGTTAGATGCAGTGCCTTGGCACAGCAAGTGGGCACTGAACCTATATATATATCCATAATTATCAATAGACGGTTTCGCAGTACGGCAGCACCTACTGTGACGCGACGTCGACGCCAGGCAACAGGGCAAGCTGGCACCACGGATCTTGGATTACATCACTTACGTGGCGTCTCCTGGTTCTAACTCGACTTCTGTGGACTTGGCGGCTTCCAGCTGGTGGACTACCTCGGGTTCAGCTCAGCAGCAGCTGGACTTCTACTTTAGAGGTCAACCATTCATGACGAGGACGGTGCAGCCACCCATCCACGTGTACTCGTGCAGGCAAACTAACACTGTACGCCTCCGCTGGCAAGCGCGGACACCTCTGCTCGGGTCTGTCTTACGCTAGAAGAATCACGGGGGCCTTCCACGTCTGCAGGTGCACACTGACATGAATTGTGCAGTCGTTCCAAGACCGTGCACGAGTTGCCGCTGTGTCTCGCGTCACCAGTCCTGCTCCACTGCTGACGCCAAGCCGATCACTGGCTACAGGTGCTGTAGGTTGTTTTCTAATGAAATCTTTGAATGTTAATGCTGTTTTCTTGAACCACCAATGGTCAGCATCCTGACGTCAAACCATCACTTCAATTCATCTCTGCCACTGTGGAGGTCATCCACCCCAAGCCTCTACGCAAGGTACCAGAAGTAAGCGACATCTGTCATGGACTGAGCGGCTGGTCCCGGCGGAGGTTCGAGTCCTCCCTCGGGCATGAGTGTCTGTGTTTGTCCTTAGGATATTTAGGTTAAGTACTGTGTAAGCTTAGGACTGATGACCTTAGCAGTTAAGTCCCATAAGATTTCACACACATTTGAACATTTAAGCGACATCTCCTCTCATTTATTGAGTTCCTTTGGAGAGCCAGCCATGATAAAATTATTCTACCTGATATGCAAGATACGTGAGGCAGGCGAAATACCCCGAAAGCTTAAGAAGTAAAAGATAATTCTAAAATACAAAAGGGGCAAGTGCCTACGCTTGTGTTACCGAATCCCCCCCCCCTTCCCAGTTACATAAATAATGGGTGCACAATAGTAATACGAATCTTTTACAGACACGTGGAAAGACGGACAGAAACCAACATCAGGAAAGTTTTATTTCTGGGGACATGTAGGAAAACTCAATGCAATACTGACCTTACGAGTTATAAGATAGATTAAAAAAGGAAAACAAACGTTTGTAGCTTTTGTAGATTTAGAGAAAGCTTTTGACAATGTTGATCTGAAAAACATTTCGAAATTCTAGACGTAGCAGGGATAAAATAAAGGCAACGGGAGGTATATAATTCCTGACTTCTATGTCTTGTTCTCTATGCTGTTGGCGAAGCTAGAGCCGGTTCCACAATTCGGTGCAAGGGGGCTTGTCTAGCCTGTAGATGATGTGTTGTTCTTTCGGTAAACCATGCGAATGGTTGTAAACATAACCTGCTACGCTGGTCTAAGGCCTCAGAAACATTACCACGGTGACAGATATTTTCCAGCACCTGTCAGTAATAATCTTATGAGAAGTCTTGGAAGGAAGCAGCACTCTACAGAAGCATGTTTTAGCATTGTCAGGAAGTAACTAGTGAGAAAATCTGCAGTCTGTTCCTAAGACAACACACAGAGGTAAATGATACTTTGAGAGCAATGAAAAGGTTGGCTCTTAAACAGTTTTCGTGCAGCTAGTTGGATGTCAAGAAATCTTAAAGTTGTCGCAGTCAAGCTGCGTGCCCTTTGGGATGGAGGTTTTAAAGCGTTTAACATTCCAAGACACCAGGAGTTGTGATCCTGTGTGATCAATAAAGTTACTTTTCCAGTATGTAAAGTCTACAAAAGTTCGGAGGGAGACTCCCATGAGCAGACGTAAAATTCTGTTTAGTCATTTTCCGGTTTTCTAGGTGAATAGTTCAATTTAGATTGCTGAGTGGGAAGGTTCCTAATAGTACAATGGAGAGCTAGTTGGGAAGGGAAGGCATGAATTTGGCAAGGCTTATTGAAGCTAATAAAATACATTTGTTTCCATGGAAATTTGAAGTTTAGATCTTTTGCATGTCGACCTACTTACTTTGAACTATTATCCTGTTACGTGAAGTTACTAGAAAGCTTCTAGGTTGTTACTAGGGACTTCGAAGGCTTTATATTAATTATTAGGGGTTATCGTTTCCCAGTCTTGTGGTCGGACTCGGAATCTTCCTGAATGCATTTGGCCAGGGCGTCAATTACTTGTTTTGGATTAATGAAAAGTATAGCCCTGTCTCGCCGGTCAAAGCGAGACTGTTGACTCTTATTTAGATTGATTTTAACAGTATACTATTGCAGAGAATTGATCTAGACCTAACGATAAACGTTTCCTAATAAATCTCCGGAGCACCACGTCG
Source organism: Schistocerca serialis cubense (assembly GCF_023864345.2). Taxonomy (NCBI): domain Eukaryota; kingdom Metazoa; phylum Arthropoda; class Insecta; order Orthoptera; family Acrididae; genus Schistocerca; species Schistocerca serialis. The sequence goes on along the minus strand of NC_064638.1, from coordinate 84,105,494 downwards.
CGGTAGTTAAGAAGCGAGTAATACAGGGCTGTAGCCTATTCCCCATGTTATTCAATCTGTACATTGAACAAGCAATAAACGAAAATAAGAGAAATTTGGAAGACGAATTAAAATTTAAGGAGAAGAAACTGAAACTGTAAGATTTACAAATATCACTGAAATTCAGCAAAGAACTTAGATCAGGTGAGCGAAACGGATATTGTCTTAAAGAGGTTGTAAGATGAACATTGACAAAAGTAAAAAAAGAGTAATGCAATGTATAAGGGGCTTCAGAAATTAAGTTACATACTACTTTAGCAGGCCAAGTAACTGTTGCTGAATGCTGCACTACACTTCAAAGTAACACAGATATACGACATTATTTTTCAAGTAGTCACCAAGTCTCTATAAACAACGGTCAGAACGTTCAACCAATCTTTCAAATTCTCGGGGACAGAAATACGCTCCCTGGTCACGGAGCGACTCGAGAGCTGCTGTGTGAACGTCCTTATCGTCGGGAAATCTGCGATTGCAGCGAATCAGTTCCTCGATTGTCTGAACATTGTCGACTGTGGACGGTATCGATAGACTTCCTCCCCGAACAGCATCACTCACGTCTGTGCAACTTGGTCAAATTGTTGACACTATTTCATTGCAGCTGGACGGGGCGTTTTATCTGATCCACATGCTACTGTAATTTCACAGTAAACCTCTGCACAGTTTAGATGTTTTGACTGCGAGAATCGTACTGTTCCACGTACTGCAGCTCTGGAGTAAGTTTCCATTTGCTGTGCTATTTCACTCCCACATTGTAATGCACCTCTTATCCGTGCCGCAACAGACTGTCCCTGCAGGAAACCCAGGACATGTAATCTCTTCTGATAATGCGCCACTTCGTTTTGTGATGGTCTTAGCGTGGGATGATATGTGTAACGTACTCCATGATATGTCCTCGTAGTAGAATGAAATCAGGGAATTTACGAAAGTAGCAGACGAGTTTTCACTATTTGGTGAGGAAAATAACTAAATATGGTGAAGTAAGAGAAGATATAAAATGTAGACTTGCAATAATAAGAACACTTTTTATGAAAAATTGAAGTATTTTAATATGAAGTCTTTTCTGAAAGTATTTATCTGGGAAGTATCATTGCTCGGCAGTGAAACGCGGGCAACAGCCAAGAAAAGAGTAAAACTTTTAAGTTGTGGTGCTACAAAAGCGTGTTGAAGACTAGATGGATAGTTTAGGTAAATAATGAAGAGTTACTGAATCGAGTCGGGGAGAAAAGAAATTTATGGCACAGCTTGAATAAGTGAAAGGAACAGTTTGCAGGGCACATTCCGAGGAGTCAAGGGACAGCGAGGTTATGAAGGGAAATATGTTAGGTAAAAATTGTTGTGGGAGTCCAAAGCTTGATTAAGGTAAACTTTCATCCGTTTTAGGATGAAAACTAAATTGTTTCTCAGAGATGAAGAGGCGTGCGCAGAATAGAGTAGTACTGACAGCAGCATCAAACCATTTTTCGTGCTTAAGATCACAACATAACAGCATAACGTTACTTCAAAGGATCCGAACCATGGGAGTCACTTCCTTTGCTTTTGTAGTAGACTATTTACAGCCATATATTTCTGTATAAAAATAAACATATATAGTCATAGTTGGACTATGTTTGACCTCGCTCCAGTAACTAAATTGTCTGGAATTGACAATAAAATCATAAAAAACAATTGTCATCATTCATATGCACATGACAAAGTGCTCGTTTCGCCCTGTAATTAAACAGAGAGATAGTACTGGAAATGTTTACACCCTTACCTAAGATTCTGTAAGTTAGAAAATGAACACCACACAGCTGTAGGAGACATTCTGTGCGCACTCAAACATAATTATGCCTTTCAAAAAGTGCACCGAAGGCTGCGGTGTTTGCGCATGTCGTATGCTATTTTGTACGTAAACAACCAGTATTTGGATATGTACTTAATTCTTACTGAACCAATGTGTTGTTTTTGTTCTGTAACCAAATTTTTAACCTTTGTCCGTGTAATCGACCAGATTCCTACGTGTACCTGTCATATGACGATAGAAAATGTTTCTTAAAACTAATTTTCTCTTTACAACTAGTTACAAATCTCTGAAAAAATTTCTTGTGATTCAAAACGTGTTACTCATCGTTCCCAACAATTCCACGCAGAACATGCTGTGTATGCTTTGCAATGCAGTTTCGCGTCACTGTAAACATTTCGTCTCTTTACCATGTTATTTTTGTTTTCAGTTTACTTAAACATTCTTTAAAATTTGTGACCTAACTTGTAAGATGTAAACAGAACATTAACAGTTCCTCACTTTTTTGGCTTAGTTTTATGTTTATAACAACAATGAATCTAAAAAATGTGCATGTTAATTATTACATGGAGTTGAGAATCAGTAGATGCCTTTGAGAAAAGCACGCTTCTTCGCCATTTTATTAAAATCTTCGTATATCCATAATTGAAATGGACGATTTGGGACGTCAGCTAGTATAATGTATGTTAAAAAATGACGAAATTCCTCCAGCTGTATTAAGGTATTGGTTTTATTGGCGACTACTTTCGATGTTGTTACATCATCATCTTCAGGCCCTGAATACAACATACCATACGTAAACAACCAATGCAGAACAGTAATTTATAAGTTATTATGCAAAACAATTCTATTATAACCATATTACATAATGGGTAATTTTAATGAACTAATTATATTTTTGGCCATTTCCGTTAAAATGCCATCACTCTGGACATTAACCATTTACGTGGTATCACTAAAATTCAAATGAAGCTGTATATGTACAATCGTTTTATGATTGGTTAATATCAGGTATTAAAAATGGGAGTATATAAAAGCTTTAAGTGATAAGCCGTTATTCTAATGGATAATAATATAGGCGTGGAACATTGTAAATTTTTAATATTGAACTACAAAAAGGAGAACATACGCATTGCCAATCAGACATATGTAAGGTAAACTTCATTGTTTTCTAGTAGTGAACCGTGGGCAAGGTGGACTAGAGTTACGTTTGCAACATTCTGTACTGTCATCATATTAAAGTAACAGTGACGTAATTTGCTTGGACAACTCCGTTGTTAACACCACGAAAGAAATGGTAATGGACCGAAAAAAATGGTGTGAAACCTAGTTGATACAAGGTAGTCAATAGTTTAAAATATATGATAATCAATTTAAAAAACTATTCATTCCAATAAAAGTAAAAGTTAACACGTTGCTGAAATAATTTCTATGTAGGTGTCTCATCGAAGGCTATGACCAGGGTCTAAAAATAATCAAATTGATAATCAAATTGGAGGAATTTCGTCATTTTTTAACATATTTTATTAAAAGTCTGCTGATCTGCTGACGGAGACTCATTGTCCAGAAAATCACACACAAGGAAGAACTGCATCTTCATTCAATATATATGTATTAAAAGTCTCATCCTTAAATCAGTCTTCATTTGTGGGTTAGATCTAATCACGCCTGCCATGAATGTTAAGAAAACTACGGCACTTTCCAATTATTAACATTATACATCCTTATTCTTCGTGTTTACATGTTTATTTCCCAACATAGGCATCCTGGCGACGTCCTCATTTCTCTCAACGAGAGACCAGTTTGTTCATACCGTCGTCACCATAGAATGATTTTGTTGTCGACGCCACAACGTCGCTTCTGCTTGCTCAGCTTCATCACTATCAAAGTGAAGTCCTCGAAGGTGTTCCTTAAGTTTTGGAAAGAGATGGCTATCGGATGGGGCCAAGTCAGGACTGTATGAAGGATGATCGATGAAAATGAAGCCATGGCGTCGGATTGTTTCAGATGTCTTGTGTGTAGTCTGGCATTGCCATGACGAAAGAGAATGTGCTCCATGTGTGGATGAAGTCGTAGAATCCGAAACTCGTTCGTGCGGCTTTCCCCGTCGGAGGTTCGAGACCTCCCTCGGGCATGGGTGTGTGTGTTGTCCATAGCGTAAGTTAGGTTAAGTTAGATTAGTAGTGTGTAGGCTTAGGGACCGATGACCTCAGCAGTTTGGTCCCATAACACCTTACCACAAATTTCCAATTCGAAACTCGATTACAGCACTCCGTTTCTCACGCACCGAAACAGTTACGTTACACACCGCCATGATACGCACTAAAATTTGGAGCACTCTAGTGGCAGAGGGCTGCAGATGTATTGACATGAATAATGGAAATGAAGTCCCATGCTTCTTGATAGAGCGTAGGGGAACGATGCGGGAGACCCGCACCGCCGTACTAGGCAAGGTCCGTATGGAGGAGGCTTGCCATTGCCTTCCTCCGACCGTAATGGGGATAAATGATGATGCTGAAGACACAACAACCAGCCATCTCGGGGCAGGTGACAATCCCTGACCCCCCGGGAATCAAACCCGGGACCCCGTGCTCCGGAAGCGAGAACGCTACCGCGAGACCACGAACGGTGGACGACATGAAGAATAAAGATGTAAAATGTTAATAACGTTTGTTTCATTTAAAAAAGCTCTAGGAGTTTATGCATAAAAAATTCGGAGGCACTGCTATTCAGCACACTCTCGTATTTATCACATTTTGTTATAAGCGGGCGGTAATGGGTAGGATATGAAGTAATGTTGATATAGCTGCCATCGATATTAAACCTCACGATCGTTATAGAGTGCAACTAAAAGAAGTTTCAATCACTACTTTTTTCGGTTACGTAATCGGTTTGCCGCGATTTTGCTGTATTTTGTATTAATGTGTGACCATGTTGCAGAATATCTGCCTGTAGATACCTATTTTGCGGACACCACAAGAGGAACTTAATTGTCGGAGTAATTTTTGGGTAAACCTACAAGTACCACGCAGATGCAATCTGTACGCTGGTTTTTCTCCTGAGGAATTTACAGCGCCAGATTTATACGTTGGAGGTAGCGCAGCCAGTGGCAAGACAGACTGGCGTCGATGTTTACTGTAGGACGGTGATCGAGAGGGGAGCGTCGACGGTACAATAGGCGCCGAACTTAATCCCCTGCGACGAGTTTGACTGGTTGTTAATCACGGGATGGATTGTATGTGTCGCGGCTTTGCTCAGCGGATAAGACGCGTCCTCGCTGGCGAGCGAGGAGCGAACGGACGAAGTTGATAATTAAGAGCACTGCGTACGCGGGCGGGACAGGGACTGTACCGGCAGGGAATCTCGGCGGCTGTCGTGACTGAAGACCCACGGTACGTGCCTGCAGCCGACGCCGGCGTCTTCCCTTACAGAGCCCCGACGTCCGATGCTGCTCTGCGCAGCCCCTCTTGTATCTGCGCGTCAAATTAGGAAAAGGTTGCTGGCATTTCGGTGGCACGAAGAGTAATTACTTTAATTAACAAAGTGGGCTTTCAAGCTGTGTGTATGTGCTAGTGCGGTGTGGCAGTGAGGCAAGAAGGCGAGGGCAGGGGACATGACTGGAGAGTTGCCGGCGAAACTGCGGCAGGAGTGCGCCGCTACGTACAGGGAAGGCTCACGGCGGAAGGGTTGGAGGCATAGATTAGACGAGTTAACGGAATTGGAACTAAACAGGCGGTGAGTGTCACAGACGGTTGAGAACGTTTCAGTCAATCGATTTCTGCACTTTCTATTTCACACTATTTTCACTGACTGCTACTTTTTTCTCGTATCTACACTACTTGTCTAGTGCCCTTATGTAGCGGAACGAGCAGTATTGCAGAATATTGGTATCGATGTTTGGTGCAGTTTTAGAAACCACTGAAAAATTATTTCGTCTTACGAATATCCGATATAGATGGTAAATTTCAAAGCATTTGTTTTGGCTGTTTTTGGGCTGTTGCTTGGGAAATGGTTATTTACTGTTATGACTAGCAGGTGACACGAAACATTGGTGAATAGGTTTTGTTGTTGTAAGAACTGGTGTATACCTTAACGAGCAGTGCACTAATTTCCGAGACGGAGCGGAACCAAAGTCGGATCGATTCCGCGCGGTGGATTTACGACCACTGGTGTAGCACACCAGCTAGTTAGGGTGTGGTTTTAGGCAGGCTTTCATGCTCGTTTAGGCAAATGATGGGCTGATACCCAATCATCAGGTCAAAATACACATTACAAATAGTTAATGTACGATAATTTACAGTACAAATTTTACACGTTTCACAGAGTGCATAGGGTTAGCTAACGACCGTGGTGAAAGAAAGGCATCCTGTCACAAAATTAAATAACATAAATTTACAAATTATGAAAAAACGATGGGAAAGAAAGAGTTTTTATTATTGTTTCAGTTAAGTGCCTCATTTTTTAACTCTGCGAACGAAACACAAGAATAAACAAGATTTGCAAAAATATCAGTTGGCCACGACACAGATAACTCCAGATCTGAATACACTGTAAATCTTAGGTTACTTTTCGCCTTATTTTGTGACACAAACATACGGTAAACACCTAAAGGAGTGAAGGAGCATGTAGTAGAACAAATTCTACGGAATTTTTCTTCTTTGTCGGTGTATGAGCGAGCGGTGTGTCACGTTCATTGCTTCCGTAATACTCTTTAAATGAATGTATCGGTCGTTACCTCAGCAAGATGACGGCTAATTTCCTCAGTCATTGTAATCCAATTGAACTAGTGTCCAGATTATAACGACTAAAACGGTGACGCAAATCCAATTCTGAATTTTTTTCTTTCTTTTCAACTGTTCTCAGGACTGTATCTTATTTTGCCTTACATATCTAAAGCACAATGCTTTAGTAATGAGAGCGCACGCAGCCACCAACTCTCCAGTAACAAGGAATATCTTAAATACGAGTCTAAGAAAGAGGAAAGTGTAATGCCGTTGATTTTGTTATTTCTTGCAAGTGAATTTTTGTGAACTGTATTTATCATCTGGTACGAAGCATTTGGAAAAAATTGTGTTTCGCGTTAATTCCTCTGCTTCACGTTATACTGAGCACTGCATATACTCCCACTTATCTTTTCTATATTGTATCTTATCTGTTATGGAGCGGCGTTATTCACGAATTCCTGATACTTCCAGCGTGACGAACCGTTCGTAGAAATATTGACAGCAAAAGGAATGTCAGCAAGCATTTAACTGAAAGCACAGCAACTACACAGATGAAAATAAAAATCGCAACGTCAAGGAGTTTTGCGACTTAAACAAAAGTTGGTAGGTGTGTTTCTACAGCTGAAAGATAATGTCTACACAAATTTCGCTCCATTTTTGCTTTAAATACACTCTGTAATGGTCGTGACCGTTAGTTACCATTGGGACTGGATGTGGTGAGTTGGTGTTTGTCAAGAATTCCTTTAAGACGCCATTATCAAGCCCCCCACTGAGTCTGAACGACGTCGTGTAATAGCACTACGAGAGGCTGGATGTTCCTTCTGCGATATTGCAGAAACGTAGCAACTGTACATTATTGCTGGCAGCGATGGTTATGAGAATGTACGGTCACAACAAGACTTGGATCCGTCCGGCTACGTGGCACTATCGAGAGGGAAGACTATCATATTCGGTGTAAGGCTGCGGTGCATCGCACTTCATCTGCAGCAGAAATTTGAGGATCGTTTGGCACCAACTGTTACAAATCGGTTACTTCAAGGATAACCCGAGTCATACACTCTGTACCGAGCATTTCACTGACCCCAAACCACCATCACTTGCGACTTCAAAGTTGTCACACGAGAACTCATAGGAGGGCAGGGTGGAGATGTGTTTTCTAATGAAAGCTGGAACTCAAATCGAATCAACGACTAGGCTTCTATCTGTATTTGATAGTGGAAGGCGTCTTCTCTGATAATCTGATATCTTTCTGTTACCAATGACAAAATTACTTCCGCTCCATTAATAAAGGGTTTCACCGTGTCCTCTGGCCGTAAAGACACCTGTTCATAATACGAATCTGAGCTCGACAGAACATTTCTGTGTACAACTTACGAGTTCCATAGTTCCTTTACAACTGAATAGGCATGGCGTACAATATGTATTTATGCGCTAGAGAGATCCTGAATTTACGAAACTTGAAACTCGCTACGCTACCAAAAGGGATACTGATGAACCGTAGTTTTTTTAAAAGTAGTTCTAAATTTTCGTAACATTCAGTTGCAAGTGCTGATTTACGAAACATATTCGTTTATCATATGTCCTACTTTGTCTTTTGAGATGTAGCAAACTTTAATTAGTAATGGAAAAGTGTGTAAACTCTCATAGATTTTTAGGTGCCTGCAAGATAAATAAGTCAGCCTGACTACAAAGAGAAAATTTTATGCACTTTTAATCCGGATTGTATTGAGATGGTTGGTGTGCCCTGCATTCATGTGGAACTGATTTTAATTCTTTTGGTGTTGCCAAATTCCCAGTATTGTGCTGCTAGAAATTCATCCACATTGCCATAAATATGGGGACAATCAAAAGCTCAGTTTTTTATATATCCTTTCCTCACTGTGTGTTCCAGTCGCAATCGCTTAGTTATGGATGTGGATTATCTGTCCGACCTCATTTCAAGAAAAATATATGTTCGTGACTGTATTCCAACTTGTCACTAAATTGTTTACTGACAAAACCCCTAAATGTAAAATGCGTCAAGACAGATCCGAATTTTGCATGGCACCAAAATATTTTGTAGTTTTAAGAGAACTTCTAATTAGAGCTCCGTCTCTGGAGCGCGGCAGATAGAGCATAAATGATACCAGTGGCTTCGTCTTGTGAATGGAGACTGGCGCCATCTTGTTCAACATTTTATTATATACACTGCACAAAATTAGTTTGTACAATCTAGGTGTGTGGGACATATATCCTGCCTCGGGCATGGATGTATATGATGTCCGAAGGTTAATTAGGTTTAAGTAGTTCTAAGGTCTAGGGAACTGATGACCTCCAATGTTAAGTCTCATAGTGCTCAGAGCCATTTGAACCACAACACTGCAATAGCACTGTGGGTACTATGCCAGCACGGACTACCCTAGTCCAGTGCCCTCTATAACACAAACTTCTATTCACAGCTTCAGCCCATTTCCCCCTTCTAAAATCATCAGTCTTGCAGAGGCTCTCCGACATTGGAATAGCACCCCAGCTTTGTACGTAATGGAGAAAACTGCCTATACCTCGTTCACAGGTGATCCATTCTGTTGGAATTACGTTTTCCTGTAGACATATAAGTGTCACCTTTATTTTCGATAAGGACAGAAGGTGAAGCAATGAATTAAAATTTATGCTATGTCAAGGACTTGAAACCAGTCTCCTGCTTACTATGGTGATGATTAGATTTGATTTTTGGGGCGCTCAAGTGCGCGGTTGTCAGCGCTCGTACAAATCCCAATGTTTTCACAGTCCAGTCACGCCACTTTTCCCGAATGATGATGAAATGACAAACACCCAGTCCCCGAGCGAAGAAAATCCCCGACCCGGCCGGGAATCGGACCTGAGACCTCATAATCCACAGTCATCTTGCTTACGAGGCAGATGTGCCAACTACTGCACCACTGTAGCACAGTGGCGAACACGCGTGCACAGACTACCTCAGTCCAATGTGTATTGAAGTTAGTGTTACGGAGCTTCAGCTTCTATCCTTGTCGAAAATGTAATTAGTGTAAATTGGCTCCTGAAGTTGAAGATCAAAATGAAACCATCACCATAAGAATGGATTGTCTAAAATCGTCTACCGTCGGACGTAACAATAGCTAAGGCAGTTGAAAAATTGTGTGAAAATTAATTGCTGCCTGGATACTGGAAATCTATCATTCCAAATTTATTTCTGCGCTACAGGAGCCATTTTTGAATACCAGTAGCTTCCAAAGTAGTTTCTACCATTTAACTAAATGGCGGGGAAAGAATTCTTTGCTTAGCAGAATAACAATTTCATGTTAGTAAACTTTATTACTTGTAGACGCTGAACCATAAAGGGTATCTTATTGGCTTTGCATTATTCTGTGTTTATAAAAAGTTGCGTAGTGAATAGTAAATTGAATAAGGACATGTTGTTAACATTTGATTTCTCCTTTCTTTGACGAATAATTCGGTGAATGATTGATTGAAACTGTGCTAGATGGGAAGATCACGAATTAGCCTTTAATATTTATATCCCGAAGAGTTGAATATATTACTGTGGATTTTATTATTTATGCCTGAATATCGTCCTTTTATTCTGCGCTAACGATGTATTGTAAGAGGCATGACACAAAACTACTAAAGCTTCAAAGGAATTTTTTTTTTTTTTTTTTTTTTTTTTGTGATAGGTCATTGAGAGTAATATACCTATTGCGCCTTTTCGAAGCTTACAGAACTAAAAGTGAAATTGCCTGCTGGTAGTATACGACTAAAATGAAGTGTCATGCAGCTTCTACGTGGATGTGGACGGCTTTCGCTTTTAATTACTGAAAGTTTTTGTTATTTGCCGCTACAGACAGTTGATTTGAAATGATATAGCATGTACAGCAGAGTATATAATGAATTTCGGCTGGGCAGACTGTCGAGCGGATGCGCGCGGATGACTCACCCTTCCTCCTTGATAGGCTTGTCGAGGGGCGGCTGCGGCGGCTGCGGGGGCGGCATGGCGTAGCAGGGCGCAGCGGGCGAGTAGCCGGAGGAGACGGGCGCCGCGTAGCCGCCCCCCGGGTAGCCGCTGGCGCACGAGTACGAGTAGGCGGCGTAGCTGTTGGCCGCGGGCGGGTACTCCGCCTGCTGCATCGCGTAGCCTGGGTGGGGACTCGCGTACCCTGCGACATACCACCCGCCTTGCGGAAATCATCGCAAAGTGACAACACAGCGCCCACTTGGATGTGTTCGTAACGAAGGGAAGTTACTTCCGGCTTCGCTGCGAAATTTGTATCTTACATAGTAACAGATTATGAAAAAATTGTAGCATACAGTCGCTTAGAAAGTATTACTGACATATCACATTTTAAAGATTCCTGCCTTTGAGTGTTCGGTTAAGTTTTACACATCTCACTAAATTTAAAATCAAATATATTGAGATAGCATAAAACAAATGAGATAAATAATCCGTTACCATACTTATAGATGGGGCACATCGATACCTTTTACTCTGGATGTCTGCTGTTTCACATAGTGACTTAGAAATTAACATTCTGATGGTTGCGGAATTATGAACTTGTTTCGTCTCAGTGGGTTACGGAACGATTTGATCAAGAATTTCTAACGTGACTCGTAAGTGTGTAGTCAGTTTGGTTCCTTTTCCGGAATTTCATTTAACTTGGAAAGGCATTCTCATATTACATAAAAAGAGGATACAAATGGATTTCCCTTGAGCGTAATTAGTTTAGTTCAGTAACGCAGCTTAACTGCACGAATCTCTACTCTTTTCTTTTTAAATTGAATTCATCCGTTATTAATTTGCAAGTTAACACATTTACAATACAATAATTGTTAGTCATGCTACCTGTCCAAGAATCGTTTCAGCTGGCGTGAAGTCCCATAGGCCCTACGAAATTTACTTCTGCCCACGCCATTGGTCTGTCACTATGGAATTCGAATGTTTAACGCAGAAACTCGTTGGCTGACTGTGTCAATTCTAAATCAAGTCTAAGCATATTCAATGTTCGTTACAGTGAAGCTGCATTTCATCGCTTAGTCTGAGGCGCTATGAGCATGAGACTGTCAGGTCATACATTTTCCTGACACACGCAGCTATCACCTGATTTTCTTCTTTGCATTTTTCTCTTTTCAACTTATTAGTAATACAGTGGGAATGAGTGCAAATATATATGAGGATACTGTAAATAAGAATTTAAAGTCTACTTTTTGTATTTGTAACGGCATGAGCAAGGACTACAGAGAGAGAAGTATATTCTTTGAATACTGCTATGAAACAGAGCGCAAGCGACGGATATAAAATTCAGCATCCGAAAGCAGGGCTCAAAGGACAATTAATGTCGAAAGCAGACTTTTTAAACAAAAACAGAAAAAATTACTTTTACACAGCAATGCGAGGCTCAAATTTTTTTATATACAAAGAAATACGTACATCTGTGTTGAGTCAAAAACGAAAGTGTCTTTCGATTGTAAATTAACAATAACTGGTAATGCGCCAAAAGAAAAAAATATGTGTCCTAGGTTCATTTATTTAATCACCAGTGAATCGTTTAAAAGCTATATTCCTAGCGAATAATAAAAGTTCAAATATGTGTGAATCACTATTTTAATACTGGTTCATTTAGTAATCAATTTGGCAAGCAAACTAAAATCTTTGATACAATTTCATTACTCATGGGAAACATTGCAATATTTCTTTACCGATGCATTTTGAACACGTCAAATCAGGTAAATAATTGTCAGTTCTATCTGCTAATAGCCACGCACAATAATTACTTATGGCCTGTGATTGAATGTATGGAGTGACTAACTGCTACTGTCGCCGTGATTCTTCAATATCGCCATTGCAAACAAGGACGGTGTTGACTAGAAGTTACACTTAACTGCGAAAGGTTGTTTTCAGAAATAAATTGAAGAGTGTCTGCAGGTGATCCGAATACAGTTTTACCTTGGCGACGATGAGTAGGCCCATTAAATAACGATAAGAAGTATAGAGAATTTGTCACATTTATAGGAAGAGACGTGTAAGACAATGATCGTAATAATTTATCACGTTTACAAAAACAGGCATGATAAGATGATGGTCGCCAGTAACTGTGCTGACTCGTGGACGATCTTGTCCCGATTTTGTTTGAATAGTTCACGTCGTGTTTGAGGGTATCACCAGTCTTTTAACTACTGTTTGACAAATTTAAACGGAACTTACTATGCTTCGCTTTGACTAAGCAGCTTCCATCCTATTTATGGTTTTTATGTCAGAAACTTGAGTAAATCGTTTTCCTGAGACACTTAATCAACTTTCTGATACCAAACTAAACACTAGCGTCCGGTAAACATAGTTTACAAACTCTAAGCATACCACCTGAAAAGATTGCAAACTGACAATCAGTGATAAACCATCATACCTAAAGCAGAATTACCGATCAAATATGAATTTCATGTATCTCACTTGATGTCAATTCTACTTATAAGTTATACTAAAAGAGCTAGTGGCTATATAATTTCGCTCCCGTAAGTTGTGGAAAAAAAATTATAAACAAGAGAGTAACAATCATTGATGTCATGGGTCTCTTGGCTAATACGAAACTTCCTTCAAATGTTATAGGAGAAGATTCATTCCTACATTTACAACAGTTTATAAACTTCCCTCTCGGTTTTTGCTCGTTCAAAGAAAGTGGAAAAAGCCCTTTCCATGTCGTGATTTGCTCTCGCCACATCCAAACGGCGGACACCACCGTCTTGGATAGACTATAGCCATTGCGAAGGAGAACGGATTGCCTCCACCTGCCGTAATCCGTGGGAGTAATTACTGCTGGAAGCACTTTCGAGGACAAAGGTCCGATGTGCGTGCAGCCCACAGCTTAATGCTAGCGATCGACGACCCGCAGATCTCCTCTTTCATCAGTGACGGCCCTAAGGGCAACGATTTATGGTATGATCAATCTTAGAAATTAACGTTCTCACATAATGGTCCACAAGAAGAGTTGAACATCGAAGGCTGTTGTATCCAAAGGTTCCAAAGCTTACCTTGTTCCCAGTATCGCAGCGAGCATTTCACTGTTTTGTGATGCCGACTATTTTTCTTTCATTTAAAGATGGATGGCAATCTTAAGCTACGGAGTTATCCGATAGAATTATCAGCCATTTGGTACAGGATGTAATCCAATCACATGCCGATCGTTGTTAGATGAAATTTTACTACAGGAAATACTCATTTTAATGGATACGCTGGTGTGATTACGATAACATTTTCTCCCTATATAAAGCCATTCGTTGATTAAATCTAGACCTTAAATGTCAAAAAATTAAGATACACAGCCCTGCTGCGGCAAACGCAGACTGCAATGTACGATCGACCACTAACGAGTGTAAATAAACTACAAAGAAATTCAATAATGTAAACCACGAAATTCTCCAGAATTTGTTGCGACTAGATAAGGCATAGCTCAGGAAAATTAGGTGAGAAAACGTTTCTTGTCTGATGGGCGAGTCTCATATTCCCTTCTGATCGTCCTTTTAAGTACTCCGCTGTTTTCGTTAAGAGGGCACAGAGTACTTTTTAGGCTCTATATCTTGTACAAGTTTTACAATTTTGTGGTTTAGTACCAAATTTTCTAAAATGCTTCCTGAAATTCTGGTACCATTTAATCCCATAACATACATGTCAAGGAGATCAAGTTTTTACCAGATTTGTGTGACATGATAGCTGTGATACTGAATCCATTCAGTTCCGCACATTATGTATGTTCAGCATAAAAAAAATATTGTATATTTTAATTTCTAGAAGGAACGAAGATGATAATTTACAGCTGCTAGAAACCAGCAGTGTTACTCACATAGACAATATATTCCAAGCAGAATCGCTCGAAGTAATAATTTTCCAGATGCTTTGTCAAATACCAATGCTTTCTTATAGCAGGAAAAAACGCGGTTTGGCAGCATACACAACCCCAACTATAAAATTCAGCATAAAGGCGTCAATTTTCATTCTAAACCCAATAATGTATATCCAAATGTAATCATAAAAGACTATAGAATTTAATAAATTAATAAAAAATCAATGTTTCCGTCATTCAGAAGTACCTCGTGTCCTTTTATGTCTCGATATTGTTGGGAAGCTTGCTTGAACATCTGTGGCTGACGATTGCCTCATTTTTAACCAGCCTGACCCTGTGTATAATGATCTCGACACTGATGCGACATTAAAACTTAATCTGTCTTTTTTCTCTCCGGAGGTGATACTCACCAGAAGTTTGAAACCGTTGATCATTTTCTTAAATAAGGTAAATGTTACAAAACCAGTAGCTTGTTTGATGTGAAATTAAAAACTTTCACGGAGTATAAGGCCCTCCATTAAATTCCTCAGTAATGGGGAAGGTCATAGAAACAGATTGCAATGATACTAGCCAATAAAAGGAGACATACTGCGACAATGTATGGATAAAAACTAACGGCAAGCTAGCACTTGTAATGGGTTTGGGAAGCGTGATGGAATGGTTCAGTTCGTAAGGCAGTGTGTACGAAACGCAGGTATCTGGGTTCGAATATCGATCGGACAAACAGTTTTAAATCGTCTAAAATACTTTTCAATCTAAACATAGAACAGAGCTACAATTTTCTGTAGCGGTAGTGGTGTGGAAGAAATGTTGAATAAAATAGATTGATATAGTGCTGTAACGATGAAGAAGTATTACATAAATAATGCTGGGCTTTGTATACAGCAAATAGATATATACCGGAAAATACACTGAAGCGCCAAAGAAACCAGTATAGGGCTGCGTATTCAGATACAGAGATATGTAAACAGGCATCATACGGCGCTGCGGTTGGCTACGCCTATATAAGACAACAAGTGTCTGGCGCAGTTGTTAGATCGGTTACTGCTGCTACAATGGCAAGTTATCAAGATTTCAGTGAGTTTGAATGTGGTGTTATAGTCGGCGCATGAGCGATGGGATACAATATCTCCGATGAAGTGGGGACTTTCCCGTACGACCATTTCACGAGTGTACCGTGAATGTCAGGAATCTCTTAAAATATTAAATCTCCGACATCGCTGCGGCTGGGAAAAGATCCTAAAAGAACGGAGAACGGGACCAACGACGACTGAAGAGAATCGTTCAGCGTGACGGAAGTGCAACCCTTCCGCAAATTGCTTCAGATTCCAATGCTGGGCCGTCAACAAGTGACCCATTGAACGAAACATCATCGATATGTGCTTTCGTATCTCAAGGTCCACTCGTTTACCCTTGATAACAGCACGACAAAAAGCTTTACGCATCACCTCGGCCTGTCAACACCGATATTGGACATTGATTACTGGAAACATATTGCCTGGTCGGACGGATGTGTACTGTTAAGGAGACAACCTCATGAATCCACAGACCCTACATGTCAGCGGCAGACTGTTCAAGCTGGTGGAGACTCTGTAATGGTATGTGGCGCGTGCAGTTGGATTGATATGGAACCCCTGATACGTCTAGATACGACTCTGACAGGTGAGACGTACATTAGCATTCTGTCTGATCACCTCCATCCATTCATGTCCATTGTGCATTCCGATGGAATTGGGCAATTCCAGCAGGGCAAATGCGACACCCCACACGCCCAGAATTGATACAGAGTGGCTCCAGGAACACTGTTCTGAGTTTAAACACTTCCGCTCGCCACCAAACTCCCCAGACATGAACATTATTGAGCATACCTGGGATGCCTTGCAACGTGCTGTTCAGAAGAGATCTCCATCCCCCCGTACTCTTACGGTTTTATGGACAGCTCTGCAGGATTCATGGTGTCAGTTCCCTTCAGCACTAATTCAGACATAGTCGAGTCCATTCCACGTCATGTTGCGCGACTTCTGCGTGCTCGCGGGGCCCTGGACGATACTAGGCAGGTGTACCAGTTTCTTCGACTCTTCAGTGTTTGAAACACTAAAAGAATGGAGAGATGACTAGTGTAAATTGTAGTCGGCCGATATCTGCGCACGACCTGAAGCACTTAACGGATAATCTATCTGGACAAATATTAGTCACCCACTTTAAAAGAGTTCATTGGTCGATTCGGAGCGCTGTACGTGATGTAAAACTGGTAACAGGTGCTCATATGACCCATCATTATTAACGTCAGTCATGGCAGTGAAGTGGATTGAATGTGCTAGTTGATTGCATGGAATCAGCGCAGTAAGATATATCGACGTGCAGACGTGACAGGTTGACAGAAAGGAGCAATCATGATTGGACGTACCAATGACCACACCGTGGAAAAGTTGTCCGATTTGTTAATGGATCTAAGACGAGTGCCCAACATTTCTACAAGGAATGGTATACCACTCACAATGATGTAACACAGTGTAAGAAAGGCAGTTGTAAACACATCCTAACCACATGATGCGGGGATGAGTGTCTAGCTTTGTCAGGTACAATCAGTTTGAAACCGAACAGGAATTGGTACTAGCAGTGTATGAGGTCCATCTCAACCAGTTTACGAGAGAAAATTGCGAAGGAAACCGCATGTAATGCACATTCGGAGTCCGATACCTCACAGAAAGTCATTGCTCATCACATGAATGCTGCACGTCTAAAGGAAATGATGCAAGGGGTCGAGTGCAACGACAACGCAATGTAGCATATAACCCGTACTGTACCGAGAGTGTAGTTCAGTCATGTTGTGGGAATGTTTTTCGTATTGCGACTTGAGTCCACTCATGTTCTTTTCGATGGGCATGAGCCAGAATGTTTATTTTAACATTCTCGGTGGTCATGTGTTACCCTTTCTTCTAAGTCTTCATAATGCTGTGCGTACTTCCGTCTTGCAAGATGGCAACAGCCGTGTTCACCGGGCTGCACGCATACGTTCTTGGTTTCAAGAACACTGAGGCACGCTACCGCACATCGACTGGCCAGTTAAATTAACCGAGCTTAATCCTTTAGAATGTCTTGGACTATTTGGAATAGCGGATAAAATGTAGCAGCAAAATTCCCCATTATTTGACAGCTCAGCAATGGAGGGCTTCAGCAGGATATGGTATACTTGTAGGCTCTCTTCCTCGTAGAACCGAGGCCACTATGAAGGCGGTGTTGTATAATATTTGCTTGATGTTTCCTTGGGGTGACGAATTTTTCGCATGGTGTGTTTATCAAACATAAGAGCGACTCCAAGAACAAACGAACAGAACCGAATAGATGAACGTTGCATTGTAGTGGTAACTGCAAAGTTCCTTAGAAAGTTCGTCAACTGACTTTCTCTGTGATATAAGATATCAAGTAGGCCTATACTAAGAAGAAATATCGCTGCAATACATGTCATGAAATTAATCTTCTCGGGTGTGGCTTGCATTCACTCACTAAATGCACTATAGCAAAACGTACTCCTTAGGCTTTTTGCAATCACTATAACCCAAACATAATTCAAACTATACATTAAAGACGCTGTTGGTAGGCTAAGCTGACCGTTTTGGCTGCAGCTACCTTATCGTGGACTGAATAATAACAATCTTGTAGGCATCAATATCGGTAACGTAATTAGAAGGATTATCCTTCTTCATTCAATAATGACGCCCAGTTGTTTTCCTAGGAAACCTTTAACCAATATGCAAAATATTAGGATACAAACAGATCGAGTTTTCGCTGAACGCATAGTCTTTTAGTCATGTACAGGCGCTACTAAATGCACTAGATCATTCTATTTCAATTATAAATTAACGTCACTGAACACTCCATGGAGTAATTTGATTAATTTGATTTGAATGGAACTTCTAAACTATAGTAAAAAATTCTAGTTTTCGGTTTGAAAAACTGTGCAATAATATCGTTTATGAAGATGTCCTGACGTACAGCTGTTTTCTCGCCAGTACAGTGAAAAAATATAATGCGTCAAGTACGATTGCTGTAACGATGGAGTGCATACGCAGTTGGTCAGACTTCAAATAATTACCAGGAATGTCGGACATCTTCAGCATTCACAGCGCGACATTCAATGACCGTTTCACACAGTACTTTCCTTACCTTCATCCTGCGGAGATGAGCTAGAGGTCTACAGATGAGACGTAAAACCTAAGTAGCAAGATATAAGCAACTGAAAAGAGGAGCCGGCCGGTATGGCCGAGCGGTTCTAGGCGCTTCAGTCTGGAATTGCGTGATCGCTGTGGTCGCAGGCTCGAATCCTGCCTCGGGCATGGATGTGTGTGATGTCGTTAGGTTAGTTAGCTAAGTTCTAGGGGACTGATAACCTCAGATGTTAAGTCCCATAGTGCTCAGAGCCACTTTTTTGAAAAGAGGAAACTACATTCGATCACGTGAATAATAAGTTTTTCTCTTTTAACTTGTGAAAATACACATCACAGAAAAATGTTGAACTGAGAAGATGAGACAATATCCAAAAGATTCGTACGTCTTTTCTAACGGGAGTTGTAAGCTAGCATACGTTACGACTGCGACAACACGCAGTGACGTGCCCGAAGAACTGACAATAACATCTACATCATATTACGCAAGCCACCTAATGGTGTGTGGCGGAGGGTACTTTCGGTACCACTATCTGATCCCTCCAACCCTGTTCCACTCCTGAATAGTCCGTGGGAAGAATGATTGTCGGTTAGCCTCTGTATTGTCTCTAATTTCTCGAATTTTCTCCTCGTGATCAATATGCGAGATGTATGTGGTGGAAGTAATAT
The DNA here is from genome assembly GCF_023864345.2 of Schistocerca serialis cubense. Lineage (NCBI taxonomy): Eukaryota > Metazoa > Arthropoda > Insecta > Orthoptera > Acrididae > Schistocerca > Schistocerca serialis. The sequence goes on along the minus strand of NC_064638.1, from coordinate 84,086,293 downwards.
GTAATCTGACTCCTGAAAAGTGCTGTCCCGAAATTTCAGTAGTAAATCTCTCCGTGCTGCACAACGTCTCTCTTGTAACGTCTGCCAGTGGAGTTTGTTTAGCATCTCCGTAACGCTCTCGCCAGCTAAACGACCCCGTGAAGAAACGCGCCGCTCTTCGTTGGATCTTCTCTATCTTCTCTATCAGTACTACCTGACAGGGATCCTAGATAGATGAACAATACTCAAGAATCGGGCGAACAAGCGCCTTATGACTTACATTTCCTTAAGATTCTTCCGATGAATCTGAGTTTGGTGTCTGCTTCTCTCACTATCTGTTTTATCTGGTCATTCCATTTAAGGTCGTTCTGGATAGTTACGCCTAGATATTTTACGGCAGACGCTGTATCCAGCTGTTTGTCATCAATAGTGTAGCTGTACAGTAGTGGATCTCTTTTCTTATGTATGCGTAATACGTTGCATTTATTTACGTTAAGGGTCAACTTCCAGAGTCTGCACCATTCAACAATTCTCTGCAGGTCGTTCTGCAAATTCTTACTATCTTCTACCGTTGCTGCTTTGGTGTAAACAGCTACACCATCTGCGAATAGCCTTAGAGAGCATCCGACGCTTTCTACAAAGGGGGCCGCGCGGGATTAGCCGAGCGGTCTCAGTCGCTGCAGTCATGGACTGTACGGCTGGTCCCGGCGGAGGTTCGAGTCCTCCCTCGGGCATGGGTGCGTGTGTTTGTCCTTAGGATAATTTAGGTTAAGTAGTATGGTAAGCTTAGGGACTGATGACCTTAGCGGTTAAGTCCCGTAAGATTTCGCACACATTTGAACATTTTTTTGAAACAAAGAGGACTGAGAATTAAATGTGGCACCATGTGCAGAAATTAAAGAAGTGATTTCTGTGCAGAAACGAGCACACATTTTAGGAGAAAAAGTAAGCAGATTAAGAAGAGAAATTAAATGGAAAAAAGGAAGAAGTTCTGTGACTCTCATGTGTGGCAATTACTATATGTTTCAGAAGATTTTCATTAACAGTTTCGAAAAGCAATTTAATTCGTTTGTTGCGGTAGTTTTGCACTTAAATTTGTGCCCAGCACGCTTAGTACCGACCCAAAATTTTCCTTTATTTTGCATCAATCCGGATCCACTCTCCATATGTACTGTATGCTTACCAAGAAGAGGGCAATGAATAGGGCAACCGAAGATGATGGTGGCGATCAGCGCGCGCACTTCCTGGCGCCGTGGCACTCTAACGAGAGCAGTCGCAGCCGACAAAGGCAGCGCGACAGGGCGGCAGCGCGGCCAGCGCGCGGTCCGCCGGCGCGCAGTAATTGCATTTTAACATTGAATATCGAACTGGCGGCCCGTGTTTCGGGCGCGTAATGAGTCCCGCAGGTGCCATCCAGATATTGATTAGGCTCTAAACAATGAGCGACCTTTTCAGCACCGGCGTGCCTCGACTGCATCGCCGGCCCCCGTTGTGTGTGCGTATGCATATATGTAGATCGGCTAATTTTTTGGCATTGGGCAAGGTTTTTTCCCCTGTATTTTTTTTTTGTTTTATTACCCGGGTCGTTGAAAAGGGGGCAGCGAAATGAATATGTTGCTGCCCTGTGGGCATTGTCCGCGTTCTCTTTTTTGTCTGGCGTGCTCCTACACGGGCGGCGCCGCTGCCTGGCGGTACAGTCGTGCCACTATTCAACTGTCGCTCTGCTCTTCGCCGCGACTTGTACGAGCCAGGAAAAATTTTCTGCACCCCGTATTGTTCCATCAACAATAGAAGACCCCAACTATGCTTTACCGCTCTTTGTTTTCCGTAGCCACATTATATTTCCGGCTGACCCGTGACATGTTTCGTAGCCTCTTTTACAAATAAAAAAAACTGCTTTTGTGCTGTAGGAATGGGTTTTTATCCATCTTGAGGATGTTAGCTGTTTTCTGTCTTTCATTAAAATAAACATGATATAATTTCATAGAAGATGTATAGGCACCGTAGACAGCTTATGAATTTTTGACTAAAAGTTTTAAAGATACATTTATGTTTCATCTCCGGGTAATTTTATCGCATTCACTGTAAACTGCCTTTCTTTCTTCACGAAGAAGCTGCAAGTCGGTAGCTTTCGCTGTGTGATTTGAATAATACGCATGGTGCGTCATGTCGGTTTATGCAGTGGCTTTACCTCCCATCTTGAAATTTTTGAACAGTTTCCGTACCTTGTCGAATGGCTCTGAGCACTATGGGACTTAACATCTGAGGTCATCAGTCCCCTAGAACTTAGAAGTACTTAAACCTCACTAACCTAAGGATATCACAAACATCCATGCCCGAGGCAGGATTCGAACCTGTGACCATAGCAGTCGTGCGGATCCGAACTGAAGCGCCTAGAACCGCTCGGCCACCGCGGCCGGCCTTTCGTACCTCAGTAGGTGAAAACAGGAACCTTATAGGATCACTTTGTTGTCTCTCCGTCTGTCTGTCTGTTTGTCTCTCTGTCCGATAAGACTCTTTCGATGAGGAAGGGGTATCAAGTTGAAAAAAATGTGTGTGAAATCTTATGGGACTTAACTACTAAGGTCATCAGTCCGTAAACTTACCCACTACTTAACCTAAATTATTCTAAGGACAAACACACACACTCACGCCCGAGGCATGACTCGAACCTTCGCCGGGATCAGCCGCATAGTCCATGACTGCAGCGCCTTAGACCGCTCGGCTAATCAGGCTCGGCGGTATCAAGTTGATATTTATGTCACGTACTGAGGTCTATGGTCCCCTTGTGGCGTAAAAAATTAAAGAAGTCAACACAACGAAAAGATACGACCATTTATGTCACATATTTTGAAAATCGCAAACTCAATCATCGAAACCCATAGGGTACTTCCCATTGACCTACAATCATGAAATTTGGCAGAAAGTAAGGTTTCACAGTAGAAGTAACCGGAAAAATCCGAAAAGCGTTAATCTGCAATTATGTCACACAAAAATTTTTCTTTTCCCATTTGTTATCCGACGTCAAACATGACATTGAAACAGTCAGTTGTTCTGCTTCCAAGCTGACTGGGTCATAGTGATACAATCCAAACATCAGGCGAGGAATGACTTCACTGTTCATATGATTCGATTCGGAATTTATGCACCATCTGACATCGAGGAGCGATTCCTGCGCGATGGTAAGGCGTTTACAGTTGTATGCGAAACAAACATTCGCAGGTCTGGGAATGTTGGTTTTACCAAATGGATCAAATGGCTCTGAGCACTATGGGACTTAACATCTGAGGTCATCAATCCCCTGGAACTTAGAGCTACTTAAACCTAACTAACCTAAGGACATCACACACATCCATGCCCGAGGCAAGATTCGAACCTGCGGCCGTAGCAGCAGCGAGGTTCCGGACTGAAGTGCCTAGAACCGCTCGGCCACCGCGACCGGCGTTGGTTTTACATGCAACTTAAACCGCCATATCTTCGTGCAGCAACCGCTCCTGGCTATCTGATGATCGATAAATTCCGAAAGCGTCATATGAACAGTAACGTCATCCCTTGCCTGATGTTCGACTTTTATCATTGTGATTCACTCAACCTGAATGCAGAGTTACTGCTTATTGTAATAATGGTCGCCGGCCGAAGTGGCCGTGCTGTTAAAGGCGCTGCAGTCTGGAACCGCAAGACCGCTACGGTCGCAGGTTCGAATCCTGCCTCGGGCATGGATGTTTGTGATGTCTTTAGGTTAGTTAGGTTTAACTAGTTCTAAGTTCTAGGGGACTAATGACCTCAGCAGTTGAGTCCCATAGTGCTCAGAGCCATTTTGAACCGTTTTGTAATAATGGTCGTCCGGCTCCTGCCTGACTTTGCTTCGCATGTATATTATTGAAATTAAAAGATTCTCGAAAATCTTGGAATCCCTAGGACTGACATTTTGCCAGAATAAGTGTCGATAACAGGCAAAAACGGTCGAGAATTTCGATTCCCAGAATGGATGAACTGTCAATACAGGCTGTTTCGAAAAGAACTTTGCAAGTTTAAAAATTCATATAAATTTATTGAAAGAAGATAGAGAGCTGGGTTGAATGCTATTTTGTAGGGAAACATCAAGTTTTTTCTTTTACCTTCAACTAAAGCTGTTGTATGTACTTCCGTTGGTTATCCTGCACACATCCCATCGGAAGTCAATTTCTTCCCAAACTCACTGTACTGTTTCAGGTGTAACTTGCTCTAAGTTCAGGTAGAGAAGACGGCACATGAGGTACAAACGCGATACCCTTGATGAATACCCATAAAAAATCGAGTGATATCAGGTCTGGGGAACGTGGGGGCCACAAATTGGCGCATCACGGCCAATTCCTTGATCTGGAAAGCGATCACTGAGAAAATCCCGGACGTCAGTCAGCCAGGTTGTGGGGTGGTGCACCATGTTGTATGAAGTAAACATTTCGTTCTTGGTCATCCCCATCGATCTATGGTATCAGAAATTGTTGTAACATATCCAGGTACACTATCCCATTGATGGTTTTCTTACGGAAAATAAGGGCCCGTACGTTTTGTTCACGCTCAATGCACAAAAAGGTTCAGTTTAGGACTATCACGAACATGTTGCAATGTTTGATGTGGATTTTCACTGCCCCAGATCCTACAGTTACGTGCGTTAACCTTGGCACTTAAATGAAAAGTCGACTAATCAGAAAAAAAGATGATTTTGTCCAAGAAATGTTCATCCTCATGTAATCGATTTAACAAATCCGCACAGATGTTCTTACGAGCAATTTTATCAGTGTCTTTTATTGCTTGTACGATCGCCAATCTGTATGGTTCCAAATGCAAATGGCTTCTCAACACACGCCATACAGTCGTATGTGGGAACTGCAATTCGCGAGATGCACGCCGGGTCGATTTTGTAGGGCTGTTGACAAAACGTTGTCTCACTCGCTCAACGACGTCGTCAGATGTGCTTGGACGACCTGACATTTTCCCATGTCTTACTGAGCACCCTATTTCTACAAAACATTTATGCCACTCATAAAGTGTAGGCCAACTAGGAGGATCTTTAGCGTACTTAATACGGAAATTACGCTGATCTGTTGTGTGGTGTCACCGCCAGACACCACACTTGCTAGGTGGTAGCCTTTAAATCGGCCGCGGTCCATTAGTATATGTCGGACCCGCGTGTCGCCACTGTCAGTGATAGCAGACCGAGCGCCACCACACGACAGGTCTAGAGAGACGTCATAGCACTCGCCCCAGTTGTACAGCCGACTTAGCCAGAGATGGATCACTGACAACTACGCTCTCGTTTGCCGAGACGATGGTTCGCATGGCCTTCAGCTGCGTCATTTGCTGCGACCTAGCAGGGCGCCATAGCATTTGATATCGAGATTATAACCTGTACCGTCAAGAGCGATGTGCACCAGTTGTGGATTGAAGTTGAGTATTATATCGGCTACGTACTTTATTTGCTACTATTAATTCCCTTAACTGTTCCAGGCCTCGCGCCGGCCTGCGTGGGTTTGGGCGCGTGCCTTTCGGCTTCCTCTCGTTGTGACTTGGCTGTCTTGCCGGGTCACAACATGTTGTCGCCTACTCGATTCTTCAAGCCAAAACACACAGCCAGGACGCTCGGGTACAGTGAAGGCAGCTATCTTTAACGCAACTGCCGCTAGCGCTCCTTACGGTGCGATTCGACACTAGCGAACTAAGCGATACAAAACCTGATGTATTTCTCTACATTTGACACTACTGTCACCCCTGTAGGTACTACGAATTAATTTGTATGAATTTTCAAAGTTGTAAAGTCCTTTTCGAAACACCCTGTTTGCACGGAACCTTCAGTGCGCGAGTCCTAACTCACACCTGGCCAATGCTGTTGTTGTTGTTTTTTTAATCATGACGACCCTCAGCTGCCTCTCAGTGTGTAGTTAAGTATGGATGGCCATCTCATTTCGCTTGTCCCCACAGCGAGTTAGGAGAATTTTGTAGTGATGGGACTTAATATGTCGTACTTACACATTCGTAACTCGTAAGAGACACTACAAACTTCAGTACCTTGTGTAAAACTGCGACTAGAAACGCTTTTACATGTTAAATATAATATTTTAGTTATATTCTGACAACAGGATAGGTAAAGTTATAAAGTGTAGAAGATATTCGGGCACTTATCAGAAAATCATACTTTTTAAAATTTTGCTTTTGAATTTTGTAAAAATCATTCTATCATTAGACAACAGATGAGAATGCGATGAAAATTACCAAAGTAACTGCAAAAAACTGCCACTGGAATCGCTATAATCAATAAATACACTTCCTCACAAAAAGAAAGTGGAGGACCCAGAAGGGCAGGAGGAAACGAAATGAACCTTCACAGCCTGAGAAAGTATCTGATATTACTGAGTGATTACAAATCAAGTCAAATTTACAATGAGCTTGGCAATATGCGCCTACTTGTCAGTATGACGTAGACCTGGGTGCATGCTCTGGTTTGGTTAGGAAAGACGTCATGAAGCTCTTGTATACTCTCCTGAGGCAATTTGGCCCACATATGTTGTAAATTGTCTTTCATATCCTGGATACTGGTACTGGGATGAAATCGACGTCGGAGCTTGTCATGGACATGCTCCGTAGGGGACATATCTGGGGATCGTGCTGGCCACAGGAGTACCTCAGCATAATGCAGGAAGTTCATAGAGACAAATGACTTTTGTGGACAAGCATTGTTCTGTTGAAATATGGCATCACGATATCGTCGCATGAGGGTTAATACGTGAGGGTGTGACGTATCCTTGTGCCGTCAAAGTTCATTAATTCACTACCAGCCGTGAACTTAAGTCATACCTGACGGCTCTCCACACATGGCGACAGGAGTAAAACTTCTGTGCCTCTCAAAACCATTGGTAGAATGAGACCTCTCCATGTCGCCGCCATACTCGCCGACGATGGTCATTCGGGGTAATGCAGAAACACGATTTATCACTGAGTAGGATGCGACGATGCTCATCAAGCGTTGTTTGCTATCCTGTCATGGCGCCACTCAAAAAGCAGCCATTTTTGTCGCGGTATAAACGCATAGGACATACTCCCTAGTCCACCTGCTGCTAGCCTTCGACCAATGGTATGGAAAGACGCAAAATGTTGCAGGGATCCTGTTTTCGTTACCTGATGACGGGTGCAGATGTTAAGAGGTTACAATGTGCTTGGAACATAACACGGTGATTCTACCTTACGATATTCGGTCTCGGTCGATTGGAAACTTTACGACGATTATGCGTGCACACACGTTCCCACGCAGTTCAACTTTATGCTTCACAAAGCAAAATATTACTTCATCTGAGCAGCCGGCGAAGGGACCCACAACGAGGCCACTTTCAAAGTCTGTCAGGTACTGATAACAGTGTTACATGAGTATCCAGAATCTCCGTGTCCTTCGCAGGGAACACTCAACATCTCTCGCTGTTGACGCCCTTATATACCATACCATGCCTAATAACAACACTAAACACGAACAACGATAATGCACTCTTGTGGTCGTTCTACTTGTCACAGGGAATTGTTAATCTAATCATTTACGTACTCGCCGACGTTATGTGTGTGTGCAACCCTGATAACTTCTTCCATCCGTGAATGCGTGCAGATGGGATCCTGTGGTATAGCCGTCCATGCTGCATTCACCTTGTTCCAAAGTTCATCTGTGTCGGTTGGCATTGATTCAGAGCGCTGCACCTGACGTTCCACCACGTCCCACCCATTTTGGATTGGCGACAAGTCTGGCGATCTGGCGGGCCAGGGCAAAAGGCTTACATCTGTGACACCAAGAAGGCACGTGTTCGAGCAGCAACATATGAGTGCATTGTCTAATGGCGTCTGGGGAGTTGTGCAGAAAGGGTATGGCTACGGGTTGCAGGATGTCATTCCCGTAGGCTACATTGATCACTGGGTGCACACACGCCAGCAGTGATCTGTGGTTGTATCCAATAGCACCCCTTGAGTTGCCACTGTATGTCTTGTGCGACTGCAGTCATTGTGATGCCGTTTCCCCTGTCTGCGGCGAACCAAAATGGGGCCATCATTTTCAAACGAAACTGGATTCGTCCGAAAACACTATTTGATGCCATTCCTGTCCCAAATGACGTCGTTTCATACGCCATTGCCTCTAGCATGTTTCTGCACATTCGTCAAAGATAGGCAGAGGGGAACGACGCGCGCGTAACCCATTGCGTCACCCCTGACAGTGTAAGGCGCGTTACACTGTTCCATTGTTGTGCCAGAACCGAAGAGGACCTAGATCTCTTTTGATGAGGTGTCGATCTTCTCAGCAGGGGTGGGGTGGTCTGGGTGGTGCAGCCTGACCCCTCTGATCGTGTTCTAAGGCCTTCCATTAACCATTTGGCACACACCCTTTGCGCTGCCGAAACTCTTCGTCACACACGAGCAGCAATTTCCGGATGGATGCATACATTCTCTCATGCCAATAATGCGCCCACTTTCAAACTCACTGATTTGATGGTACGGTTGGCGCATACGTCTGCGAGACATCCTGAACATCTACTGAAGTAACGCTGACCCATTGCTTTAGGTTTATAGCGACAAAGCTACAGGCACATTTTATCGGTAGGTGGTGTTGCGCACGATATCGATTTTGACCCTGAACCCGTGGGCCAACATAGTTCATATGCTAATCATTTCTGCAGAACATACTAATGTACATGTCCTGTGAATATGAACGTCCTGACTCTAGTCGTTCAATGGGTTTTGTTTTTTCTGACTGTGAGTGGTTTTTATCGTAAGTATCTCATCTTCGTATCTGTCATGGACGCAGAAACAAAAGTCCAGCGTGCCGTTGATTAAAAACAGATAACAGTCACGATGATATCGATAGTAGATGCAGTTATGTAAGATTTTTCGAATGGCTGTACAAGCGGTATGGCGAGATTTTCGACTCCGTCCTCCAGTCTTTACGCATTATAGAATACGGCTAGTTTTCAAATGACATAGCTATCAACGAGACATTACACACCTACAGAAAAAAATTACACCTTTGGAATTTTCTGAATTCCGATGACGGAGGCATGATTTCACTGACTGGCTAATAGATTATTGTGTTAGAACTATACGTGCACTTTATCTATCGGGTGATCAAAAAGTCAGTATAAATTTGAAAACTGAGTAAATCACAGAATATTGTAGATAGAGAGGTACAAATTGACACACATGCTTGGAATGACATGGGGTTTTATTAGAACCAAAAAAATACAAAAGTTCACAAAATCTCCGACAGATGGCGCTTCATCTGATCAGAATATCAATAATTAGCATAACAAAGTAAGACAAAGCAAAGATGATGTTCTTTACAGGAAATGCTCAATATGTCCACTATCATTCCTCAACAATAGCTGTAGTCGAGGAATAATGTTGTGAACAGCACTGTAAAGCATGTCCGGAGTTATGGTGAGGCATTGGCGTCGGATGTTGTCTTTCAGCATCCGTAGAGATGTAGGTCGATCACGATACACTTGCGACTTCAGGTAACCCCAAAGCCAATAATCACACGGACTGAGGTCTGGGGACCTGGGAGGCCAAGCATGACGAAAGTGGCGGCTGAGCACACGATTGTCACCAAACGACGCGCGCAAGAGATCTTTCACGCGTCTAGCAATTTTTTTTGGTTCTAATAAAACCCCACGTCATTCCAAGAATGTGTGTCAATTTTTACCTCTCTATCTACATTATTCCGTGCTATATTAAGTTTTCAAATTTATACTGACTTTTTGATCACCCGGTACTTCAGCCACTGCCTATCGGAAGCAAACCTACTGCGTCATATAACTCTGAATCTCTCTGTAATGCTGAAATTAGTATGCGTCGTTTTTTACGCATGATGTAATATGCATGTACGTGCGTTGGTTAACACTGGTGTAACAGACTTACGGCATGCCGACAAAGATTTCAGTTTCTGGTTTCGTGACGTTTTACTTCTGACTTGTGTAGTATTTAAATGTTTATTCGTTAGAAGTCATTACATAATTCACATCTTTCCTGTATTTTTTATCGCTACGCAAAATCTGTAAACGTACATTGATGTCCTTCAAGCCATACCAATTTATTGCGTGTGTGTGTGTGTGTGTGTGTGTGTGTGTGTGTGTGAATTCCTAAGGAACCAGACTGCTGAGGTCTCGGTCCCTATTATTGCCCCTATTGTATACTGAAGCTACGTTTTGTGACATATTACTGATTTAAATATTAAATACATCTATTTGTACTATACAGTCCATCATGTTAACTTATCCTTAAAATAATATTTAAAGAGAACATAAGCGAGGACAGATTCTCGTTGCATTAAGACATGCGTGAACTTCGCTATTTTGTATGCCTTTCTGCCCTATTTATATCGGTAGCAATAAATATTTTCAGTCGTTTCAGCTGTTGATCGATATGATCAGGTGGGAATAACTAGTGTACTTAGCGATTGTTGTTACACAATCCTTTAAGTGAGGAAATGTCACTCATGTGCTAATTATCCGTAAAAGTCTAGAGTACAGTTATTGTGATTTACAAAAAGACCACTGCCAGTATCAAATTTCGTCTCTTTTTAAAGTTGTACGCGATGAAACGCTGATCAATACGGTCGATTCCTGAGCATTGGCGTTCAATATGAGGATCTATATTACTCGCACGTAACAAATGGAGCAAAAAAAATAATGAAAGTCGAAGCCGGACAGCACCGGCAAAAGGCGGCAATAAACACGGCGATATGAAGCAGCTGTACTGTTCACTTGTCGCCGGCGCGCTCAAAGCGCAGTTTCCCACAGCGCGGCGACAGAGACGCAAAAAACAGCAGACTGGGGCAGGAGAAGGGCGCGGGTGGGGGACGCGGCGGACACAGAAACGAAAATTGGCAATGTCGGCCGGCGCCAACATGCGCGCAAATAAACGGAATTGGTCCCTGGGCGAGGGGGGGCAGCCGGCGATACAGGCTGGCGCGCACGCCGCTTCCTTCCCCGTCATGTCCGACCCGCGCTAGCGGCACGCGGTAATCGACGAGACGGTTGACCCACTGCGCGAGGGCAGCGTTTCAAGCAGACCGTGCAGCGACAGAGCCGGGCGAGCTAACTCTTTCAAAGCGGTCACCGGCTGTAACTAGTCACCTTCCACGTAATGTTTACCGCAGGCAGGCTAAGCTTGAAAAAATTCAGGTGCAGTCCGTTATGTTGGGTATTTGTAAATATTTGTACCACTCTGCGTTTTAAGTCTGTTAAGGGGGGTAGGACGTCAAACGGGCCGACTTGGAGCAGGAGAGGCACCACAGCATATTTTAATTTCCACTGTCTATACTTCTACAAGTAGATTCATAAAACTTTGTCAGCATGACCAGGAAGGATTCAGGATTCACACTCGTAGCAGCGGAAGTACAAAAAAATAACAAAATAATTTTTTTACATGTGAAATTTCATCATTTTTCACTTACTATTGGCTGCATTTGTTGCTATAGGTACACTTTTCTTTATAAGTAAGAGAGACTGTTCGATGAATTTTGCACAGCATACAAACCATACTTACAGGTGCCTAAAACTCTAGAATCTATTTAATGTATGAAAAAATGATTGAGCTGTTACGTTTTAAACTTTATGTTTAGAAAAAATAAAGTTTTGTAGTTAATTATCTCAATTTTTACCACAGTTTTTAATATATTTGGAAAATTCTAGAATTTCATACACCTTTAAGTATGGTTTGCAAGGGCGTACCCAGGATCTGAACTGGGGGGTGGGGGGGGGGGGGCGGCAGGTCATACTAGTCTCAGGAAATAAGTACTTGAGACAACATACAGCACTTCTTATTAAATAAAACAGTAAACCAGTGAAAAACTGCTTTTAATAAACATTTTAAATACAAGAATGCACTTGTATAATCTGAGAAAACATGCAGCATTTCTTAATAAATAAAACAGTAAACTAGTGAAAAACTACGAATATCTTCTGGGGGGGGGGGGGGGGGGCAGCTGCCCCACCCCGTGCCCCTCGCTGGGTACGCCCCTGATGGTTTGTATGCTGTGCAAAATTCATCAAAGAATCTCTCTTACTTGTGAAGAAAAATGTACCTATAGCAACAAATGCAGCCAACAGTAAGTGAAAAAATTATGAAATTTCATATCTAAAAAAAAAAAAATTTTGCTATGTTTTTGCGCTTCCACTGCTATGAGTGTGAATCCCGAATCCTTCCTGGTCATGCTGACACAATTTTATGAATTTATTTGTACAAGTATAGACAGTAGAAAATAAAATGTCCTGTGGTGCCTCTCCTGCTCCAAGTTGGCCCGTTTAACGTCCTACCCCCCTTAATTCCTTTCGTGCGGTCATAATCACGGCTGACACCGTTTTACAAAAATCCCCTAAGTACGATTGATAGCTCCGCCAGTATACTTCCCTTTTATACATCGTGTACGCGTTACTACTATCATCTGTGTGTGTGTATGCAGGTAACCCATGACTTTTGTCACCTCAGTGTACTTTGAAGGTGAAGTCATAAAATAAGAATATGTCACGTGATTGAGCTGAAGTGCTGCCAGTGCGTGTATGACCGCCTCGATGTACAGGTAGGAGAATATTAAACGCTGTCCTTCCTTTACGTACTCACCGTTGGCGTGTTCGCGGTAGGAGTCGAGGTAGTGGGAGCCGCTGTCGGGCGTGGACTCGCGGCTGTAGGCGGCTGCGCCGGCGGGGAAAACGGGCCCGCGGCTGAAGTTGACGGGTTCGTTAGCTGTCGAGAAGTCCACCGGCTCCGTCTGTTCGTCGCGCGGGGGCGCTGCCGCTGCCGCAGCCGCTGCGGCCGCCGTCGCAGCCGCCGTCAGGTAGGCGCCGCCTGGGTACATGGGGCTGGGCGCTCCGCTGCAACACAAGCAGACGTCGCTCTTGCTACGGACGGAGTGTGCCCTCACCATAGGCTGCTGCTTTTCTACCAAGTACGTCGCATACCCTTTTCTGTTCGATACGTAAGCGCTTTTTCATGACTGTCACTGAGTCTCGTCTTTCTTCCCCAGATTTTCTTTCACCGCGCACTAACAACTTTTCAAAAGAGACTCCCATTTAATTAATACATTGTATCTACTGGGAATTTAAAATATTATAAGTGAAATGAAGAAAAAGGTAGTTGGTAGTAGGCAATGACTGGACGCATCTCTCTAAACACATCACTTACAGTCCCAATTAACACATTACACGTATAACCCATCCCTCATTTTAAATACAGGGTGGCACAAGGGAAAAGGACGGTTTTTAATGAAATAATACTCAGCCAACTTTAAAATTAATGCATGTTTATTTACACAAATTCAAAGCTCATTATTTACCATTTTAGTTAACAAAGTTATTTGTGAAAAATAATGTCGTCAAGGTGATGCCCGTCATTTCGAATGCAGGACTCAAGTCTCTTCTCAAAATCCTCTGTCACACGGACTAAAATCTCTGCAGGGATGGCAGCAATTTCTTGAATGATTGCATTCTTCAACTCGTCCAAATTTCGTGGTTTGTGGTTATAGACACAGTTCTTAAGGCAACCCCACAGAAAAAAGTCAAATAATGACAAGTTGGGAGACCTGGGAGGCCAAGGAACTTTGCCAAAACGTGAGATAATCCGGCCAGGAAATATGCGTCTAAGAACTGTCATTGTAACGAACCGAATTAACAGTAACTGTGGCCCCGTTCTCTTCAAAAAAAATAAGGTCCAATAATGCCAACAGAGCCAAGAGCACACCAGACTGTCACTTTTTCTGAGTATAGAGGACGCTGGTGGATAAGGTGTGGATGCTTTGGAGTCCAGTAACGTAGGTTTTGCTTATTCACGGTCCCGTTTAAATAAAAATGAGCTTCATCGCTGATCGATAAAATTTCATTTTCATTCGATCCCAAAATCACTTGCATTCTGTAAGCGAAGTCTTCTCGTACAGCAAAATCAGTTTCCTTAAGTTGTTCTCGCATTCGGGAGGACGACGGTTCAATCCCGCGTCCGGCCATCCTGATTTAGGTTTTCCGTGATTTTCCTAAATCGCTCCAGGCAAATGCCGGGATGGTTCCTTTCAAAGGCCACGGCTGACTTCCTTCCCCGTCCTTCCCTAATCCGATGAGACCGATGACCTCGCTGTCTGGTCTCCTTCCCCAAAACAACCAACCAACCAACCTTAAGTTGTTCGACTATGAGCATTTTGTAGGGATGGAATTTTAATTCTTTATGCAAAATTCGTCTAACCGATTCACGATTGATTCGTAACTCACTAGCATGACGTCTAGCTGACCGTCCTGGACTTCTGACCGCCGCTTACCTTACCCTTTCAACATTTTCTGGTGTCGTTACTCTGCGTCTCGGGCCAGGATGCTTCTTATCCAGTATGTTTCCAGTTGATCTGGAGTTTCCCACCCATCTGAGGATTGTGTTACGGCTCGGAACAGCTCCATGTCAAACGACATTAAACCGCGCACGAAACAATCGCTGCGTAGCAATAACAGACTCACCACTTTTCACGAAACTGTCATAGACAAACACTCGATGTTGCAAGTCCCACTGCTCCATAGTGACTGAGTAAATGAAATGGCGTCTTGTGTGGATCAGAACTATCCCCACCACGACCACCTTCCACCACCGCGCCCTCAGTACTACGCAGTTCAAAACCGTCCGTCTCTCGTGTGTCACCCTGTAATAAACTCTATTTTGTTTCGTAGGTCATAAATCGTTATTAGATGGCGGCACCTCAGTCTGTATGACACATCTCACATACTCAGTCGACTGCTAGTTCGAGTCTTCTTTCAGACATATGAGCCTATGGATGACATCATTTAACAATAATGCATGGAACTGATTTGCACAGACGAAGACTAAATTTGTGCTTCCTTGAAACGATAGTGGTAAAATAAGATGCTGAATGAACATTTTCTTTCGAAGTGTTAACTGCAGTTTTCCCATTGCAGAGCAACGAGACATTCATTCACACTACCACATACTGAACTTCCAGTGAGCTGCCATCACACGTTTTGCTGCTCATGTCAACACTTAAATATCAAATCTGATGTTTTGACTGTGAAGAAATCATGCGAGATTGCGTCATATGTTCAAATCTCGTTATAAAATCCTGATACTAAAGTTGAAAGCACCGAGCAGCAGTGATAACCTGCAAACATGAGTTAACAACTACTGTAGGATGCTGATTACAATGACGACAACGGCAGCAAGATGAAAACTATTCAGGTACCACTGACAGACTGGACAAATATAAGTCATATTTGGCTTTAAACGACGTTACCAGAATAAAATGGAAGGAGTCGAAAGTTTATCTACCGCTTGTACAGAACCACACCGAGATATAAAAATTGAGAGTGGAAGGGAGACACTAGTTGAGAAGTGGAATGAGACAGAGTTGGAGGCTAATCTAGATATTACTAAACTTGTACATAAAACAAGCTATGGGGGAAACCAATAAGAAATTTGGAAAAGAAATTAAAATTCAGAGAGAAGGAATAAAAACTTTAAGGTTTGGTAATGATTTCGTAATTCTGTCAGAGACGGCAACGGGCTTGGAATACCAGTTGAAAGATAAGGGCACTGGAATCATGTTTATACGAGTAGATGAATTAAATGAGGCAATGCTGAGGGAATTAGATTAGTAAATGAGGCACTAAAAGTGTTGGCTAAGTTGTGGTATTTGTATAGCAATATATGTGATGATTGCAGAAGTAAAGAGGATATAAAATACAGACTGGCTAAAGCTAGACAGATTTTTCTAAAAAAGATAAATTTGTTAACATCGAATATAAATATAAGGTTATGAAGTGTTTTATGCAGTATTTGCTGGAGCAGCCGAATACAGAAGTGAAACGTGGACGATAAACAATACAAGCAAGAAGAGAGTTCAAGTTTCTAGAACGTGATGTTACAGAACTACGCAGGTTCAGTGGTTATGCAGAGAAGAAGAGACTTAGTCGTGTTAAGTAGCGTGGAGAGCTTCACTAAACCAGTCTTCTAATTGAAGGCTACAAGACAATAGTACTCTTTTCAGGTCAGTGCACTTATCTCACATTTTCCAGTATGAAAATACCAGGAAACCTTTTCTTACAATTCTTGATATCTTTCTACGGTTGCAATAATGTGTTCGTTAGACTAAAAACTTTTTACATTTCTTTTAATGTGTGGAAAAATAGAATTCGGAAGAGCCAAGTCTCATGAGCAGAGCGGATGTCCCAACAGTTCGCTATTCAAATGCTTCAGTTTTACCATAGTCAGAGAATTTCTGTGATCAGCTGCAATGTCTTGATGAGGTATTTTTTCCGTTTGCAATAGAAATCTCTAATGGCTTTTCATTTCATTTAATACAAAAGACTTAAACAGTGTTGCATCCTAGAAAACGCCGGCTTTAACCTTTCCTGCCGCCTGTGCGTCCTTTTTTTTCTTTCTTTTTTAGTGGTATTCTACCCACTGCTATGAATGTTGATTGGTTTTTCGAGTTCAGTAGCTTAACCAAGTCCCGTCTACAATAGCAAATTTAGTTTTACTCAACTTTCAACAAATTCGGCACTTACGTTGCACAAAGCTGCACCATGGTTAATTCTTTCTCTGGTATAGTTATGGCATCTGCTATTTTATACACCTTTAATCGCCGATCGTCCAATACTATATTATGCATTATCTCAATGTTGTTCATTTATTAAAATCCAATGTTTTAATTCTGTAATAATCGTCATATAGCTGTTTCAATAATGTAAGAGTTCAGCTTGCACCTCATGTCAGTTATCGCTTACTTATGATTGTTCACCATCCATCTCAAGATAATTGTTTTGGACTTGACATCGGTCACATTCTAACCGCTCCGTATCTCAGTTTGCGGCGGTAGCTCGTACGCCTTCTGTAATAACATACGTTTTACGACATAACACATACTCATTTAACGCCTCGCTCTTGGTTCCGCGCCAAAAAACAAAAGGAAGGAAGTGTGAGAGGAATTTACGGCGCCTGTGACAGAGAGAGTGTCTGGCAGTTGGGCGTGCCGCACTCGGCGCTGCGGCAATGCTAATGCGTCGCTGTAAACAAGGCCCATCTCGCGCGGAGGCAGCGCGGCCTGCCTCGTTACGGCCCGCAAAAACGGCGCCGGCGCCGACGCCCACGCCGAACCCACCAGCCTCTCTTTCCCCTTCCCCGCTGACTCTCACTGCTGAGTCGTCCTCGTGATGGGCGCCCGTCCGCACCAGTATCATTGTTCAGATGAGGCGCTAGGAGTTTTATTTCCATTGCCTCGCACCCTCATTCTTTGTACTTCTTCGCTTTCCTCGAAGAACATACCACCAGCCGAGTTAGATACCTTTTCAGTGTTAGGTTTTTTTTATTTTCTAGAGGTTGCTTGTGAAACGCGTCATGACGGCAAAACAATACCCTGTATTCACAATTGCGCCTCATCGACGTTAATTTTAGGTCTTTTGTATTTTGCTAAATATCTTCAGACTTCCATCGGTTCCATAGTCAGGGAATATAATTTGAAGTGTAGTCGGAATTAGATATGTACACTGAAGACATTGAGCATGGGAGAAATATCAATAGCTGATATGTAGTATCAAGGCGCCGCCGTAGTAACAGGGGAAATGGACTTATTAAGAAGAATGTGTAAAAGGTAGCACAACAAGTTTATAATTGAATGACGTTATTTCGAGATTCGTCCGACTCCACATTAGCTACAAAATCCAATCTGATGTGCTAACGCACTGTTCTTCTTGCTTATCAATGAAGTCATTACATAAAGAAAGGAAACGCACATGTATTACTTGATGGAAGAACTTAATACAGCAAGCTTAAAATAGGACTGATATCCAATAACACTAATATAATGCATCACAAAAATAACGAAAAGAACCTAGTACAAATTGACAACGAAGTCATGGAGTCATTGTCTGAGCTTGTATGCAATACGACAGTTGAAGACAATGACTGGATAGACAGGAAAATAAGCCCCGGAGTAAAAATGGTGTAGAATAGAGAGAGAGAGAGAGAGAAATAAATATAGAAAACAGGTTTGTCAACACCAAGCTTCCAAAGTGTTCGGGAGAGAGAGAGAGAGAGAGAGAGAGAGAGAGAGAGAGAGAGAGAGAGAGAGAGAACAGGTCTGTCAACACTAAGCTTCCAAAGTGTGCGGGGACCCAAACTAGACTCTCGATCAGGAAAAAGGACTACCAAATGCACTGATCAGAATGCGAAATGCGAGTTGTCAGAAGAAGCAACTCGGGCGGGAACTCAAAAATGAGAAAAATAGTACGAGACAATTTACATAAATCGTATGTTACCTTTTCTTGCGCGAAATGAAACATTTCTGAATGACAGCGATGAATTTGGAAACGATTCGTAAAAGTTATTAGCATAGATAGGATGGACATTTCAGAAAACTTCTGAACGATCGAAACTGCTGACGCTCCAAAGTAATGTCGGTTATTTCTCATTTTTCCGTAATGGAATTACTAAGCTTGTATTGAAATATTGTCTTGCGGTTCCACTGAAGAATTAGGTTCATTTGTGAAATATGTGGAAGAATGTTATAGCTTTGTTAGTATACTAAATTGATACTTCTCCTGTTTTACTTTTTAAGCGTCTTTTGACATGAAAAAGATTACAGGACCAGTCGACCATTGTTATCCCAGTATGTTTTGCTTGAGACATCAAGCGACACAACAGCGAACCATTGAGTAACAGAGAGTAATATTTCTGATACAAGGTGGCACGTCACAATTTGTAGGCTTGCATTTTGTCTAGAGAGATTGACGCCCGCGAATTTTTTATTTTTTTTTTATTTTTTTGCAGTAGTAATAATTTCACTGAGACTACTGGAATGATCTCGTGAGAGACGGGTCCTGACCTCGCGGGAACCCTGCTGACGCTGAGGTCCAGAGTCTGTCCCTGCGGGCTGGGCACGTGCGGACTGGCGGAGAGGTGTGGACTGGTCGCCGCCTGCGGGCTAGAGCCCCGCGGACCGGCGTAGTGCGGGCTCAGGCTGCTGGCTCCGTATGCCGGGCCCTGCAACAGAACAACTTTCTACTTCATGTTGCCGTTTGGATGCTGCGTCAGTTCCAGCAGTGGTGAAACAGCATGTGACGGGTCGGACGGCAAACTGTCTCGAGCGGCCTGTGAAATAATATTCTACTGCTTACAAAATGAAATACAATCATTCATTTCATCGTCCGGTGATGGTTTTAGGACTTCAGGTAGGGGACACAAGGAAACTTTCTATACATCGCAATATCTGACCACAGAAATGGTAAAAGAACTCAAGAGAAACAACCAGTGAGGGGTGCATGACGGAAATAAAAATGTGTAATTAATATAACTGTGGAAGTTCTTAGCAGTCATAATGCGTAATAACTGTGGTGGGTGTTTTCCGAATGGGGAAAGCGGAGAAACAAGTCCGTGCTGCTTATGGGGCAACACGCTAAAATCACGTCATCAAAGGCTTTCTCTGGTTTTGGGATCGATGGCTTGTTGGAAAATTTTAAAGACATTTGTGTTTAATGTATGTTAACGATTGGCATAATAAGAATCCTGATTCATGTGTAGTTTGTCTGTAAACCGATTAGCGAGTAGTGCTTGTGGTGGGCAAGGTGGCCCTTTCTGCAAGAACGCGTAACCTGCTGTACAGGCACATTAAGAATCTCTTTCCCGTCTAACAGTGGAAAGCAGATTCTGTTGATGTCGGTTTCTTGTGTTAGTTATGTAGCTGATAAAGTCTGGCTTCCGTATAGTGTTTATACATTTAGTGGAAAATAAGCACTCTCAGCCGTGCCTGAGCATTGCGTTGCCAGAGATTTAAAAGACGTGCCGCGGAAAGGCCGGAAGAACATTGGGAAACAGCCTTTAGGTCCTCCTCGTGACGTAGTTGATTAGAGAGAGTGGAGAATCGCTTGGTCGCTCTTCAGTTTACCCACAGCCAGTAGCATATAACACGAGGTAATGAGGGTTGGTTATAAGATCGTTGAATGGACAACACTAACGCTTCTATGAACTGATATCAGGTAGAGGTTTTGATTTTAGTTTCGTGTCATATTAACCCTTTAAGTTTTTTGAATGTTTGACTAGTTGGTAGAGAGGAACACACTAAGAGGAACTGAGTATTTCTACTAACGAGAACCTCTTCAAAATAAGTTAATACCAGTATATTCAATGCGTCCATCTCAAATGTCTTCGAAAGTATCACTTTCAGTAATGTTATGGATGAATGAGCTGTGGTGGAGTTAGTGTTCCCTCACAGATGAAGGGTTGTGGCTCTTTAAGATCCTTGAGATTGTTAGGAGAGCTTGGAAGCTTTGAATGAAATTCTGATGCTTAATAGGGCAGATGATTCAGCTTACCCTTTTCTCGCATGATATCCTGCGAAACATGTATGATGGCGACAGGCAGATTCATATTTCTAGATTTCCGGAGTGAGTTTACACGGTACCCCACTGTAGACTCTTAACGAAGGTAAGAGTATACGGAATAGGTTCCTAGGTATATGAATGGGTCGAAGATTTCTTAAGTAATAGAACCCTAAACATAGTCGTCAGGAATGTCCCAGGGAAACGTGACAGGCTCGCTCGTATTCTCTGTAAACATAAATAATCTCACGGACAGAGTGAGCACCTATCTACGGCTGTTTGCTAATGATGCTGTGGTATACCGTAAGGTATTGTCGCTGAGTGATTGTTAAGAGGATATAATATGACTTGACAAAACTTCTGGTCGCTGCGATGAATGGCAACTTGCTTTAAATGTAGAAAAATCAAAGTTAATATTGACGAGTAGGATAAAAGAACGTGGCGTTACTACTGTACTACTTGACACAGTCTCGTCGATTAAATACCTGACGTAACGCAGCGGAAGCCATGTGAAATGCAAGGAGCATGTGAGGATCGTGGTAGAGAAGATGAAAATTCTACTTCGGTTTATTGGTTCATCTGTAAAGGAGAACGCGTATAGAACACTAGTTCGATCCACTCTTGGGTACTGCTCGACTGGTTGGGTTCCCCATCAGGTCGGATTAAAGCATAACATCGAAGCAATTCAGAGGTGGGCTGCCAGGTTTGTTATAGGTCGGCTCAATCAACAAGCGAGTGTTACGGGACGCTTCCTGAACTCAAGTGGGAAGGAAAGACGACATGGTTTCGTGCAGCAAATTGAGAAAGTTTAGAGAACCGCTTGAAGCTTGCTGCGGAACGATACTACATTTCGCGCAAAGACCAGGACGATAGGATAAGAGTAATTAGGGCTCATACGGAGGCATATAGACAATCGTTTGTCGCTCACTCTATGTGCGAGTTGAACAGGAAAGGAAATGACTAATAGTGGTGGAAGGTGCCCTATGCCACACACCATATGGTGGCTTGCGGGGTATGTGTGTAGATGAACATGCAGAACTGGAAATATCTCGACATGAGAATTATTTCTGAAGGAAATACTTTTAACCGTATCATCATGTGAAACATGAGGCACCATGTGATCTAGGGGAGCAGAAACGCTTTATGGATGAATTATTCGTAAGAATTGCAAACATGAGTCTATTTCACGGAGCATGTGAGAGTAGTGTGTTGAACTCACACAACTCATACTTTAAAGCACTTGGAGAAATGTGTACAATATATTCACTTTGACGGCTACTCCCAAGGCAACATCTTCGTGTAAGTATTATGTTATCACTGAAAGAAGTGCAGTATAATCATGTTTCCTTGTTGTGATGTGATATATTTCGCGTTACATTGTGTGCAGTGAGCAAATTTTTCGTTTGTGTGGCTATATTGTTCGTAGTTGCTTTATGATTGTTGAAGGTATTTTAATTCCTCTTATAGCTGCGAAAATCGGAACTAAATTTCTTTCCATGAGCAAAGCCTGTTATAATAACCTCCAATAATTATTTGAAAACTATAGAAATAATAATTTGAGAAATAACAGCGGAAAGCGAACAATAGCTTGTTGTCTCTCTTAGAGATTTGATGCCACTGCCGAATTCATGCAAGTTTTTAATCTGATATAAAAGAAAGATAAAATTTACTCGCCTGTCTTTTAGAGTCCGAGATTTTAGTCGAAAATGCTAGGATTAATAATTAAAAATGAGTGGCGAAATGATAGCTGACTGTGGCACTGTTAGTTTACGACATTGACTAGCAAGTAATACAAGTAGCAAAGAAACAGTAGATATCTTTACACGGGATCATTAATATTTATCGTCTTGTTGACAACTCATAATTAATGTTTTCTATGAAACGTCTCCGAATTATTTCAGTTTGTGACTTTAGCAGTAGATATTAAATGTGTGAACACTATTAAGAAAAGTGTACCAGAGTCAGTTCTGCGAGAAATGACCGAAAGGCATAACACGAGCTGGAAGATGCAAATAACGATAAGTGACAGAATAGTTAGCACTTTAATTCGTGTTGTTGCTGTCAGTGACCATGACAACTGAAAGTCTAGCCTTGAAGTCTCCAAACTATTATAATCTAAAACAAAATTAAAATGTAATAGTGTCAAACAATTACAAAGTCTTAGTAATTGCCTCCTGATGTATGGTGAAGATATTACAAATTGATTAATGTAACCAAGAGTGACTGAATTTGAGATAGGTGCAATATTGCCGCGAGTGTGTTTCTGTCGCCATGGCGAATGGAATGCTTGGGAGTGTGACATCTCTAGAATGAAGTCAGACGCTGTACTGTGAGACAATCGAACGCGGATGGGTAAGACGCGCGATGTAACCGCATTTGATTGCGGAAATGTCTAGGGACGGGAATTGTGCAGCAGTACAACTATGAGGTTTTACAGGCTACTGTCTTAGGGATGCACGGAGGGTACCTTGGTTCTTGGAAACCAGCCAGTCTAGGACAATGCTGGAACAGGTAATGGAAAGATGGAAATACTGTCGCGGATAGGTCCGTCATAGTTTCTCACTGGCGGACAATACAGAAACCAACAGTCGGGTCGTTTATGACAATTTGTTCAACTATGTTATCTCGCAGAAGATGTGTGCCTTCGCGGCATCGCACCAGGTTTGTATCATAATGCTTTGAGGAACACTCCACGAACACGACCATACCTGTATTTCATGCCCCCTCCCTCACTCAGCTCACTTGACCTATATCCCAGTGTAGGGCACCATCGAGTAATATTTGCGTGACTTAACTGAGTTACGACCAATCTTCGAAAGTTGTTGGCGCTGAATGAACGGTCATCACTCAGCATGACTCCTCAATGCTTTTATTATCTCGTGGTGTTCGTGCGACGAATCGTCGCCGGCATTGTGGTGGAAAAGATTGCTAATTCAGCGCTCTTGGATATGTTTGTCAGAGTTAAGGAAAGAGCTTTTTATGTAATGTATGTTTTCCTAGGAAGCTACGGATTCATAATGTGACTGGTCATGCACAATCCTCTTGCATGTCGGGTGCGAAAGCAACCATTTTCCTTGGCAGCTACACACGTCACACTATGATTTAGAAGAACGGTCTAGCGGTCACTAGCACCCACTCTTGATTCTTCACTGCCTCACGCACAGAGCGTGATTGGCTCTTACTCGGACTCAGTGTGCTCGACAAATGAACACTAACTGCCTTTATGGCCGCAATTTGTGAAAGCACTGCTACCAGGGGAGATAAAGCAGCAGCCAGCTGCAAGTGGTCGATGGAGATGATTAACAGCGGTTCTCCTCACCCATAAAAAGCAATACATCGCTTCGTTCACCAGTGAAAACGAAAGTGAGGGCGGACGAAACGGGTCGTAAATGGTTCGTAGTGGCTGCTATTTGGAAAATAAGTGACGCGTTTCGATATGAAGCTTCTGTTGTTTCGAACAAGTCCGAAGCCATGGAAATGATTTCGAGCTGAAAACGTAAATAGCACTGGTAATCACAAAAAAGCAATGTGACTTCTGTCACGTAGATTAAAAACCACAATTTACATCGGATGACATTAACTGTAAATATCGATTTAGTGCATCATTTTCTGATAATATCGAAAAGTAACGCCATTGATTGCAATAGTAAGTCTATTCAAGAATGTTAAAAAGTTATTTTGTGGTTGTATCTTATTATTGTGTGTTCTTTGGTTCATAATTTACCAAGTGACAGTTAAAAGCTTTTCACATTCAAAGAACTATTCTTTGTGCTATTTCCCAGTCTTGCTTCTTACATGTATCAGCAAGCAGAAGTCGGAGAAAGTATGTGCGGTGAAGTAAATATAAGGCAAAGGCCGGTGAAAAAAGTTGTAGTCAAGTGAAATACTATAATTCCGTTGGCACTTTGCTACCGAAACAAATTCTTCAAAGACTGTTATACATCTTGTTAACATAAAAAGTACTATGATAGGATTCATCAGGACACTGAAAAGTGCCTGGCTTTTTCCTCCATGCATTACTTACCATAACAGCCAGTTTTTGGCATTGCGGAGTTGTCCTGTGTTAGCCGCTATTTTATCTGATTTATTAGAGAAACTTGCTGAGAGTAATTTTTTTTTTACTTATTCGCCCCAGTTCATTTAAATCGACGGCTTATTCGAAACATCGTTGCAGAAATGTATTAAGTAATTATTTATTCAAATAAATTGTACATCTTTGTACGTTCCTGTCTGTTTAACACACTGACTGCTGCATGCATAGTGAGGGATGTTTCTTCGCCAGGTGAGACCAGTCAACGGCGTTAGACCTGAGCCTCTGCTGTGGCCAACGGCGGCCTTGTGATACTGTAGTCAACGTATTAATAATTAAGCAAGTTGGTGAATATTTGCTGCTTCTAATGTACAGTTGTTGGAAGACAACGATCGAAGATTTACAGGCATGAAATGGCGTTTGCCTTCTTCTTACGTTCTAGAATGTTTTCTCGGCCGTACTGATGTTTCATTATTTTGTCAGATGCACATGAAGTTCCGAACACACTTTTCAAATCATCTGTAAGTTCTACATATTTAATATTATAATTTTTCTTACAATCTCTTTTTCACGTTTATCTTCGTGTTGTTTAATGATTGAAGCTTATATTCCAGGCATCGTTTCTAAACTGAGAAGTTCTTTGGCGTGAATTTCGAGGGTGTGTGTGCGCCTGCTGACGCCAGTGACTTTTAGTTAAACCACATATCCGTCTGTAGGCTGTTGAATTCACTACCTCTCTTTCGTATTCACGCCTTCGTTTTCATAGATAAGGATCGAAAGCCTAAATTATTCATGAGCTGCTTAATTTTTCTAGCTTATATTTTGTCGTGTGGCATTTGTATTCCTGCTACTGACTATTATAACGATATGTTTACGTAATGTGTATACATAAACATACAGTTATAAATGTCCCCGTTCGTAGTCGCTAATTATAACAATATTTACTTTTGTGCTGTAACATATAGCCATAATGAGCGGTGGAAATATATTTGCGAACGCCGACCGTGTGCGGCTGTTTCTTGTTGGATCGTCTGATCAGTCGGAAGTTGCATTTCAGAGGAGAGTAAATGCCTATTCAAAATATAATTATTTTTGGATAGCTCAACATGATTTCCTAAGGGACCGTAGTTTATCATGCATTTACCACTAGAATATGGCGCGGAGAAAATATTTCTCCACATGCAACTTCCGTCCGATTTCTACGAAAGAATTCGTGACTGTGAAATCTCTATTTGGCAGAAACATAAAGAAAATTAAATAACTTCATGAAAGAGTGAGACATAGATTCTATACTAAATAAATAGTCTATACACCAGTTCCGTTTAACTCTGAATTTATGGCAATTAATAGATGAACTTACACTGCAACGAAGGATTTAACATGGATGCCGTTTTGACTGGCACTTCTCTTCTCGTAATGAAAATAATTCCTTAGACGTTTTCACAGACACGTCGCACAATAAATCTGCTACTATGCAGTATTGCACTTTTAGTATTGAACTTTTACTTTACACTAAAATAATATTATTTTTAACAATAATAATACGGCGGCAAGACATGCGCGTCCGACACAAGTTACAAGAGGCCAGAGAAAAAAAAAATCAGTAACTGAGTAACTGTTAATCGAGAATATCTCGTACATCAAAAGTATGTCTAAAAGTGTTATTCTTCTGTCCGTTTCTCGCGCCGCGGTTTTCAAAGTCAGTAACTCACTGCATCTCTGACGGCGCTTCGACAATAAACACGTAACGTCACAGGACGTTCACCTTTTACATTCTCGCAACATTATTTGCTAACTGTAGCTGTTGCCGAGCGACTGCTCGATTAGTGAATGATTTAAAATGATAAGGCAATCACATAATGTTACACTATTTAAATTATAATCTTGAGCAGAAACATCGTGAAGTCTCGATTATTATACTGCGTAACTGCTTTATGACTTATATTAAACTGTTACTCCTGTAGTGATACAACATGTCAAGGATTAGATTAAAGTGTTCTGTAACTGAATGAAATACGCGCGTCTCGTGACAGGATCCCGTAACTTTGGTATCTTCAATTGACACACATATAAGCAGGTCTTAGATGTAGTTTAATTGCTCACCTGTAATTCAAGAATGGCTTGTTCGTCGATCCCCTCTGGTGAACCGGAGTGCGAGCAGGGCGGTAACAGGGCAGAGCTGCTTTCCTTACCTGGGGGCTGGTGGAGGTGACGCTCGACGTGGACAGGTCCATGACGGAGCCGCCGGGTGAGGTGTTGCCCTTGAGCTGGCCTGCCGCTACACACTTGACGGACAGGTTGATGGCCGAGGAGAAGCCGGGCGGCAGCGCCCCGCCGTTGGGATCGAAGTGGTACATGGGACGCGGGTACAGCGGCTCTGTCACCGGTTCCGTCTTCAGCAGCGGCAGCTGCTCCTGCGGCTGCAGATTCGGCTGCTGCTGCTGTTGCTGCTGCGGCTGCTGCTATGGCACCCAACACACAACCATTGTTTTTGAGTTACAGAGGGGACAATTTGGATAAGCAGTCCCATAGTGGGAACAAACTAATGAAGCGCAAAATCAATCAGAGCTTCTAGCTCTTACTTTTGCAGTCCATCACGTACAGGAGACTGTTCTGGCATCGCTGTATTAAATTTATTAACCTCTTTTTGCACGATTTTATCTAACCTGGCGTATATTAGCATGATTGGCTTCTTTCAGCCAATTTGGCTGCGACACCTTATTTTGATTCGAGATAAGCGGATACCAGAACTGTTGAGTCACTCGTCCTGTATGGGTTAGTAAATGTAACACACAGGACGTTTTTCATGAAATGCAAAAGAGTCAAAATACAATTTGCATGATTGGAAATGGTTGCTAATGAACATGTTGGGCGCCATAGCGGATAGCTCAATGATGCAGTCGGCTCACGGAAACAAATCCAGTGACAGCGCCTCTTACTGAAGGCAACAAGCATCTGCTCAGGACCACGTAGCTTTGCTTTCACGTGCTCTGTATGCCACAGAGTATCTCAGGCGTTTCACAGCCATAAACACTGATCTTACCAGTTGTCCTCCGCTGTAGCAGATGCTTGTGCCTATATAACTGACAGTGCACTGAGTTAGTTTTCAACAAACCGGATATCCCGTTCTTCTTACGGCGATCCCGCAGGCAGCCTTGCACCGCCTCTGTCGCAGTGCTCTTCTCCGTCATCTGGAGGGGGGAGAGCTTCGTCCACACAAACATGCATTGACTTACTTCATGCTTGTTCCAGAAGTACTGAGAAGCCAGAGTACAATGAGTGATAGAGCTAACCAATTACACGTATATGCTATTAATTTTGAACTATTTATGTACAAGATGATGGCAGCAATGCATTGTACAGCCCTTATATAATTATATATCCCACGAAAGAACCAACTGTAATATGAGCCAGCGAGTGAGAAACTACTTTTACAATTACATTCACTGCAGACTGCAGTGCAGCACAAAATACCATATTGAGAACACTGTACATTCCAGCGGACAGTGTTCTATCGTTTAATCCACGAACAAGCTGATGTGTTAGCTTCAATGAACTGAGAGTAGTCTGGTATCTTCCTAAAATTATTATTTGACGGAAATTTGCTTGTTTCTGCTTCGACGAGACTAAAGTTACAAACATTCCTCTTAGGAAGAGAGGTTATCCTTTGTGAAAGATTGAGTTGAGATAGAAGCACTGATTGGATTTAAATAATACATTAATTAGTGTTCCATCCATGTTTATAAAACGTTAATTTATAAAACGTTAGTATTCACAATCATCAGATATCCTCGCTTGCTGGCCGCTCGGGGCGCTGCTATGGCTGTGAGTAACAAAAACGAGACGGAGTGTCGCGGCTGTTATGTTAGACTGTGCTTTCACTTTGTTCACGTGCTACGTCTTGTACTGCGACACATACGAGTACAGTGAAGATGTGCGGAATGACTCGGTTTCTATGCGCTATTGAAGTTCAGAATGCAGACGATTGTCTTACAACGTAATTTATTTCGAACTATGTGCATCTTGAGGAAAATGTTTCATCTCCACTGTCGACAGTATCGGAAAACACATTTTGATTTTAGTGTTTAGCAGCGGCAGTTGATATTTGTTTCTTCTTAAGGCCGGCCGCGATGGCGCGTCAGTCTGGAACCGTGCGACCGCTACGGTCGTAGGTTCGAATCTTGCCTCGGGTATGGATGTGTGTGATGTCCTTAGATTAGTTAGGTTTAAGTAGTTCTAGGGGACTGATGACCTCAGATGTTAAGTCCCATAGTGCTCAGAGCCCTTTGAACCATTTTTTTCTTCGTAAGGCCTTTAGCTGCCACACTTTCGTGATACTAATGCCTTCATATTCTTTTTATTTCGCTAATTCAGTTGTTAAAAGACTGATTACAAGATAGTTTGGTTAACGGATATATCTGGTAAACGACCTTTAGATTCCAGTAACTTGTATTTGTTATTTTTTTATTTTCTCAAGTTGGCACGAAAACATTTGAAACATATTAGCGACAATTTCTCAGTCGTGTTGTTACTGCTAGGCCTGATTAACTTAACAAAAATTACACCGGGATGTTTATCACTCTTTTACTAGCAAAATGTACAGTTTTAAGTATACTGGTTCGCTTGTAGACCATGTCTTAAACAATGGGGAGTGTATCTTATTCGTGGATGATTAATAAAGCATGAATGAAAATTCTGTTACTTAAGAATAACTTTAAATGAAACATGTAACATCATTCTATCATAGAGACATTTCCTGAAAGAGAAGGAAAGTCACAATTTAACGCATCGGAAGTGTCAAAAGAAAAAAAGTCTCAAATGGCTCTGAGCACTATGGGACTTAACTCGTGAGGTCATCAGTCCCCAGTCCCCTAGAACGTAGAACTACTTAAACCTAACTAACCTAAGGACATCACACACATCCATGCCCGAGGCAGGATTCGAACCTGCGAGCGTAGCGGTCGCGCGGTTCCAGACTGTAGCGCCTAGAACCGCTCGGCCACACCGGCCGGTTCGGAAGTGTCATGTTAATTATAGACGCTTCACTAATTAGTAGAAGAATTGCGAAAGGAAGCCGCGATGGCGTCTTGAAGGAACGAGAATGACTAGATGATGATTCTAACACTGATACCCTTGAGTATGAGTCCACTGCGTTAATCCTTGCTCCACGAATCTCGGTCTTCCCCAAGTCACTAGAAAAAAATATAGATTTTTAACGTTTCCTCCACGGCGAGATCACAAGCGCGGGGTTGGAATGTACTACGCCAGCGTTTATTTTGTTCGATTTGATGGCACCACCAGTAGATTCCAAATCCCCTAAGAACAGACGTACCAAGTTTAACAGGAGTGCACACCTATAGCTATAAACGATGACACAAAATTTCAGTGTCTATAGGAAGTACATTGACATCTCACAACGAAAAGTAGAATAATGAGACGTAAAAAATCCCTTTAAGAAAGACACTCCTAATTAGTCACTGTCTGCTCAGAATGCAACCCAACTGCATCACTACACTGCTATGCAAAACTTAAGGACGAGGTATATAAAGTAACATGAAAGATTAACAACTCAATGGACATTAATGAAAGTGAAGTCTCCCAGTCGTGCACAGAAAGATGGACGTCATGTGGTATGAGGTCAGCGTGACTGTAGTACCAGATGTGGCTGACGCCGCAGCACGAGGCAGTTCAAGGAACGGGAAAGGACAGTGTGTGTCAATCAGCGAGGAGTAACGGTACCCTATGGTGGTGTCCTTCATTACAACATGGCCCAAAGACAACATGTGGATGTATTTACAGGGGGAAGAATCATAGGGAAACTGGAGTGTCGTCCAAGAGTTTGATATTGCTCACAACAGTGTTTCACGTCTGTGGGAAAGGTTCCGAACCACAGGCACTGCTGCTTGAACGAGAGGAGATACGGCAGTATATGACCGCTACTTGGCGCAGCAGGCAAGAAGGAACTCACGTTATACATCAAGTGCAATTGCAACCACATTTAACAGGACTGTAAGGCACGCAATCTCACGCTCCGCGGTGGCACGGGGACTGTGTGAGGGTGCTCTCTTTGCCAAGCGACTAGTACATTGTGTTCCGTAGCCACGCGCGTATCGGCGGCAACGTTTGCGATGGTGCCAAGAGTATAGGCACTGGAACAACGAGAAGTGGTGTCGCGTGCTCTTCTTCTTGGATGAGAGCAGATTCAGTTCGAGATGTGATTCTGAACGCACCCTCATATGTCGAGAGATGGAAACATGTAATGCGCCCAGGAATCCAGGTGTTATGGTGCGGAGAGGCATAATGTTACATAGAGTGCAGGTTAATTTAACAAGATATCTATGGATACATCACAAGAAGTTCGCCAGAGCATTCAATAAAGTGCTGGAAAGATAGAAATAATTTGTATCTATGCTACTCTGCTGCCGAACGTCTAATGAAATATGGTTCGGTTGCATAAATAACAATCGATTTACATGATTGGAAGATGTCATGTAGATTCTATGTCTGAGATGTGTGCTATCTGTTGTATTAGATGCAGTATAATAAAGTTTTAAACAGCCTTAGATTGTCGGGATTTACACTACTGGCCATTAAAATTGCTACACCACGAAGATGACGTGCTACTGACGCGGAATTTAACCGACAGGAAGAAAATGCTGTGATATGCAAATGATTAGCTTTTCAGAACATTCACACAAGTTTGGCGCCGGTGGCGACACCTACAACGTGCTGACAGGAGGAAAGTTTCCAACCGATTTCTCATACAAAAACAGCAGTTGGCCGGCGTCGCCTGGTGAAACGTTGTTGTGATGCCTGGTGTAAGGAGGACAAATGCGTACCATCACGTTTCCGACTTTGATAAAGGTCGGATTGTAGCCTATCGCGATTGCGTTTTATCGTATCGCGACATTGCTGCTCGGGTTGGTCGAGATGCAATGACTGTTAGCAGAATATGGAATCGGTGGGTTCAGGAGGGTAATACGGAACGCCGTGCTGGATCCCAACGGCCTCGTATCACTAGCAGTCGAGATAACAGGCATCTTATCCGCGTGGCTGTAACGGATCGTGCAGCCACGTTTCGATCCCTGGGTCAACAGATGGGGACGTTTGCAAGACAACAACCATCTGCACGAATAGTTCGACGACGTTTGTAGCAGCATGGACTATCAGCTCGGAGACCATGGCTGCGGTTACCCTTGACGCTGCATCACAGACAGGAGCGCCTGCGATGGTGTGCTCAACGACGAACCTGGGTGCACGAATTGCAAAACGTTATTTTTTCGGACGAATCCAGGTTCTGTTTACAGCATCGTGATGGTCGCATCCGTGTTTGGCGACATCGCGGTGAACGGACATTGGAAGCGTGTATTCGTCATCGCTATACTGGCGTATCACTCGCGTGATGGTATGGGGTGCCATTGGTTACACGTCTCGGTCACCTCTTGTTCGCATTGACGGCATTTTGAACAGTGGACGTTACATTTCAGATGTGTTACGACCCGTGCCTTCATTCGATCCCTGCGAAACCCTACATTTCAGCAGGATAATGCACGACCGCATGTTGCAGGTCCTGTATGGGCCTTTCTGGATACAGAAAATGTTCGACTGCTGCCCTGGCCAGCGCATTCTCCAGATCTCTCACCAATTGAAAAAGTCTGGTCAATGGTGGCCGAGCAACTGGCGCGTCACAATACGCCAGTCACTACTATTTATGAACTATGGTATTATGTTGCAGCTGCATTGGCAGCTGTACCTGTACACGCTTGGGTGGATTAGACGAACGTGTTTTTAACTGACGTGAGTCAACGCAGGAACAGAATCTTTCTGTTAGTTTAAAGAGAGTGGCTTGCTTAGTTCTGCTTCAGCTGTTATAAAGCAGACGTTCCATTGTAGACAAGCCCTTGCGAAATATCTCGTGCAATGATATGAATAATTCCTTCCCGAACTGCTGTCAGGTTCGATGTTGTTCTCCATGACTAATGATTTCACCGCCTCGGATTATCACGCTCTGAATGGCTCAAGAAGAAAGAAATGTAAAAAGCAAGTATCTCTAATTACTAAGAGGGTACTTGTGCGTGGTTTACCTGCGGATGCTGCTGGTAGTCATCCTGGTAGGTGGTAGGCGTGGCGTAGAGCTGCGGGTAGCGCTGCTGGTCGTAGCCGGCGGCTGCGGCGGCTGCAGCGGCTGCGGCAGCGGCGGCCGCTGCGGGATCGTAGGGGGAGCCCTGGCCGATGTACTGCGCCGGCACCGGTCCCGGCCCGCCGCCCGGCCGCCCCGCGTACCGCCCGTACAGCTCCTCGGCGGACGCCACCGGAGGCGGCGGCGGAGGCAGCGGTTCGTAGCCGATGCCGTAGCCCATGGGCGGCGGGCCCGGCTGCTGCGGGGGCGGCGGCTCCATGCTCGACACTGACGACGAGTTGGAGTCGTGGCTGAGGTAGGGCTCCGAGTTACTCCCGGCACCCGCCTCGACTTTCAGGGTCACCGAACAGCAACTGGCAGCCGACACTACTTCAGACTTTGGTATGAGGCGACCGCCAGCAGCGATGGCCGACTCAGGTGATTTGGGCTTCTTGTAGAATTGCTGCTGCTGCTGCTGCTGCTGTGGCGGCGGCGGTGGCTGCTGCTGCTGCTGTTGTTGTTGTTGCTGCTGCTGCTGTTGCTGGGTGTCACTGCTTCCGTAGCAAGATTTGTTTGGAGCCCCCTCTGTTTTCGGACCAGGATTCCCAGTAACGCTGCCACCAGTCCCACAGTTGAAGCCGAATTCTGGTGGGCACGTGGTGCCGCCAACTGAAACCCCATGCAACATCATCTGTTGTTCTTGAAATGTATTATCAGACTATTTCTGTATGTTACTGTTCCCTTGTAAGAAATTACTAATGCAGTCGCTGTTTTACATCCACCTTTTCAAAGACTTTATCTTTTCTCTTAAGTAATTTCGCGTTTTTGTTAAGTTTCACATCAGTATCGCCAATGTGTATGAAGAAGTGTGTTTATGGATAACACGGTGCTATTATCAAATAAGGCAACGGCCTTGCCGCAGTGGATACACCGGTTCCCGTGAGATCACCGAAGTTAAGCGCTGTCGGGCGTCGTTGGCACTTGGATGGGTGACCATCCGGGCCGCCATCCGCTGTTGCCCTTTTTCAGGGTGCACACAGCCTCGCGATGCCAGTTGAGTAGCTACTCGACCGAATAGTAGCGGCTTCGGTCAAAAATACCATCTTACGACCGGGAGAACGGTGTGCTGACCCCACGCCCATTCGCATCCTGCACCGAGGATGACACGGCGGTCGGATGGTCCCGGTAGGCCGCTCGTGGCGCGAAGACAGAGTGCTTTTGTTTACTGTAAAATAAACTTAACGCGCCCGTTAAGTCTTTTGAACGTCAAAAGACCGCATTAATTAGAGGCGGTTTTGCCGTCAGGCATCGACACTGACACACCCATGAACTGCGTTTTTTAAGGAAAAATTCAATGATCAAGTCGTAAAAAAAAAACACTGCGCTGCTATTTGCGATCATTCGAAATAGTTCAGACTTAAGCGATCTACTAAACTGGATGTTCTTATAAACGCAACTGAACGGTCTGCTATATTGTCTAAATACAGTCCTCTTGAAAAGATGGTGCTTCACTTGAACGCAATAAAGATACATATTTCCGTGTATTACCTGCTAGCATACATCAGTAGCACATCTAAAAGATCTACTCTATTTCTATAGGCACAGATCCACATCTAGAAGAGTATGGATTACAAAATTTGAATTTTATGACTTTTGTGAAGACACTCGGAACTGGGCGCCGTGCCTTCTTGTTTTCAGTAACGAGCCAATTTTAGGTTTACTGTCATCACAGTTTATGAAAACTTTGGTTCAGCCGGTGAAAACCTATACCCGTTGAAAGTAGACGATGGTTTCCTTAAGATTTTCGCTCAGCACGTGAAAACACAGGCCAGCGTTGTATTTACTTGTTGAAACTATATATGCCACATAACCGACGTTATGGTTGACCACTAGCTATGAAATGGTCGAAGAGAGACAGTTAACATGGTGATATTTCATTAAGCCTTTTTGCTGCCTTTTTTGGAGCAGATCCTACACCCTTAAGCATCCAGATAAAGCCTGCGCCTCCCAGCGGATTATGGGGCGTGTTGGAGCCATTATTAAGTCACGTACTAACTACACTGAAGCACAGTCCATATAGGAGCGTTTAGTTTTTCACGACTGGCCAATCTTCCTAATAAAGAAACAATAGCATGTGCGCAGGACACCATTCTGGAGCTATGTGAGACTATGCTTAACCATATCTCTTCTTTAATTGGCAAAAAAAGGGGTTCCTGCTTTGTACCGAACAATCAATAATTTTATGACTGGAAGACAGTCCAGTTTTCCCTTCTTGTGTGGCGCGTCTGCGCCTGGTTGTTTAATAAGATCTGGGTTTCGGACGATGATGTAACAATTCTCGCTTTTGCTTGTGTTTTTTCCTTGTCCCGTGTCGCTAATAAATGTTCTTCTTCTCCATCTTAATACTGGCTGTCGATTTAATACTTCCCACTCGTGTTTGCTCACTTACTGAAAATCACGAGAGAAATTTGTGCGTTTATTCTGTCTCAATGAGCTTTTGATTTAACAATTAAAATTAATCCAAAGGGGAACAAAAATCCTTAAAATCGAACACTTCTCTGTACTAACGTATGTACAGGAATGGCAGCGCCCACCTGACCTGGGAAAAAAGAGATACAGTTGAGATGCATTGTATCAAGAGCCTCGCGCTACGCTGCCGGCAAATAAAATGGAACTGCGTCCGAGCCGGATAGACGTTTTCTTGTCCGCGTTTGTAGCTTGCTCTTCGCAGTCAACGCCGGAAAATGTTATCAAATGCACATTCTCTTTCCAGTTATGGAGTAACTGCAGTTATAGAGCAAAAGAATTTGATAACCATGTATTCAAATAATTTTAGCATTATAAGCCTTCGTGAGTTCTGGTGAAACAACGTTATCGAACCGTAAAATACAGGGTTTCTCAAACTTTCTGAGTTGAACTGAAACAGGTGGTAGTAGGTTCCCAACTGATTATATCTGATATGGAATCAAAGATCGGAGATGCGTATTTACTGTGTTTTGGACATCCACAGCGTACACCTTATAACAATAACGTAGCTCTTAGCAGTTGTTCAAAGCGACGACCTCCAATCTCAATACACGTATTGCAACGGAGCATGCAGTTCAGCCGCGCTCAAGCGAAGATCAAGGATGACTGTTGTATAACGGAACGGGCGGCGGGTGAAACATAGCGTACACTCCTGACCACCAAAGGACGTACTGTACGCAACTTCGCTCATAGCACATGTGTGCATGCATCCCACCGGCGCATTAACCTGTGCCGCACGCACTCCACTGTCCCTGGTGTAAGTTCTCCATTGCGTCAGACAGCTTGTGATGTGTCCATGGTGAAGGGTGTTACTGTGTACTGCGTAGTCAAAGGTGGAATGTTAGTCGTCACAGGAGTTGGCAGACATGCATTTAACGTAATGTGCGGCAGGACGTAGTGCCCGTAAAGCAGAGCGAATGTAGAATGTACAGAGGACGTTTTCCCCACACAAGCGTCACCTTCATTGGAAGAAGTTTATCCCCGTGGTTACCATCTTACGAGAGACGGGGTCGTTCACGCAACAGAGAGCCAGCCAAGGTTCCTGCCAAAGGTATGCCCGAACATCAGACTTTAAGGAGATGGTGTTGGATCATTTGGCCAACCACCCAGCAATAACCACACATCAACTTGACCGTGAAACGTACTCTTCGAGGGATACAGTGTGGAGAGTACTGGTAGATCAGATATTACACCGCTATCATGAAGAACGTGTGCAAGCACTGGGACAAACTTGTTTTGAGCCTCGCGTTCACTGCTGTCAACGGATTATCCACCGCAGTGCTGTAGTACTGAACTTCGTACAGTTTGTATTGTTTACGGATGAGGCCTCGTTCATCCGTGATATTGTTTTCAACAGCCGCAGCAGCCCTGTCTGAAGTGAGGACGTCTCCACGCCACCCACGTCGGTGGCCACCAGCAACGCCTCTCTGTCAACGTACGGGCGGGTATTAACCAAGATCACCTAACAGCACCTTATTTGCTGCTTCCTCATTTAACTGGCCGCCGTTACGTGGTGTTCCTGCGGGATTTGCTGACACAGTTCTTGGAAACTGTACCACTTGTTGTCCGCAGAGGGATGTGGGTTCAACGGTGCACCAGCCCACTTCGATGTTAATGCCCGAGAGCACCTGAACAACACGTATCCTCTTGTTGTATTGGAAGGAGAAGTACTATTGCCGGATCTCACACCTCTGGACTTCTTCCTCTGGGGCAACGTTGAGATCCCGCTATATGAAACTCGTGTAGAAACGGATGAAGCCCTGTTTACTAGGGTTCATCTGCCTGTCTCTTGGTACAACAGACGCCAGAATCTTTGAGACTGCGCAGTTGCCATGCATATGGTGAGACTTGCGGTCGTGAATTTGAACAGTTACTATGAGCTACGTTAGCCGGCCGAGGTGGCCGAGCGGTTCTAGGCGCTACAGTCTGGAACCGCGCGACCGCTACGGTTGCAGGTTCGAATCCTGCCTCGGGCATGGATGTGTGTGATGTCTTTAGGTTAGTTAGGTTTAAGTAGTTCTAAGTTCTAGAGGACTGATGACCTCAGAAGTTAAATCCCATAGTGCTCAGAGCCATTTTATGAGCTACGTTATCGTTATGCGCTGTACGCCGTGTATGTCCGAAACACAATAAATATGTGTTTCCGACCATTGGTTCCATATCACAATGTAGTTGGTTGTGGGCCTACTATCACCTGTTTCAGTTTGACCTAAAAGGTTTGAGACGCCCTGTATAAGATAACAGTCGAGACTTCCTTTATTTCGGAGGAAATCTAAATGCCTTAACGCTGTTTAGTAGGAAGAGATATACGATACCACAAGAAGATGTAATGGATAACAGTTTTAAGGGCAACAGTTAATGGCACTATATTAAAAACTATACGGTACTAATTATTATACACATACTGTGATAAAATAGCTCAGTATTGTTTAGTACAACGAAGCCATGTATTTAACTGGTACAACGAAATACACATACATATGATGCCAGTTGAATTGCTGCAACTCTATAAGATTATAAGCCATCTGTATGAAATATGTTTTTATCTGATTGTCTCTTGTTATGTAACTGTTCAAAAATCATATCTTGAGCATCATGTATTGTTTTTTCACCTTCCCGCAATGTTGTAACGACTTTCTCTCATTGTCACTTCTCGCCATCTGCACGTGTGTAGTTGTAGTGTCCGCGTAATTTTTCTGAGAACTTAAACATTTTCAGTAAATATCTACTCACAGAAAAATGTAGAACAACGTTATAGAGGTAGAGTTGACGAAAGTGGTCAGTGACTAATCATAATCATCGGCTAGAAATGACAACACGAAAAAGGATCTTCGATGAGTGAATAGATGAAGAACATGGGCCGTATGTTTATGTTTTTACGTTTGATCCTGTTTTCCTTCTGTTGTCCTTGTGCAGTAGTTGAGGGTCCCGTATTTTTCTTTCCGCCTATTACATTATTTGACCAATCCATTATACACGAGTATTTCGAATTATGTGAACTTTTTTTAGATTGTGAAAACATGCTATGCTTTGTTTCCGTGAGCTCGTAGGTCTCTTCAGGAAAGTGACATGCTGTTTCTCAGGTACTGAAGTGGGAGGTTATTTATATACAGCAAGGGCAGGATAAGACCCAATATCAAATCCTTAGTCCTTAATTAGGAAGCGGTTCAGCATGAAAACTACTCGGCCTGTCTAATACGACTCTCGGCCTCCTATTAGCGCGAATCATAAAAATCCACTAAGTGAAATTTTATCATTCCAATATTTTATTACATTTTTAAATGAACACACCGACATTTGACTGTATTATTGTTTATTTAACTACGACCCAGGTTTCGGCCTTTTATGCCATTTTCAAGTGACTGAATGCAATATATATTAATGACATAAACTCAATCACTTGAAAATTGCATAAAAGGCCGAAACCAGTGTCGTGATTAAATAAACAATAATACAATCAAATGGGGGTACGTTAATTTAAAAATTATTGTATGACTGTTGCTCAGCAATATCAAAAACTATTTTATTGCATGTTGGGTGAAATGATAGATGATGTTTTAGGCGCAAGATTCCTTTTGCCATTCAGAAGGTGATTAATCAAAATCCCATATACAAAGATATGCTCAGTCGTTTTTAGATAAATGAACTTTCCAAAACTTTTCAGAACGTCAGTAGTAAAACAGCCCAATAGCTATTTATATTTATGTAATTGTTCTTAAAAACGATCTAAAAATGGCATCCATAGTCTTTCAGGAGAGATGCCTTGCGAAAGTAGTGCATTAAATATACGACCAAGAACAGATGTTTAACAATTTTCTTAAAATATAATCAACACTATGAACATTTTTACTTTTGAGACAGTTTAATTATTTTATGATTCATCAAGGAGAATTTGGTGCACCATGAAAGCGACTGAAGGCTTGTGGTCCTGCTTGTCGCATATATTTCAGTTCTTTCAAGATGATTGTACCGAATTCCTGTTCTGTGTTTGTGAAACTATTGTTAAAAAAACTAGTTATTTTTGTCCTATCATTTTCTTTAATGATCACATGATGTAGTTTCTGTAATGATCCTAATTGTCCTTATGATTGTTCATGTAATTTTTTGTCGAAATCGATCTTTTTCATTATTCGACAACTCTTGTCGATAAAGATTTTCTACAACATGAAAGCACTTGCACGTATGTGGTTATTGTTACCATTTTTTATAGTCATTATTCCTGATAGATATTTTAATGACACTTGTGATCTAAGATTTTTTGATACATCAGTTGTGTTTTATTTCTTAGTTTTCATTCCAAAACAGATATTAAGTGTGGAAATATGTTTGTGTTAACAACTGAGCTTAATTTTAAGTTTACAGCGCATGTCTTACGATCTTCATTCCTACTAATTCCCTGCAGGTTCGTTTTAAAGCTGGCTTTTGAAGTACATTAGTTCTTCTGACATCTTGGGTTGTCGGGTATTCTGCCGGATATCAGCGTCGTACTTTCACGTCCGTGGACGGAAAACGGAGCAGCAACGCTCCAGCAGGTCGCAGGGAATGGGCGCGGACCACAGAGGAAGCGCCTGCAGCCGTTGGTGGAGGGGGAAGGCCATAGGCATAAATACTGGACCAGGTCCACTCGAGGAGCAGTCTCAGGTCGCACCTGATGAAGGTTACGAGCTACGTGACCGAAATATCGTGCAAGTACGACGCTGATATCCGGCAGAACACCCGAAAACCCAAGACGTCATTAGATCGCCGGGAAAGCCTGAAGAGTTACATTAGTTCTTCTGTTTCCCTAATTTTTATTCAGACTCCTGCAACATGTTAATATTTGCAGCATCACAAGTTTTTATTCGTTTTTGTGTGGCATGAAACAGAGCATTGTGTCATCTGAAAATTTCCCACAAGGGATCTGTAAAGTTTAACAATTGTAGGTGTACTGTTGCACAGTGTCACTTGATTTTCGTGGTTCCATTTGTTCATTTCTATAGAAACAACTTTTACCTTTAGTTTTAGAGTTCTCGTTATGTTTCACATACATGATCATTAATGTTTCTGCGGAGCACTCTACGCGTTGCTCTGCCGCGGTTACTGAAACAAATAAGAGTGAAGTTGCCTATATTCTCGGGCTCCTCTAACCAGTAGTAAACTTCATTTTCTTTGGTATTATCGGATTATGGAAACTTACTTTCTCCTACACACTACAGCCTCAAATATTTTCAGTCAATTACTGTACTGTACGGGCAATGCGTGTGCACCCAGCACAGAAGAAGAAGGTCAATGTCCGGTTAGCCTTAACTATATGAAGATGGTATCTGTTCCTTCGGACATGCAGTCACACTATCCTCTGTGCTCTCGGTGGCTCAGATGGATAGAGCGTCTGCCATGTAAGCAGGAGATCCTGGGTTCGAGTCCTGGTCGGCGCACATATTTTCAACTCTCCCCGTTGAGGTATATCAACGCCTGTCGACAGCTTAAGGTGGGGTGAGTGAACTGCTGTAGCCTGTTGTCGGGTTGTGTACTACTGAGGGCAATGGCGGGACGAAGCTTCTCCGTCGTTTCTAGGTCCCCAGTTCAATACATACATGCTTCTACATACATACATGATATCTCGTCCTCGGTGAACTGCGTGATACGCCAAATCTTATTAGAATTCGACCAATGGCCAATGGGTTCCGATAATGGGAACGACTCGTAGATTGAAGACTAACCCAGAAGGTTGGTATAGATGATTTTCAGTACGGAACACGTGAAGCTCCCTGCACTGAAAGCCAAGTGCCAGCGTCCGTGGATCCATGAATTTGTTACGTAATAATGTTGAATACTGTAACTTTTGTGCTCTGAAGGTAACCTTCATGCTCTGGTTTCCTTACAACTTGTGAGTTTTCTTCCTAAGACATCTGCTTCTAATTATGACGAACCACTGGGACATCTTGTTGGAGCTTCCCCCACGGACAGTCATTGACATTTTTTCTATTGATTTTGAGACATCATCGATATGACCTGCTTGTTATTCCAAAACTTATTTAACTCTTGGCAGGCAAACTATACAAATTAATTTTTAATATGACTTCATAATGCAGTATTTTATCTCTCGGACGCTGTATTTGGCCCGTTCAAAAACGCCATTGACTTTTCGATGTTTGTGGTGGCTTATGTACCAGCCTTATTCACTCTCCGGTTTCAGCTTTGCATGCTGAAGTGGACTTTATTCTTCAATAAATAATTAATTTCCAGCTGATGTGGCAAGCACCGATCTTTGCCAGTCATCCACTCGAATACTAGTCGTTTGAAGTATCGATCGTGGAGCAGCTGGCGTCCCGGATTGCACGACACCCTTCCCCGGCTGCTGCACGTCATCTGCTGGGGAAAGCAGTACAGCTCATGCCTTCTCCCCCCCCCCCCCCTCCGCGTTCCCAGCACCCCAAACGCCCCTCCCCATCCGGCTGGTCTGCCCTAGAGAGGCTCGGTCAGGGGAAGGCGGGGACTGCGTTCCTCGGAAAGAACAACACTCCCTTTGCTTTCTTTCTGTCGTTATCTGTCAGTGTAAATTGTTAGAATATGTGGTGAAGCTGGAGAGTGTTTCAACTATGATGGAAAAACTCGATTTTGTTTTAATTTGTGTATACAGATGTGTGGAAGATGATAATATTTTCAGGAGCCACCTTTATTTAGGCTTTTATTTAACGAATGGCCGGTTTCAGGACCATAGGATGCCATTATCAGATAGGAACCTACATACAGTCTGTCTCCTCTATCTTGATCACACAAAATAAATTTTTGCCCTGAAGGAAAATTAAAAAAACTAAAAAAAAATGTGTCAGGCAAATGGTGTTTCTGCCAGGGGGACATTAATCAGCATAAGTGCCTTCCTTGTAACTTCATTCATTTGGAAGATATTAATAGCAGTACGTCGTTTTTAAACAGTGTGGTGTCACCGCCAGACACCACACTTGCTAGGTGGTAGCTTAAATCGGCCGCGGTCCATTTAGTACATGTCGGACCCGCGTGTCGCCACTGTGTGATCGCAGACCGAGCGCCACCACAAGGCAGGTCTCGAGTTACGGAATAGCACTCGCCCCAGTTGTACGACGACATTGCTAGCGACTACACTGACGAAGCCTTTCTCTCATTTGCCGAGAGACAGTTGGAATAGCCTTCAGCTAAGTCCATGACTACGACCTAGCAAGGCGCCATTAACCGTATCTGAAGATAGTCTTATTTGTATTATCAAGAGCGATGTACCACAAGGATCGAATAAAGTTAAGTATTCGAGGAGCTGCATACTTTTCTTATTAGAATTCAATACTTATCCTGTTCCAGACTTGACGCCAGTCGGCGTGTGTGTACGCGTGCCTTTCGGCTCCCTTCTCAGTGTGGCGTAGCTAGCTT
The DNA here is from genome assembly GCF_023864345.2 of Schistocerca serialis cubense. NCBI lineage: Eukaryota > Metazoa > Arthropoda > Insecta > Orthoptera > Acrididae > Schistocerca > Schistocerca serialis. The sequence continues at coordinate 84,043,896 of NC_064638.1, read as the reverse complement.
GTTACGCCACAACAAACAGCACCCTATATTTTCATTCGGCAATCTGCTTTCTCTCCTCAAGAGCTGTGAAAAACACTAAATTGACTGTGACTCTCTTATAACAGCCCACGATGCAGGTACCTGGGCTAACATACCTCGTCCACTTTCTGCAGCTGACAGTAAACAAGTGGAAACACAAGGAAAACGTACAACTGTTATACAGCCTACCGTCTTCAATTGAAGGTTTGTGCAAGTACAAAGTCTGCTAACGAAGAACATATACAAATGCTACTCATGTATGGAGAATGTAAGAAATCAGAATAGTAATTGCAATAACGTTCTCTTATTTACCATGCGGGTAAATGTAGTGAAGTACTGTAGTACTTTTGAAGGATATGAAGCTTACAGTAGTCCTTAAATATAAAATGCAGTATCATTTCATTTCTTTTAATATAGTTCAAGGTAGTCGTAATGCTACTCAAGCAGATAATCTCTACAGAGAGCGATATCCGTTCAAGAACCCACATTCTCGACTAATGTCTCCTCGTCTTATTGGGACGCTTAAGGAAACGGGAAATTTCAAAACTAGTCAACACAATTGTCGTACAAATTGCATGAAGAAAGCCGCCAGAGTTATCTTTCTCGCTTCAGTTGCAGTGAATCCATACGTGAACACACGATAGCTTGAACAGCAGATTAGCATTTCTAAAATCGGTATACATTGCATTCTAACATGTCACCAGTTCCGTCCTCATTATGTGAACTTGCGTCGAGGACTATAACTATTACTCGTCTTTCACAATTGAATTTTTAACATCGTTTTTGGATAAACGAGTTTTAGACACATATCTATGTTTAAGAACAGCAGCGTGGAACCATCAAAAGCTATTTTAATGAATATTTATTTCCTGACAACTGTATTGTGTCAAGCGACCTTCAATGAGTCACGGGTTGACAGTGACTTGAAGATGAAGATGATCGCTTGACCGAAATAGTTGTCTGGAAATAAATATTCATTACAAAAGCTTTTGATGACGCTACGATGTCGTCCTTTAAATACATTTAAGTTCTGCAGCACTATTTACGGGAACATATATCTCCTTTTGTACCTTTGTAGACTACTGATGATATCTAGTAAACTTAGATGAAATACATTTGGGTTAAAGTTATAATAAAAATTCTGTTTCAAAGGAAGTTAAAAGCTATTACAGTAATGTCTACATGGTAAACTGTACCTCGAAGTAGCATCTGTGGGGGAATGGGTTCAAATATTAACATTAAGATGCTCTCTTTGCCTATGCTAGTCTGCCGCTTACAACCTCCGTGCTTCCTCCGTCATGAATTATTTTGCTTCCAGTGTAGGAGAATTCTTCCACTTCGTCTTCGTTTGACGCATAGTTCGGCACTAAAACCTTTTCTGCTCCTCCTTAATACTTTTGTTGTCCTTTGGTTGACTCTCACTTCGTTTTCTGTTCTCATTCGATTGCCCTACAAATCCTGTAAGTCTTCCTCAATTTCACAACGAGTAGCAGTGCCATCAGAGAATGGTGATTTGCCATCACTCTGTAATTTAATCCCATATGTTCTATTGCCAAAATCAACGTTGTGCAGCAGTCATCAAGGAAGAAACACATAAAATTAAAACCATACTACAATATAGGAGAGATAAACTTCATCTCGAACTTTCTATAGCAACATAATCGAGGACTCACCTATATTACCTAGTGAGCTAGCACATTGCTCACCCCGGTAGACCAGGATTTCCCAAACTGCGATCCGCGAAACAGTAGTGTACCGTGGGAAGTGAGTAAGTACTCCATGAGAAACTATTTATAACATGGCGTTTTTTTTACATTTTGATGATATTAATCGTTTTTTAAAATTTTATTATGATTTCTGTGTTATTAATTGTGATTTAAAATTCAGATAATCACTGAATAAAACAAGTTTTTCTCATTTTTGAAATTTTATTAACGTTTAAAATAAACAAGATGTTCCAATGAAGTACCACTCGATCGATGGTTGCGGACTTCAAACCTATATTTGGGCATCCACATTTCGGTTTTCCGTGATATCCTTAAATTTTTTAAGGTGACTACTATAATGGATCCTACGAAAAGGACATGGGCGCTTTCCTTCTTCATTCTTGTCTCATCGGACTTATGTCTCTAATGACCTTGCCGTTGATGGGACGATAAACGTAATGTTTCTTTCTTCACCTACAGTGCTATTTGTTCTAATCCTGCTACGTGTTAATGGCGTGACCGTGCCTTATACTAGGTCTCCATTTGGCCGGCTGATCGAATCGTGCAACATCTAGACTGTTGCAGAATTCGTATGCGACAGTGATCCGACGTTGGACTGTATGGGAACATGGAGGTAGGCGCACTCGTCGTTAATGTCCCTTCACATCTGCGCCTGCCATTCGAGGACAAGTAATGGACTCCATGCAGAGTAATGTTTCAGCCCCGCCTTTGGTCGGAATGTAGTAACATCTAGATCCGAGAGATAGCGACCCATACGTAGGCAGCCGCAACAACACAAAAGGCTGCATTTGGAGTGTGGCCGTGACCGGCAAGCATGGATTGCTGATGAGTCGCGGATCTGCACTACCTTGGATGACCATCATCAGCAAGCTCTGCGGCGACCTGGATAGGACTCCCATTCTTCGTGTTTTGTTGAGGCACAGCACTGTTTCTCGTCGCGTGGTGGTATGGGAAGCCATTGTGTATGACGTTAGGCAGTGACTGAGGGGACTCTGACGCACAGTTCGTCACGGATATCCTGCGTCCTATGTGTTACCCCTCATTCGACATTATCGTGCTGCCATTTTCCAGCAGGACAATGACTGTGTCTCTATGAACTGTTTGTTTGATGTTGAGGTACTCCCGTGGCCAACAAGATCCCCAGATCTGTTCCCGACAGAGCATGTATGGGACCAATTAGGACGTCGCCTCTCTCTCAGTGCCAATATCATCCAGGATATTAACGACCAGTTACAACATCTGTGGACCAGATTGCCTCAAAAGAGGATACAGTGTCTTAATGACACGCTACCCAAACGAATCAATGTATGCAAGCAGGCCAGGGGCTGCAACATCACGCTGAAAGTATTGAGAAGTTCCTACTAAATTTGATGCTATTTTGTAATCACTGAAATAACATTACATACCCTCTCCATCTACGAAGTTTCACTTCGCTTCTCCTTCATCTTTTTTGTCAGGCAGTGTATTTATAATTAAGATCACAAAAATATTATAAACATAACATGGATCTCATTGCCATCCTTTTATGTCGTACATTCTACGTTAACTGTTGGCGTCAGCAATCTGCAAGATGAGCCGGATTGGGCAAGGATAGATCAGTCAATTTAACTGTTGGTGATGTCCAACAAGGAACGGTCTTGTTGCTGTTTTTAATAGATTTTTCAAACGTATCTAAGCAAAAAGTGGTGTACTGTAATCTGTTTTAGTGTTTAATTATCGTCTCAAGTATAGAATATTCAAATAACTGAGTACTGCATACGGAAAAATAATGTAGTAAAAGGCGACAGAAAAATTTATAGGCCGTACACGTTGGCTTATTCCATAACCCGTCATGAATATACAATATATGCAAGTGTTACATTGTTGCAATTCTCCGAGTATAAACAGCCCTTCATGGATACTCCTCTAGTGTTGAGAGTGGACAATGTGTGTTGTTCGATTATAATGATGCAAAGTTGAAATTTGAAACTTGGTAATAGTATAAAAAATAAGTGCAGATGTCCAATACTTCTACCGACAGTAGAAACGCCTTCGGTAGCCAAGAACTCGATATTACGCACTAGTTTTGTTATTGATGTTGTCAAGTAAACGTATACAGCAACCACAATGTAAGGGGAATGGCAAGTGAGCTCCAACTATGGAGTTGATTTTTTTATTTGGGAATATTAATAGCGTAGTGGTTCGAGAAAATATCTGTAATTTTGAAAAATAGTATTGCCTTCGAATTTCTGCGAGAGATATAGAAGATGATCGTACGTAAGTAGGGGAATGAGTAGATAACACGTTGAATTGGAACCCATGAACGGATACCTACTGTTTCCGTGCTTCAAACATTGGAAAACATCTTGGTAACGCTAACACTTTTACACGTAATTGATTAGGCGTGACCCAGTACATCATTTGTTTTACAGCTCCACTCATTAATAGCCAAGAAATTGCTCGTGTCCTCGTTGACGGGATCTCTCCAATGTGATGCAGTAGGGCCCCTTCCAATCCGGGTGTGCCGCGTCTCCTTGGAGCGCCACAGTCACGCCTGCTGACATTGGAGGTACCCTGTACCCTGTCTCGAAGCCGATGCGTAATTGTGGCGAAAATGGTATGCAGTGGAGTCGGACGTTACAGAGAACGATCTTGATAATGGCGACTAACAGCTCTTTCATTACCGTGAGCTTCGCCATTCAGAAGGATCATATCGGTGTATTCTGCAAACGTGTACTCAACCATGTTGCTCTAACACTCACAGACGCGCGAATGAGACTCAAACCAGGCCGGAGAGGAAGAATAGGCGTCAAATGACATTAGCCGATCCGACGTAACCACCCCCCCCCCCTCTTCCCCACCATGACTACCCCGTTGCGTACCTCTAGAGCAAACATGTTTTCAAACGGCTGTAGCACGGAAACGGTACATTTCCGGACAGGGGCTTCTGCTCAGAATATTATGTACTCACTCCCCTCTAAAAGTCCTAGAAGTCAGTAAAGGGTATTTTCTAACATCCTATATCCCCATCCTGAAGAAGCTGTGGCTGCAGCACGGGCTAAACAAGAAAGATAGATGAGGTGTGTGCCATATATGGGACGAAAGGTTGACAATATTGGACCTGAAATTCATATTACTGAGAATGGTTACGTTAAGGGAGGAGCCACACTTCTAGTGAGAGTACTTGGTGATGCTTTGTGAAAAAAAAATACACAAGATATGATTGTCGCTGTGATAACTGCGTTATCAAGGATGTTGAAAAATAAAATTATTTCTTTATATTTTAGTCATAGAATAAGGAGTTACTGTTTAAAGACGAGAGTGCATCGGGCGCATTTCAAAAAATCCTAGTCTGATGGTGGAAGAAGGGTGGCTGTTTTGCTGTCAGTAAGGAAGTTGATGAAACGTATAATACTGCTTGAATCTAGGCATACAGTCATTCCATTCATACATACGATGGACATTCATCAGTTCGTTATTTTATCAGATCAATGGTTAAGCATAGTGGTGGGGATTTTCGTAAGTCACAGTTGCTCAGGACCCATGTCAGAGCCTAGATATTGCGTCACGTAATTTTACATTGTCACCATAATTAATAACCCAGAAGGAAGAATTCTTGAGGCTGAAAATATTCGGTAGGCTTGGGACTACGTCTGTGTATACTTGTTAGAGGTCACAACGAGTGTCAAATGTTGTATAGAGTATAGTGCAAACTACTCTGAAAACGTAAGAATGTTAGACTAGCAAGTCAAACTACAATTTCTCACTTTGCTTGCTGCAGCAGCATATTTTTGTGGTTCACTGGCAGATCTGTAGCAAAGAGTAAACTGGACATTCACTGCTTGCTTGTTCCCCAGCTACGCGATTATAAATACTCATGTTGGCACCCAATAGTTGTGTTCTCGATATCAATGAACCTAAAACGGAAGATATTTTATTGTATGTGATAACATAATAAACGAAGCACATAGCATTAATTTTGCAAGTAAACGGTACAGCTTTTCCCCTGAGGTATGTACTTCTAGTCACTCCATATTCGCAAATACTCTATCTAATCTTGTGTCTGTGCATTAAGAAAGTCTTCTCACGTTTTCCAGATATAGGGGATAAGCTAACCATATCCTGTTATCTGAACGTTCGGGCAGTGAAACTACACAACACTGACAACAAGCCGTCGCTGATACGTGACGTGACCATCACCGGCATATTAAGGATTTCATTAGCTTATAATATAGATTTTCGGAGCAAAAAGCTAAGCTCTGCTGCTTCTGGGAAGTTAAATTACGCTGCCGCATATTTGTCGCGTCGAAGCAAAAGAATTCTTATTTGATTAGACAAATCCTCGTAGCAATAAAATTTCTCATTTAATGGAGTTCAAACTGTTTGATGCACGCTAAGCGGAGAATTTATAGCCGAAGAAGGATCAGTTTCTGTCGACAGAATCGAACATTATATGCGAAAACTTTATTTGTTAGAGTTGTTTAACAGTTAAATGTGTACTAAATATTTTATTGGTCCCCGTCCGATCGTACGGTTCTTTGATGCAGGCACTCTGCGTAATGCAGATTATTAAATGACGGGCCGGCGTTCCAGTGTATTATTCCTTGTAGCCCCGTAAAACTCTGCTATTTGTTTATGACCGTTAGGGGAAGATTTAGGATCCATCCGTCCGGCAATAAAACGGCAAATGTTGTTCTTTCGGGCGGTGTTTGCGAGTGCTTAAATCGACAAAGGTATTATGTGAGTGGCCTAGGATACTGATGATGGCACCAGAAGGGTACGGAGCGGGGTGTGGGAAGGATTTTCGTTTGCGCAGCATCTGGGAACCGACACTATTATTTACTACTATTATTAACTACTATTTACACCGAATTTCTCATTAGTGCAGGCAGATAGACTTGTTAAGAGTGAGTGTTCCACATGTACACTCCTGGAAATTGAAATAAGAACACCGTGAATTCATTGTCCCACGAAGGGGAAACTTTATTGACACATTCCTGGGGTCAGATACATCACATGATCACACTGACAGAACCACAGGCACATAGACACAGGCAACAGAGCATGCACAATGTCGGTACTAATACAGTGTATATCCACCTTTCGCAGCAATGCAGGCTGCTATTCTCCCATGGAGACGATCGTAGAGATGCTGGATGTAGTCCTGTGGAACGGCTTGCCATGCCATTTCCACCTGGCGCCTCACATGGACCAGCATTCGTGCTGGACGTGCAGACCGCGTGAGACGACGCTTCATCCAGTCCCAAACATGCTCAATGGGGGACAGATCCGGAGATCTTGCTGGCCAGGGTAGTTGACTTACACCTTCTAGAGCACGTTGGGTGGCACGGCACGTTGGGTGGCACGGGATACATGCGGACGTGCATTGTCCTGTTGGAACAGCAAGTTCCCTTGCCGGTCTAGGAATGGTAGAACGATGGGTTCGATGACGGTTTGGATGTACCGTGCACTATTCAGTGTCCCCTCGACGATCACCAGTGGTGTACGGCCAGTGTAGGAGATCGCTCCCCACACCATGATGCCGGGTGTTGGCCCTGTGTGCCTCGGTCGTATGCAGTCCTGATTGTGGCGCTCACATGCACGGCGCCAAACACGCATACGACCATCATTGGCACCAAGGCAGAAGCGACTCTCATCGCTGAAGACGACACGTCTCCATTCGTCCCTCCATTCACGCCTGTCGCGACACCACTGGAGGCGGGCTGCACGATGTTGGGGCGTGAGCGGAAGACGGCCTAACGGTGTGTGGGACCGTAGCCCAGCTTCATGGAGACGGTTGCAAATGGTCCTCGCCGATACCCCAGGAGCAACAGTGTCCCTAATTTGCTGGGAAGTGGCGGTGCGGTCCCCTACGGCACTGCGTAGGATCCTACGGTCTTGGCGTGCATCCGTGCGTCGCTGCGGTCCGGTCCCAGGTCGACGGGCACGTGCACCTTCCGCCGACCACTGGCGACAACATCGATGTACTGTGGAGACCTCACGCCCCACGTGTTGAGCAATTCGGCGGTACGTCCACACGGCCTCCCGCATGCCCACTATACGCCCTCGCTCAAAGTCCGTCAACTGCACATACGGTTCACGTCCACGCTGTCGCGGCGTGCTACCAGTGTTAAAGACTGCGATGGACCTCCGTATGCCACGGCAAACTGGCTGACACTGACGGCTGCGGTGCACAAATGCTGCGCAGCTAGCGCCATTCGACGGCCAACACCGCGGTTCCTGGTGTGTCCGCTGTGCCGTGCGTGTGATCATTGCTTGTACAGCCCTCTCGCAGTGTCCGGAGCAAGTATGGTGGGTCTGACACACCGGTCTCAATGTGTTCTTTTTTCCATTTCCAGGAGTGTATATTAAGGTGAAAAGAAGATTTAAGGATATACGGTAACTTAAAATTTAACCACTCTCACCTTCGTGCAAAATATTCCGACTTTTATGTCCAATAATTTTTCCTTCATACCTTATTTCATAATAAAGCGATGGAAGACATGCATGACTGTCAGTGAAGATACATGTTACTCTTAATTTTTGACTGGCTCCCGATGAATGGTTAAGACATACAGTATTGTAGGAAAATACTTTGCTGTGGTATGTTTACAATATTTTCAGGGTTGTAGGAAAAGTTTATAACGGCTGTATTATAAAACGAATGAAGTGGTGGAGTGATTGGCACACTCTACTCGCAACCGGATTATGCTAGTTAGATATACCGTGCGGCCACACAAATGTAAGTTTTCCGTGTTTCCTCTCAATCGCGCAATGTAAAAATTAAGATGGTTCCTATGAAAAAGACATGGTCGGTTTCCTTCCCCATTTCCCTAACAATGCGAACTTGTGCCCCGGCTCTAATGTCCATGTCGTCCACAGGCCGCTAAACCCTAGTATTTCTTCTTTCTTCCTTTAAACAGTAAATGAAATGGCACATGAACTATAGGTTCAAAACGTTACAGGTAAGCCAATTAAGTTACCCTACATTACTTGGCTGTATTGAAGCTCTAGTAGATTTAATCATTTTCTCAAGTAATAACTTACTTCGTATTTTAAAAAGTATGACGTAAGAACTTCATTTCTTTTCCGTTAAACCAATACGAAAGACCAGATACACCGTTATTAGCGACTGTAAATGAATTACCATCGACAAATATCTCGTATGTTCGATGTTGGTTTATTGCACGGGTGCCAAAGATGATTAGTTAGAGCTGTCAGCGGTGTACATCACATTCATGGAACGTTGGTTTATCTGACCTGAGTCAATAAGTTTATTGTCGAACACAAGCATCTGAACAAATAGCATTTCGTTTTGGTTATTGCAATACATAATACTCAAGATATGGTTAGAAATATATGTCCTACGCCTTTACACTTATTTTGTGTTCGTAACAATGTTGTTATAGATATAAATCGATGCATTGTTCTACTAAGCGACCACCACAGCATCGATACACCTTTCTAAAAACGTGCTACAAACGTCAGAAATTGGAAGGTTTGCATCAAGTTTAATATAAAACTGCAAGTCACTTTTCACCAAAATACAAAACTTAACCCACAGAGAGAACAACTAAGTAAAACTGGTATTGGCAGTTGTGCGTACTTTAAGCATTAGGGCATTGAATACTTGGCTCTAATAAAAAATAAAAGTTGTTTAGATTGTTTGTAAACAAATGAAACTCGTTTAATTTTCTGCCACCATGTTAAAAGGTCAAGTGTGAACATGTATTTACTATGCGTAAGAGTAACTACGAGTCCGTGAAACGACTCGGTACCTGTTTTTAAAGGTCCACGTAGTTCAAGACCAGTAGATCTGGTGCGAAAAATCAGGCATTATCGTGAATATTTTTTACAACACAGTCGTTCCATGATCAGTAAGAAGTGCATCATGGCGCACAATGGCCAGTTAGGTGGCAGAGATAAACTAGAATTGGACCATAATCCAAAATCCATAAAACAACGGGGAACTGCCCACATCTTCAGCAATAAATCTGCTTGATGTCCACGTTGGGCTGGAGAGTTGCCCTTGATTCATAAGAAACCCTACTAAGTGACTCCAACGTGTAGACAGACGGTCTTATAGAAGAAATCATGGGAGTCGTAGCTGTGATACCCAGAAGCGACAGCGGCGTCACTGGCGATGTGTTTGCAATAGGGCAGAACTCAAAATATGGTACGAGTGATACCGGCACATTGATTATTTGCCCGGTTTATGTCCGTAAGGTTCTCTGAGACGCGTGTAGAAAGGGAAATGTATCTCATAACAAAGCTAAGTGTCAGTTGTTAATCGATTTACACCCACCTTTACGTTTCACATGGTACAGTCTTTGCTGTTTAAGTACCTCATTAGAACGCAGTATATACCAGATAATGAAATGCACCGTTCATGTGTACGTACAGAAATTGTAAAATGTAAACTTTCGCAACCAGAAATGTCAAAATTAATGAAATGTTCCGGGTTATTATGCCTCCGCAGAAGGGGACGAAACGTTCGGTTTTAAGGTGAAATCCGTTCATGCACGACATAATAGCCCCGAACATTTTATTAATTGTATGTACAGAAAGTCCAAAAAAAAAAAATTACGTTTTGCTCATCACGCTGATGTGTCACTGTGTCGTGTACCTTTCGTTGTACATTCTTTCGTGTGTGAAACATTTGTATATCGTGTACTTGAAGATGAAGTGAAATGTCGTGTGGCTAAGGCCCCCCGTCGGGTAGACCGTTCGCCTGGTGCAGGTCTTTCGATTTGACGCCACTTCAGCGACCTGCGCGTCGATGGGGATGAAATGATGATGATTAGGACAACACAACACCCAGTCCCTGACAACACAACACCCAGTTCCTGAGCGGAGAAAATCTCCGACCCAGCCGGGAATCGAACCCGGGACATTAGGATTGACATTCCGTCACGCTGACCACTCAGCTACCGGTGCCGGACTGAAGATGAAGTAAAAGCTAGACTTTTTTGTTATTTAAGGGAAAATATTTTTTCAACATCAGCTGTATGTATTTGAATTTGTTTTTGACCGGTTTAGGTTATTTGTATGTTTCGCGACATTGTTAAATTATAGTTATTTCAGGCACTACACTGGATTATCGTAATATCTGATATGCTGATGTTTCTTCTATGAGAAGCATACATTTTTGATCCAATGGCCTTATAATTTTTCTTTCACTGAAGATGTTTGAAATATATTTATTCTTGACCGATTTCTGTTATTTTGGCCATCATCACTGGAAGAAAAATTATAAACCTGTTGAATCAAAATGCATGTTTCTCATAGAACACACATCAACATACCAGATAAGATTTAAAAGTGTGGTGAAACACACACATAACCTTAACCGCTCAAGAATAAATCTAAATGTGTACAGCTGACGGCAAAAACATGTTTTTTACAAATATCTTACACCTGTCTCCAGTTACTTACAAAACTTATTAATTTTTGTTGTTGTCTGGAAGACGTAATGTACAACCACCCACGGAACTATGCCAGACTGACAGTCCTTACGCGCTAAGCTCTAGTTCCTCTCTCCTTTCTCATAAGCTGTCGCTCGACGCGCTCCGATGGAAAGTAGGTCAAAGCGTACTCTTACTGGATGATTTTTATCGAAAAACTTACACAGTAACAACACCCGATAACTTGACTTTTTATAATGTTTTAGATTACATTAACTGTGATTTTTGTTGAGTAAGTTTGGAATGATGTTGATTACGAAGTTATTAAAACTAATTTCTCAAAGCAACTTTACATAGTTCCTGAATGTGCAGGCAGTAGAAGAGACATGTAATTCGTCTAGACTCTTAATATATAACAGTATTACTGTAAAGGGAATCATAATTGTGGAATTCTTGGTTCAAATCCCGAAATGATAGCTATGTTGTAGTCTCTACACAGGCTTCGGTAAATCCAAGTGTTGCTGCTTCCACCAGACTAATGAAACAGGATGGTTGGTGCCCGATTTGTAATGATCTCTCTTTAGATCGAACTACAACACACACAAAGACACACACACGCGCTCGCGCACGCACAGCAATTGAGAACACACACACAATTCGGAGAACAAGGAGGTGACTGAGAAAGATCCTTGGCTAGAAGTCAAAGCATGGTTTGCACACGATGGACAAGCTCGTGGGAGAGTAATTTTCTTAGGTGTTTATAAGTACTTGGTGTTTTCTGTGGTGGTCAGTTTTCTCTCCTTATTTAACAGTACACTGTAAGGATATAGGGGCGTTTACTGATTAGAATTATAATAGGATATGTAAATGGTTATTCAAGTTACATAATTTGATAAATATTTTCATACTGAAAGCCCCAGGGTTTGAAACCATTAGCATCCAAATTTAGTTGAAGATACGTTTCCGTGTGAGATACCATGTTTTCTTCCACCGGTCTAAAGAATGTAGGACGGAAGCTCGTTGTTACATTTTCAGCTCTAGTATTGCAGAAGGCAGTGTGAGGCAGGTACAGCAGCAAGTTGAAAAATCATCATGTCGAATGGACGTTACCGCTGCCGTTCCGCTTCCAGAAATAAAATGAAATCATCGTTTGGCCTTATTAGCCGACAGAATGCGACTGAAACCGCCAACAATTCTACGTCACGAAATCTTCCGGACTCTTATTGCTGAGTGTTTCGAAGATTGCAGCGCTTAATTAATAGCGCGAGGAATAGCTTGTTTTTTCTATCACAAGGTTTAATATGCAGGAAAGGGTTTCCAGTTAGCTAATGTGTACTAATATCGGAACTGGTTAAATTTCTTCTTAAGCATACCTGATTTTTCTGCGGAACTGTTCTGACACGTAACCAACAGTCTTATTCACTCTAAGGATATACAGCGAGTACTGACTACAGTTTTCGACAGGCCAGTCCGCGCTATGTAACTAATTTTCTGAGACATGTTGCAGTACTTCGTCATTTTCCAGTACAGTAAATCTAAATTTCTTGTGACTAGGGCCTCCCGTGGGGTAGATCGTTCGTCGGGTGCAAGTCTTTCGGTTTGACGCCACTTAGACGGGGATGAAATGATGATGATTAGGACAACACAACACCCAGAAAATCTCCGACCCAGCCGGGAATCGAACCCAGGCCCCTTAAGATTGACATTCTGTCGCGCTGACCACTCAGCCACCGGGGGCGGACTCCAGTACAATGTGTACCCTTCATCTAACAGTGCGTGGCTCGTGAAGTTCATATGCAAATACAAGCAGGAACATGATGATGTTTATATAGAAATGTTTCTGTTATAAACTGTAGCAACAATGAGGCAAGTAGTTCATATGTAAATACAAGCAGGAACATGATGATGTTTATATAGAAATGTTTCTGTTATAAATTGTAGCAACAATGAGGCAAGTATTTTGTTGTCCAAAATGTTTTATAAACACCTGTAGTCGATTTTCCATCCATCTGAATCGGAACAAGGAAATATAGTCCCAGATGATGAGAATGTGTCTTGTCAGAATTCACTCACATCTTCAAGAGGCATTTTCCAGCCTCACGCATTCTCATCCGAGTGACACATCGTGTACCATGACTCATTAACCCAGAAGACCGTCTCCTTCTTCATGGTGGAATGTGTGGGTATTTGCACCACTACAAGCGACATCTTTCCCATTCGTTCCTTAAAGTGGCTTCTGGACATCAGCCCCAGTAGAGTTTCTCATCTCTCTACTGATTGTTGTATTGCTAGTTTCTATGTCCGAGATACACCAGAAGATCTCTTCAGTACCGGGTAAAGTTCTTCATGGTGTGTGACCATGTCATTACTTAAAGAAAACCAACCAATGTTATGTGTAGATTCCATCAGGATCACTATATAACATTGCAGATGTTGGGGACTATACTGCGTCTAAATTGAATGGACGTTTCATCATGTAGAGCGGAAGTGGACAACCTCCAGTGAATCGTAGTTTGTTCTCAAGCGCCACGTGCTCGCTATATTACCTGTTTTGTAGATACGAACAGGATCTTGTAAAAAGGCATGGTTTGCTACACGCAGGCAACACAGCTCGCCCTTTTTGCTATAAACTGTTAGTCTGAAAGATATTTTTATTCAAGTTGTACTCGATACCTGCTCCTCCTTCTGTCACGTGAAAAGTGCTTTGTGGTAAATCATCGTACGTTGTCTGTGTGTTAGGAAACCTGAGAGGTTATCAGTTTCAGAAAATTATTAATTAGAACATAAGAATGAGAATCGTTGTATTATAGAATACAAAAAAATTGAGGAACGACAGTCGCTACTCAAGCCAATAAGAAAAGATAACTTTCTCTGCCATTCTAGTGACAAAAGATTGTAGGTGCAAGATTAAATAACACCCCTGACATATTAATGTTCTGCTGCTGACATACTCTAATTTCAGCTGTGTTCAAAGTGATACCCTTACTGTAGAAGAGTCATGAGCTGGTTAAAAGGCGAAGCCTTCGTTGGCTTCCGCGGGATCGCACCGCAGATTAGCAAGTTTCCAGCAGATAGACGCGTCTGGTAATTAATTGCTACTTGAAACACATTTCTGCGGACGCAGGAGATAAAATTAATGCAGAAACAGCACAAATATCAGTAAGCTGAGACGCTTCCTTTCTTTTTGTTTCCACATCATTAACGTTCTGAGCTCTTACGAAAAGGTGCTTCGTAATCGGCGTTACTTTTCGTAGTCACACTGATGTTCTTCTTCCTGATGTATTTGCTTGACAATGTTAAAATATCTATCGATTTGCACATAGCGCAAACCAATTTTAGACAAAGCGCTGCAATTGATGTGGCACCATTCTTCTATTATTGGATCTCATACATACTTAAAAAAAAAAGGCAGCAGGCAAGCTACTGGCGATACTACATTTATCATTGTTTCAGGAATTCTGTTGAGTTTGCGGTGTACGTTAGTAAATATCATTATTCGTTTGATGACACTTGTGTGAGTTACAGTTATTTCAAAGCCTCTGCCTTCATAACAAAATGTGTGGATAATATTTCCCATATTGGTTTTTTTTTCGATTTTTCTAAGCGAAATCTAGTTATAACCTTGTACAAAGATTTATCATTTTTTTATTTCACATGCTGTATTTATTACAAATACTGTTTTTGCGCTTCGCATCAATCAGCGTACCACAAGCATAGGGGAATGAACAGGTCAAATTACTATGAAACGCCGGAACAGTGGTGTCGCTTCGAATGAGGATTTCTAGTGTTACATCTTATTAGCTAGACGACAATCTTATTAAAAAGTAGTTCCGATTTGGTATAAGACTGCGTCTTTAATCGTAGACCGCATTATTCCAGTTCTTTTTCAACTTTTACAAATAATCATAAAACTGTTTTAATTGTTCTTAAACCTTCGTTCATACCTGTACATTTGGAAAAACTGAATACAGTTAGAACGTTAACACAGTCGGATGTTCTCTTTTCGGTGGCAGGACTCTAGCAGTTTATATTTGGAGAATCGAGCATAATGGTGCAGTCCTTAGAGTCACTATGTCCCGTTAATTCCTCTAGGTTGATTTCATGGTACAAACGAGTAAAGAGAAATTTAAAAAGTGCTGTTTCATACGTGTACCAGTTCTTCATTATTTACATTTGTACATTCTCACTCTATTGATTGAGTAACTTGACCTTTTATTTGAAGATGTCTTCCTGTCTTTTTTTCCATTAAATAACACAACTGTTCGCATCATGAATTGCTTAGCAGTAGTCTGCATTACCTCAGACGCTTAGCACATTGTTGTTGTTGTTGTTGTTGTTGTTGTTGTGTTCCTCAGTCCAGAGACTGGTTTGATGTAGCTCTCCCTGCTACTCTATCCGGTGCGAGCTTCTTCATCTCCCAGTACCTTCTGCAACCTACATACTTCTGAATCTGCTTAGTGGATTCATCACTTGGTCTCCCTCTACGAGTATTACCCTCCACGCTGCCCTCCAATACTAAATTGGTGATCCCTTGATGCCTCAGAACATGTCCTACCAACCGATCCCTTCTTCAAGTTGCGCCACAAAATCCTCTTCTCCCCAATTCTATTCAGTACCTCCTCATTAGTTACATGATCTACCTATCTAATCTTCAGCATTCTTCTGTAGCACCACATTTCGAAAGCTTTTATTCTCTTCTTGTCTAAACTAGTTATTGTGCATGTTCCACTTCCATACATGGCTACACTCTATACAAATACTTTCAAAAACGACTTCCTGACACTTAAATCTATACTCGCTGTTAAGAAATTTCTCTTCTTCAGAAACGCATTCCTTGCCATTGCCAGTCTACATTTTATATCGTCTCTACTTCGACCATCATCAGTTATTTTGGTTCCCAAATAGCAAAACTCATCTACTTCTTTAAGGGTCTCATTTACTAATCTAATTCCCTCAGCCCCCCCATGAACCATGGACCTTGCCGTTGGTGGGGAGGCTTGCGTGCCTCAGCGATACAGATGGCCGTACCGTAGGTGCAAACACAACGGAGGAGTATCTGTTGAGAGGCCAGACAAACGTGTGGTTCCTGAAGAGGGGCAGCAGCCTTTTCAGTAGTTGCAGGGGCAACAGTCTGGATGATTGACTGACCTGGCCTTGCAACATTAACCAAAACGGCCTTGCTGTGCTGGTACTGCGAACGGCTGAAAGCAAGGGGAAACTACAGCCGTAATTTTTCCCGAGGGCATGCAGCTATACTGTATGGATAAATGATGATGGCGTCCTCTTGGGTAAAATATTCCGGAGGTAAAATAGTCCCCCATTCGGATCTCCGGGTGGGGACTACTCAAGAGGACGTCGTTATCAGGAAAAAGAAAACTGGCGTTCTACGGATCGGAGCGTGGAATGTCAGATCCCTTAATCGGGCAGGTAGGTTAGAAAATTTAAAAAGGGAAATGGATAGGTTAAAGTTAGATATAGTGGGAATTAGTGAAGTTCGGTGGCAGGAGGAACAAGACTTTGGTCAGGTGATTACAGGGTTATAAATACAACATCAAATAGGGGTAATGCAGGAGTAGGTTTAATAATGTAAAAAAAATAGGAGTGCGGCTTAGCTACTACAAACAGCATAGTGAACGCATTATTGTGGTCGAGATAGATACAAAGCCCATGCCTACTACAGTAGTACAAGTTTATATTCCAACTAGCTCTGCAGGTGATGAAGAAATTGAAGAAATGTATGATGAGATAAAAGAAATTATTCAGGTAGTGAAGGGAGACGAAAATTTAATAGTCATGGGTGACTGGAATTCGTCAGAAGGAAAAGGGAGAGAAGGAAACATAGTAGGTGAATATGGATTGGGGGGAAGGAATGAAAGAGGAAGCCGCCTTGTAGAATTTTGCACAGAGCATAACTTAATCATAGCTAACACTTGGTTCAAGAATCATAAAAGAAGGTTGTATACCTGGATGAATCCTGGAGATACTAAAAGGTATCAGATAGATTATATAATGGTAAGACAGAGATTTAGGAAGCAGGTTTTAAATTGTAAGACATTTCCTGGGGCAGATGTGGATTCTGACCACAATCTATTGGTTATGAACTGCAGATTGAAACTGAAGAAACTGCAAAAAGGTGGGAATTTAAGGAGATGGGACCTGGATAAACTGAAAGAACCAGAGGTTGTAGAGAGTTTCAGGGAGAGCATAAGGGAACAATTGGCAGGAATGGGGGAAAGAAATCTGAATAATTTTTTTTATCTCATCATACATTTCATCAATCTCTTCATCATCTGCAGAGCTAGTTGACATATAAACTTGTACTACTGTGGTAGGCGTGGGCTTCATGTCCAACTTGGCCACAATAATGCGTTCACTATGCTGTTTGTAGTAGCTTACCCGCACTCCTATTTTTTAAATTCATTATTCAGCCTGCTCCTGCATTACCCCTATTTGATTTTGTATTTATAACCCTGTATCCACCTGACCAGAAGTCTTGTTCCTCCTTCCACCGAACTTCACTAATTCCCACTGTATCTATCTTTAACCTATCCATTTCCCTTTTTAAAATTTCTAGCCTACCTGCCCGATTAAGGGATCTGACATTACACGTTCCGATCCGTAGAACGCCAGTTTTCTTTCTCCTGATAACGACGTCCTTCTGAGTAGTTCCCGCCCGGAGATCCAAATGGGGGACTATTTTACCTCAGGAATATTTTACCCAAGAGGACCCCATCATCATTTATCCATACAGTATAGCTGCATGCCCCCGGGAAAAATTACGACTGTAGTTTCCCATTGCTTTCAGCCGTTCGCAGTACAAGCACAGCAAGGCTGTTTTGGTTAAAGTTGCAAGACCAGGTCAGTCAATCGTCCAGACTGTTGCCCCTGCAACTACTGAAAAGGCTGCTGCCCCTCTTCAGGAACCACATGTTTGTATGGCCTCCCAACATATATCCCCCTGTTGTGGTTGCACCTACGGTATGGCCATCTGTATCGCTGAGGCACTCAAGCCTCCCCACCAACGGCAAGGTCCATGATTCATGGAGGGGCTTACCACATTATATGTATATTAACTGTTCACATTCTGGCGTAAGGAGAGATAGTCGTTATGAACTTCATTGTTGTATTGGCTCTAGATAGATTTTATGGGACAACATCATAATTCTACTTTGGGGATTCTGATATGATCTCCAGTCACATGTACTGATCTTGTCCCAGGTTTTCAGAAAGAGCTTAATATGATGCTAATTTTCTACGACTCTTTAGGTCACAGACCTTAGCTGACAATTCGATCTATCAAGTTGGAGTCTACGACGTGCTGTATTTTTTATCTTTCTTAATTTTTGAAGGATAACAGTTTAAGGAGGCACCTTATTAGCACGAAGCTATCGATTAAGTTAAATGTGGTTTGACGAGTCGTAAAGAAATTTGATGGACCCATAGTATAAAATCCATCCAAAATTAATTTTACGCAGTTTCATCATGTCACAGCACACTTGTTCTGACGATATTTGATGGAACTTAAATTATTAACAAGTAGCCAGAGGATTTGAAAGCCAAAGACTGGTACTACTACGTTGACATGCTGCTGTAAAAATAAGATTAATAATAATAACAATAATAATAATAATAATAATAACAGACTACTGGTAAAAAAACAGTTGTATAGCTACATAATTAATAACACAAATGTAAAACGAATATGGATTAGGGCACAATTGGTCGCATCGGGGATGTTCAATACTGAGCTGTATCTGCTCCCTACTGAGGCACAACGTAATGAAGTTTGACGTTTTCTTCGTTTTCTCCTTCCCAACACCGTTTCAGCAAGCTTTTTACGACAGGAGATATAAATAAAATGTCGTATTGCGTAAGGTGGCGATTTCAGTTTCTGAACGAGGCATATAAATTAGCATAGAAGACCCTCAATGGAAGTTACTCAAAGAAAGAACATAACTGTATGTCAGCTACCGGCGAAGACAAGACAGCTCAGAGTATCAGTACGTTGTCCTTACGAACAAGTTGCAGAGTTTATACTTTATGAGATCTCTCTCTGTGTAATACTAGGTACTAGTCGAGCTGAGAGGAGATTATATCGAAATGTCTAGTAAGTTATCACGCATTGTGCTTTGTCCATTACCTCATTTTACAGAGTAATACGGTGGTGAAGTAAAAAGTTCCAGTTGTAGCACAATGTACAAATCTGTGTGAGTGATGTAAATATAAAAAGAAACTCAGAATAATACACAAATTTGTTTGTCTAGTCTGTAATCGTGAATGGAAATTAAGGAAAAGAAATTTACTTATTCTCTTCCTGTTTAAGTCTGGGAGAAGTACATTAACACCCAGATTAATTCTTCCTTTAGGAAAAGGGAGTTAATCTTAACTGAGTCACAAGTCTTGGAATAAAACCGTTCGCACTTTCAATTACGTCTTCACCGAAGAATCAAAAATTGTAAGCTGAAAGCTAATGAAGTACAAACGGTAACAATAGACAATGAAGATGTGGAATCGAAAATGAGAAGGTGTATGTCTTCGATATTCATCCGTTTCCTTACTCCTCCATCCTCTCCTGATCGGCTGCTTCATCCGTTGATAGGCTTCTGATGAGTGTGCTGTTCTTACCTTTACCTTCGCTAATATGTTACTAGCCTGAACTGATGTAGTGTTTCTTTCCCCTACAGACCACTTCACGGAATTTGCGTGTAGTAAATGATCTGATGCCGTTCCTATTTCAATTTTGAGAATTTTTGACAAATTTCAAGCTCTAGAATAACCTAGATATTCACTGCGCTGTACCTTCGTTCACTTGGCTACATCCGTATTCGGAACTACTGTCTATAAAATACCGATAAAGGTCTACTCTTTGAACTGAATGCTGATCGAAATAGAATTATAATTACGCAAATATCACAATATAATAATCAAATCTAGGTTTTCGCGTAAAAGGGTGTCAATTTCTACTGTCGTACAGTGTGTAACCTTCTCGGTTATTTGTAAATTTCCATCCTATACTCGAAGACGATTACAGTATCGTATCTAGTTCCGCAGGCAAAATGATTCTCTAGTTTTTACCGCAAAAAAAAAGAGCTGTCTGATACGGTTATGCCGCGCCGTATTAGCTGAGCGGTCTAGGGCGCTGCAGTCATGGACTGTGCGACTGGTCCCGGCGGAGGTTCGAGTCCTCCCTCGGGCATGAGTGTGTGTGTTTGTCCGTAGGATAATTTAGGTTAAGTAGTGTGTAAGCTTAGGGACTGATGACCTTAGCAGTTAAGTCCCATAAGATTTCACACACATTTGAACATTTTTTTGATACGGTTATATTTCACAAGAAGAGGTGTTGTTGAGCTTTCATTGCTAGGAGAAAAAGAAGAAATTGATGACACATTCTCTCTAAAAAGGTTGCAGGTCGTATATACCCCCAAGCCGTAACACTTGTTTGACAAAGTGCCGTGTAATATCAAAGACATACCTCTGGAGAGCGTTAGTTCTTTATTTAAGATCTCGTTAATGTATTTTGAGATCTTATTGCAGGGGAATGTAAACCCAACAAGAAATTAATAACATTAGTAAATTCACTTTTATGCAGGACCAGAATTTGTTCACGCTTCCACCTCTAATTGGAGCAGCTGTGGAGTCTAGTTCAGGGGTCTCCAAACTACGGCCCGCGGGCCGAAACTGGCCCGCGAGGGCCTACAAACCGGCCCCCGTTAGCTGGCCGGACATCCCCGGTATCCGGCCCACCAAATATTTGACTTGGTACCTATACTGCCAACAATTGAGTTTCGAGGCCTATCGCGACCAGTACACCGCGACATTGTCGGAGCTCTGTCTTTACAAAGCGGAAGGTCATGGTTAAACTTGTGGCTATCCACAATGAACAGACAGACCGTTCTCCGTGCGATAGTGGAAAAAAAAAGAACGGTTAACAGACTAGTTCAGCGAAAATATTTTAAGTAAAAAAATTTTTTGCATTTTATTCTACTCACGAGTCTGGTGCAAGTCTTTCAAATGGACGCCACTTCGGTGACTAGATGTAGATGTCATTATGGAAGATGCTTCTTAAGCGAGGTTTCACTTTCTTTTGATTACCTTGTAAAATACGTCTTGCAGTAATAGTGTTGCTAACAATGATTTTGAGATTTCGTTAACTTTGCAGGACGCTTTCGTGAAGAATGTGCAGTGACATACTTTTTTGTCGGTGAAATTCGTCAGAATAAAATACGCCAGAATTTCGGTCAGGTACGTCCACCAATCAAAATTATGTAATTAAATAAAAATCGTAGTTCGTTTCAGTGCTATTCCCACATCCTTAGATTTTTGCGATTTCATCTTTTTTTTAGCCTTACATTACGGTGATCATGGAGTGCTAAGGTGCTTTAATCCCACTAGGTAGATCTTGGCCCTTATGACTTCGTGGAGGAGTCAATGTGGCCCGCGGACTAAAAAGTTTGGAGACCCCTGGTCTAGTTTGCACCAAGCTTTGAGCTATAGCATTATTTACGTGTTCATCGAGTCACGTGAGTTGCGGTCCCGTTTCCGCCGTAGTCGACCCCCGATGCTACCAAAGGCGGGGCCGCAGACTCACCTGGGGGCAGGCGCTGGTGGAGCTGCAGCTGCTTGCGGCTGAGGCGCGCCGCCAGCCGGGAGGCGGCGGCCAGCGGGCAGCCCGACAGGCTGCGGTGGGTGTTCCGGTTGGAGCTAACATGGCCCCGCCCATTGCAACCGGGGGTGGGGCATTTCAGAATTGTCTCATGCATCGCCAGGACTATACAACAGAATCACAAGGAGGCCCGCTTGAGTATACAGTCGACCTTTATAACCGGCGAAAGAAAAGAGAAACAGAAAAAGAAGGGCGGGTAGAGAGTAAAACCATAAAGAAAATAACGACAGTAGCAGTCTATTGATTGCAGCAAACTTGGCGCTCGTAACGGCGCAAGTTTGAAAGTGAAAACTCGAAGGGAAAGTTCGAAAAACACATTTTATTTCCATATTAGTTGAATACGAGTCGTGCGCGTGGTGCGAGGGGGGAAGACATTACTCACAGATGTTTTATGGGTGAAAGGGGAGAAACGGGAGTACTTTCAAAACAATCACGTTTCCGTGTAACAACGTAAAGGTGTATATACTCAACCTGACCTTCAGATTCTATTGCATGCCCACACGAGAAGCAAAACAAAGTGGTTTCTGGCTAAGTCACTACTGAAAGCGAACGAATGAATAAAATATAAGCTAGCTCTCTACCCCGCAAAGAAAACCAAGGGAAGCGATAAACAAGCGATTACATAGGTAGAGGACACTTACTTTCAGGTGTCACCTTGTCTTTTCTTGGGCATCCGGATAAGCTGCATGTAAGAGAGAGTACGTCTTTACGTAAAAAGTGGACGACTGAATGTAAACTTTCTTTCTTTTCCACAAACTAATAGTTTCAACGTGAAAATATTAAGCAATGTATCTGGAGTAGAATCCACTATTAAAAATACTGAAACAAAACCATTTTGCTCTCCACAGTCTCTGGCTGTTGGCATTTACATGTAATATAAGTTAACAAAAGAACACTGAAATGTTTTTATAGTATGAATAAGGAGTGAAGCAGCCCTACTGACCTGCGATGGTGCGAGTAGAGTCCAGTGACGTGACCTTGCCCCGTGCAACCAGGCGTAGGACAGCGGCTACCCTCTGAAAATAAAAAACACCATTATCATCTAGCGCCTCCGCACTGATAGTCCCAATTGGTACTGGCACGGAAATCATTGCAGGGATTTTCTTCGGTTTCCCTTTTCCTTTATTTCATACGACACTCAGTTACGTAGATTGTATCGGCTAACTTGAAAGGCACTTCCGACAAGTTTAGAGAGTACCACATTGCCGAGCAGTTACATTTTGCTGCAGGAGACTGCAGTACCACTTAGGTAGAATTTATAAGAGAAGAATGTAAACTCAAACTATGCAAGTGCAGCTGTCCCGTTAGACTTCCGGTGTTGCGTATGAATCTATTTTTCCCAGTGAATTAACTTACGAAGAAAACTGGTGACGGCTTTTTGTCGTTCGTGAGGCCTTGTTGCTGTTAACATACAAATGTCAACGTGAATAGTCTACGTACAAGCGTGCTCGCAGATAGTCACTAATGTACGATTAAAGTGGGTACTCTTACCGGAAAACCGAACACCATTACAGTTTTAAGAACTTTCTAAATTAAATTTCAATTCTTTATCGCCCACTTTCGTGCGGCACATAATTATTTCATAATATTACGGGAAGAACGCGTTATGCTCATTCATTATCAACAGCCAAAGTTGATGTTTGATTCCTTGTTCGGTACTCCTTATTCCAGTCATTTGATCTTAGTGTTTGCCAACATTGTCGCAAATGCTATATAAAAAGCTGCTATCTGTTAATCACAATATAACAAGTCCTACATTGATTCGCCATCACTGATAGTACAATGGTTGGTACAACAAGTTGAAATTCGATTGTTCATTTGGGAACATTCAGGAAGCAAAAAACTAGAGAAACATTCCTGCACGGAACATCACCTACTAGTGAAATGTTTTCCGTTTGGAGTAGCAGAAAGCGCTACTTGAAACTGAACGAATACTGGCCGGCCGGGGTGGCCGAGCGGTTCTAGGCGCTACATTCTGGAACCGCGCGACCGCTACGGTCGCAGGTTCGAATCCTGCCTCGGGCATGGATGTGTGTGATGTCCTTAGTTTAGTTAGGTTTAAGTAGTTCTAAGTTCTAGGGGACTGATGACCTCAGATGTTAAGTCCCATAGTGCTCAGAGCCATTTTTTTTGAACGAAGACTAGTAAATCAGTGATGATAACAGTAGTCGGACGATTATGTTTAATTACCAGAATTTATTTTTTCGTGATATATGAGAATTTTATGTTTCGATTTGACGAGATTTATATTAAAGATGCAGTTGCCAGTTTGTTGTTGATGTGGTCTTCACTCGAAAAAACTGGTTTGATACAGCTCCCGCTCACCTTTTAATGTATCCTGTGCAACTCATCTCCACGTAACTACTGCGACCAACATCCAGTTGAAATTGCTTACTGTATTTAAGCCTCGGTCTCCATCTACAATTTTTATCCCGCACTTTCCTCTGTTACCAAAACAGCTACTCCCTGATGCCTAAGTATGTGTTTATCGACTTATTCCTTTTTTACCCAAGTTGTACGACTGAACTATTTTCCCTCCCAGTTGAGTACCTTCTCATTAGCTACACTGTGTAATAACGTACTCCTCAACATTCTTCTGTCTCACCACATTCAAAAGGCTTATATTGTCTTCTCCTATCTGATGTTTTTCCCCTTGTTTCACTTTCGTACAAGGCTACACTCCAGACAAACGCTTTCAGAAAAGCTTTGCGGTCTGTCACAGATATATGTGTTTGAAATGGCTGTTTGAAACTGTTGACGCAAGCTTCTTTGTATATGTTGTTTTCCCGAAGCGGTTGTCCAGTAAAGGCTGCAAATGATCAACAGTGTACTTATGATCCGTCTTGATTGCAAAATTTTTATTCATATGACCGGTTTCGGTTCATCTAGAACGATCTAGATGTGATATTTCGGTTACAGAAGTAACCCGTCCAAACCCAGCAACTTTCACATGCTGTGTCACATCAGCAGACGGATTATTAGTACATTGTAAAATTCACTGATTGCTATTATCCTATTAGACATTATGTCTGTTTTTCTAAAATGATCAACAGCTTGAAAGTTAACGTGAACACATAGATTCTTGTAGGGACAGTCCTATTGGAAGTGGTATGCCGTTGCCTTACCCGCCTTGTGAACAGAATATTCATCCATTTGTACTAGGAGTGATCGCCTTACCCGAATCTCGGTGAGGCATTAGCATTTTCCGTAAATAGAAAGAGTTGCAAAACGTAAACGCTCTATTAAAAGAGTGCTAGAAAAAATGTGCTGGGAAGCTGGAAATCTGTCGTCGTGCGTTTCAGTACAGGAAACTTTGCCAGACTAAAAACTTGACAGACAGTCAGTGGAATGCGAGTTACCACGCCGTGTGGCTGAGAACGACTGAGACGGGTTGCGAATAGCACCAGTGGCGCAGTGGCTGCGGCGGAATGCTAATAGGGAGGCGGCCAATCAGTGCCGGGGTGCAGCGGCCTCTCATCTGCATGCTAAGCACTGGCCGAGGATAAACAGCGGCGGGCACACGCAAACTGGCTGCAGTCCGCCCGTCTCGCAGCCGCTGCACTGTGCCCGGGCTACGCAGGCGGGGCGAGCGAGCGAGTGGATCACGGCTGTCGCCCAGGGGGACGTAACTCAAGGGATGCGACATCTTAGTCGCACACGTACAACACTAAAATATGACCATTATGTAAACAACATTCATCAATGTCGGCCTCATTCTTGTGTTCGTTTCTGTAATCATAGGTGTTTACAATCGCCGCATGTGTTTATTCTTATGCTAAGCCTTGGCTGTCGAATTTTACTGACTTTCAGAGTGATGCAATTTAATGCATTAACAAAGGAGACATCAGAATCATCATTCACTTTGGTACTTTCATTAATGAGTTCATTACAAATCACTTATTTTCTTTTTTTTTTTTTTTACTTGACACATGATTAGTGTTGTAAGCTAAGCACGTGCTGTAAGAAGATACTGTATATCAGATATCTAACTTCGTGATGATGACAAACATAGAAAGCAGTCATGTCTGAATTTTAGCAACTAAAATATTTGCAGTCTATACTGAACTCATTAATCAATATTATTTCAGTAAGTGCTCATTGATTTAACTTACTTTTCTGTACTTATTTGCCGGCCGCTGGTGGCCGAGCGGTTCTCGGCGCTTCAGTCTGGAACCGCGCGACTCCTACGGTCGCAGGTTAGAATCCTGCCTCGGGCATGGATGTGTGTGATGTCCTTAGGTTAGTTAGGTTTAAGTAGTTCTAAGTTCCAGGGGACTCATGACCCGCGATGTTAAGTCCCATAGTGCTCAGAGCCAAGCCATTTGTGCTTATTTCTTCTCAGTTGCGTCATTTTAATAATGATTGCATAACAACAGGTAAAAACTAAACTGATTATTTATACTTTCTTCTCCTAAATTTGAATGACATTTTGCACTGTATTTTCTCCATTTTGAATAGATACACTGGTATGCTGGTTCACCTACCAGAGAATCAACATTTGTACATCCAAGGGGTACGTGTGTTACAGTACTCATCATCTGAGGATTGAAACTGCAGATATAGTCAACCACTTATATCTGCAGCGATTTGTATTAAATTAAATTATTTGTCATCTTCAACTTTTGTAATCCTGTCTTCCTCAGTTGCATGTAATATAGCGGTATATTGATAATTTTTACTTATGGACCGTCTGACAGCAATTGAATAAAACACAATATACCACACCAAAATACACACACAATATATATATATATATCACCAGTGGCGCAGTGGTTGCGGCGGAATGCTAATAGGGAGGCGGCCAATTAGTGCCGGGGTGCAGCGGCCTCTCATCTGCATAGAAAGAGTTGCAAAACGTAAACGCTCTATTAAAAGAGTGCTAGAAAATATATACGAACAGATCACAGATACTTCAATAATTACACTCCAAAGTTTGGCAATACCATTCGATCTTTGGCAAAAACATTTGACAGTCGGGAACAGAAACCAAAACATTGCATTGAAACAAGCGTTCAGTTCATAGTGCTGTGGAATGTGGGAAAAAATCCTCAAATTGGCATTCATAACAAGTACAACCCCCCTCCATGAACCATGGACCTTGCCGTTGGTGGGGAGCCTTACGTGCCTCAGCGATACAGATAGCCGTACCGTAGGTGCAACCACAACGGAGGGGTATCTGTTGAGAGGCCAGACAAACGTGTGGTTCCTGAAGAGGGGCAGCAGCCTTTTCAGTAGTTGCAAGGGCAACAGTCTGGATGATTGACTGATCTGGCCTTGTAACAATAACCAAAACGGCCTTGCTGTGCTGGTACTGCGAACGGCTGAAAGCAAGGGGAAACTACAACCGCAATTTTTCCCGAGGACATGCAGCTTTCCTGTATGATTAAATGATGATGGCGTCCTCTTGGGTAAAATATTCCGGAGGTAAAATAGTCCCCCATTCGGATCTCCGGGCGGGGACTACTCAAGAGGACGTCGTTATCAGGAGAAAGAAAACTGCCGTTCTACGGATCGGAGCGTGGAATGTCAGATCTCTTAATCGGGCAGGTAGGTTGGAAAATTTAAAAAGGGAAATGGTTAGGTTAAAGTTAGATATAGTGGGAATTAGTGAAGTTCGGTGGCAGGAGGAACAAGACTTCTGGTCAGGTGACTACAGGGTTATAAACACAAAATCAAATAGGGGTAATGCAGGAGTAGGTTTAATAATGAATAGAACAATAGGAATGCGGGTAAGCTACTACAAACAGCATAGTGAACGCATTATTGTGGCCAAGATAGATACGAAGCCCACACCTACTACAGTAGTACAAGTTTATATGCCAACTGGCTCTGCAGATGACGAAGAAATTGAAGAAATGTATGATGAAACAAAAGAAATTATTCAGATTGTGAAGGGAGACGAAAATTTAATAGTCATGGGTGACTGGAATTCGAGAGTAGGAAAAGGGAGAGAAGGGAACATAGTAGGTGAATATGGATTCGGGCTAAGAAATGAAAGAGGAAGCCGCCTGGTAGAATTTTGCACAGAGCACAACATAATCATAACTAACACTTGGTTTAAGAATCATGAAAGAAGGTTGTATACATGGAAGGACCCTGGAGATACTAAAAGGTATCAGATAGATTATATAATGGTAAGACAGAGATTTAGGAACCAGGTTTTAAATTGAAGGCATTTCCAGGGGCAGATGTGGACTCTGACCACACTCTATTGGTTATCACCTGTAGATTAAAACTGAAAAAACTGCAAAAAGGTGGGAATTTCAGGAGATGGGACCTGGATAAACTGAAAGAACAAGAGGTTGTACAGAGTTTCAGGGAGAGCATAAGGGAACAATTGACAGGAATGGGGGAAAGAAATACAGTAGAAGAAGAATGGGTAGCTTTGAGGGATGAAGTAGCGAAGGCAGCAGAGGATCAAGTAGGTAAAAAGACGAGGGCTAGTAGAAATCCTTGGGTAACAGAAGAAATATTGAATTTAATTGATGAAAGGAGAAAATATAAAAATGCAGTAAATGAAGCAGGCAAAAAGGAATACAAACGTCTCAAAAATGAGATTGACAGGAAGTGCAAAATGGCTAAGCAGGGATGGCTAGAGGACAAATGTAAGGATGTAGAGGCCTATCTCACTAGGGATAAGATAGATACTGCCTACAGGAAAATTAAAGAGACCTTTGGAGATAAGAGAACGACTTGCATGAATATCAAGAGCTCAGTAGGAAACCCAGTTCTAAGCAAAGAAGGAAAAGCGGAAAGGTGGAAGGAGTATATAGAGGGTCTATACAAGGGCGATGTACTTGAGGACAATATTATGGAAATGGAAGAGCATGTAGATGAAGATGAAATGGGAGATATGATACTGCTTGAAGAGTTTGACAGAGCACTGAAAGACCTGAGTCGAAACAAGGCCCCCGGAGTAGACAACATTCCATTGGAACTACTGATGGCCTTGGGAGAGCCAGTCCTGACAAAACTCTACCAACTGGTGAGCAAGATGTATGAAACAGGCGAAATACCCTCAGACTTCAAGAAGAATATAATAATTCCAACCCCAAAGAAAGCAGGTGTCGACAGATGTGAAAATTACCGAACTATCAGTTTAATAAGTCACAGCTGCAAAATACTAACACGAATTCTTTACAGACGAATGGAAAAACTAGTAGAAGCCAACCTCGGTGAAGATCAGTTTGGATTACGTAGAAACACTGGAACACGTGAGGCAATACTGACCTTACGTCTTATCTTAGAAGAAAGATTAAGGAAAGGCAAACCTACGTTTCTAGCATTTGTAGACTTAGAGAAAGCTTTTGACAATGTTGACTGGAATACTCTCTTTCAAATTCTAACGGTGGCAGGGGTAAAATACAGGGAGCGAAAGGCTATTTACAATTTGTACAGAAACCAGATGGCAGTTATAAGAGTCGAGGGACATGAAAGGGAAGCAGTGGTTGGGAAGGGAGTAAGACAGGGTTGTAGCCTCTCCCCGATGTTGTTCAATCTGTATATTGAGCAAGCAGTAAAGGAAACAAAAGAAAAATTCGGAGTAGGTATTAAAATTCATGGAGAAGAAATAAAAACTTTGAGGTTCGCCGATGACATTGTAATTCTGTCAGAGACAGCAAAGGACTTGGAAGAGCAGTTGAATGGAATGGACAGTGTCTTGAAAGGAGGATATAAGATGAACATCAACAAAAGCAAAACAAGGATAATGGAATGTAGTCTAATTAAGTCGGATGATGCTGAGGGAATTAGATTAGGAAATGAGGCACTTAAAGTAGTAAAGGAGTGTTGCTATTTGGGGAGCAAAATAACTGATGATGGTCGAAGTAGAGAGGATATAAAATGTAGGCTGGCAATGGCAAGGAAAGCGTTTCTGAAGAAGAGAAATTTGTTAACATCCAGTATTGATTTAAGTGTCAGGAAGTCATTTCTGAAAGTATTCGTATGGAGTGTAGCCATGTATGGAAGTGAAACATGGACGATAAATAGTTTGGGCAAGAAGAGAATAGAAGCTTTCGAAATGTGGTGCTACAGAAGAATGCTGAAGATTAGATGGGTAGATCACATAACTAATGAGGAAGTATTGAATAGGATTGGGGAGAAGAGAAGTTTGTGGCACAACTTGACGAGAAGAAGGGATCGGTTGGTAGGACATGTTCTGAGGCATCAAGGGATCACCAATTTAGTATTGGAGGGCAGCGTGGAGGGTAAAAATCGTAGAGGGAGACCAAGAGATGAATACAATAAGCAGATTCAGAAGGATGTAGGTTGCAGTAGGTACTGGGAGATGAAAAAGCTTGCACAGGATAGAGTAGCATGGAGAGCTGCATCAAACCAGTCTCAGGACTGAAGACCACAACAACAACAACAACAAGAAGTACAACAACACCAAAAATGCAACAGGAGCGTAATATGTAAGAAATAGTCTACGCAACCTGTAAGTACAGTTCAAATCATTACTACTTAAAAAGTACCAACCACCAGAACTGTTAATAACCTATAGGTACAGTGACAAAAATGTAAATTAAATAGCAAACGTATGTACATATTCCAGGCCACTGATGATGCCTTGCAGAAAATAAAGGCGAAACGCGTATGGCAGTAAAATTGTGTTTTATTCAGTTGCTGTCAAACGGTCCATAAGTAAAAATTATCAATATACCGTAAATTATTTGTATATTACTGGGAGACTATCAAATTCACTTGACTGTGGCACGAAATGTTGTATGACTGTAAGTGGTCCACTTTGGAAGTCATTTGTCCTCATGACCGGCGAAGATAGCATCACACCGATGTCATGTTTCCATTTAATAGCAAAATGGAACCGAAATAGCTGTTCATGAATAAATACGCGCTGCGATTATAGGGTGGATAGTGATTGATCCAACCTGCAGGCTGGCCCATACGGATACGTCGCTGTCCAGTCTCTCCCTCCTGTCTTAAGAGCCGCTAGCTCGCCATCCCGCCTTCCCTCGTTCGCACAGCCTTATTAGCTGATATTGTCTCTCACCCCAGGCTGCCGTAGGCTCTCTATTTGTTTGAAAAGCGTTCCTATTATTTAACATTAACAAAAGTAACCTTTAGCTTGAGAACTACTTTTTTTTGGAGCTGTGGTACACGTGTTTCTTTTGCTTATTTTACTAGGCATAAAACTTTTTTCATTCTGAATTGCATATTTTTTATAATATGAATAATGTTTAGAAAGACTTCCCAAATTGTGGCTTGACTGGGGCCTGCAGAGAATTGGTCTGAATTGATTCAATGCCATTTAGTGAATATTCGATAACACTTGGAGAGTCTTACAACCAAAAAAAATTCGATGGGCAATAATAAACTGGTTAACAGCGTTATTACAGTAAAACATTTATCCGTCTTAACTTTTGACTAATTGAGAGTTTTATCTTCTTTTTTGTCATGTGTATGTTATGGAATACAACATGTCAATTGAAATATTATTCCAGAACTAAAGATTTGTTGATATCGAGTGTCAAGTGACTGAGCACCATTTTCGTTGATAATCTATTTTATATAGGCATCAACTACACCTCTTAAACAAAATGTATTATCCTTATGAATAACATTTTCCTTGCCTCTGTCCATTAGTTTGACTTACGTCGTCAGTGGAATTGGTAACGGGCACTTATCGTCAGTGGAAATAGTAATGGGCAGTTATCACCAGTGGAAATAGTAATGGGCAGCTAATGATAAGAACTTAAACTGTGCAGAGACTAAACACGAAGCGTAACCTGGAGGCGAAATAATGGGCTGCTCCCCGTCCTCCCCCACCTCGCCCAGCCAATCACCGCCAATGACTCTGGTCCAGCGGCCTGCATTCAGCCTGGTGGGCCATACGACAAGTGGATACCAGCACTGTGGCCGCCACCACTCTTACACGAAACTGACAACACTACAGCATTTAAAACCGCTCTTCGAAAAAGAAGGTACAAAACTCAGTCTATAGCTTTGGCTAATGTCATCCCTCTTCATAAATTTATGACGTAAGAAATACTAGATATTTTGTATAATCAAGTAGTGTAGCTTATTTATTGACTTTCAGCGGTCTAAGCTTGTGTACATCAATGTACATTTTTTGTTATTCAAACTGAAGATGACATTAGTTTGGAAACTGAGACGGAAAAGTGAATTGTTTATAAATCATAATCCATTTGTAAGAATACCATGCCTTCCTTACTGTTAAGGACTCCAAGTGCAAAGAGAGTGTATTTTACATCACGATTTCGTAACACATAGCTGATGATTTCCTTTCAGTGTATCTTCTGTCTTAGCATTTTATCGTCTTCTTCTTTGGTATAGAACCGAGTTGCCTTTTCCATTAATCAGTAAAGACATATTTCCACTCTACACTAAGTAAGCTCGAAATCAGAGAGAACCTCTTCCGATCCGAACTGATACACATCATTGGTTCCGACGTGAGCCGCCAAATGCATTTGATTGCATTCTGTGCTCTTCATGGCATCCGGTCAGACTCTTCCCACGTCTAAGAGACTCCACCCGGTATGCACACGCAGTTGCCATTGGCTTTCTTCCCCTCCTTAGCAGCCATGTCCCTAACGGGCCCCATAGTGAGCCTAACATTGGAGCTCCCAACTATCAATATTCCCACCCTCTGCGATTGTCCGGATCTTGCAGGCTGAGAGGTTTCCTCTGAAACAGGACAGGCGACAGCATCTGGCGCAGTGACGGTGTCAGCCACAGACAGTGCCTGGAACCTGTTTGTCGGAAAAACCGGGGAGGCCTTACGTGCAGCCGTCTGGGGAGTCTGTCGCCGCCTGCTGCGCCCCGGAGCGACCCCCCTACTCGACCACAGGTGAGGGGGTCAACTTGCGTGCGAGCAGTAACTGGGCTGTCCACCGGTGAGGACCGATCGGCGGACTCAGACATGCTGGACGTCCGTTGGATCCGCACGACCGGTCCACAAGAGTGATGCCCATCCATTGCAGCTTCAAGCTGTGCAACCGAGGCCATCACAACCTCAAGCTGACAGCGAAGTGTCACCAACTCGGCTCGCATCCGCACTCAGCAATCACAGTCCCTATACATACCAAAGACCGTGGAAAATTACACCACACAGGCAAACAAGGACAATTTACACGCTCTACGGAACTCTACTGTCGACGTGCAGTAAAGCACAAGAACTGTGTCCAATAAATTAGATTAATACACAGAGATTAAAAAAACCGAACTGCCAAAGCATTCAGATGAGACTAAATTATTTGCTCCTGATTAGGAACTTGTAACATGTCACAAAATCGGTTTACTTTTCGACGCAAACGAACAAGCGGCAACCGTGCCTATTAAATATTAAATTATCACGCAGACACTCAAGAAACTAAAGAACACAGATGAAACTATACGGTTTACGGTTCTAGGCGCTACATTCTGGAACCGCGCGACCGCTACGGTCGCCGGTCCGAATCCTGCCTTGGACATGGATGTGTGTGATGTCCTTAGGTTAGTTAGGTTTGAGTAGTTCTAAGTTCTAGGGGACTTATGACCTCAGGAGTTAAGTCCTATAGTGCTCAGAGCCATTTGAACCATTATTTGAACAACGGTCTATTGATTCATAGTCAACACGGATATAGAAAACATCGTTCTTGTGAAACACAACTAGTTCTCTACACACACGAGATGTTGAGTACTATTGACAAGGGATTTCAGATTGATTTCCGTATTTCTAGATTTCCAAAAGGCTTTAGACACTGTACCACACAAGCGGATTGTAGTGAAATTGCGTACTTACGGGATATCGTCTCAGTTATGTGAATGGATTCGTGATTTCCTTTCAGGGACGTCACAGTTCGTAGTACTCGTAATTGACGTAAAGTCATAGAATAAAACTGAAGTGATTTCTGGCGTTCGCCAAGATAGTGTTGTAGGCTCTCTGCTGCTCCTTATCTGTATAAACGATTTAGCAGACAATGTGAGCAGCCGTCTTAGGTTGTTTGCAGATGATGCTGTCGTTTATCGTCTATTAAAGTCGTCAGAAGATCAACACAAATTGCAAAATGATTTAGAAAAGATGTCTGTATGGTACGAAAATTGGCAATTGCCCGTGAATAATGAAAAGTGCTAAAAGAAATCCCTTAAACTTCGATTACACGATAAATTTGTCAAATATAAAGGCCGTAAATTCAACTAAATACCCAGAGGTTACAATTAGGAACAATTTAAACTGGAAAAAAAAACGTAGAAAATGTTGTGGGGAAGGGAAACCAAAGACTGCGTTTCATTGGCAGAACACATAGAAAATATAACAGGTCTACAAAAGAGAATGCCTACATTATGATTATTCGTCGTCCTTTGGAGTACTGCTGTGCGGCCTGGGTCCCTTACCACATAGGATTAACGGAATACATCGAGTAAGGTCAAAGAAGAGCAACACGTTTTGTATTTTCGCGAAACAGAAGAGAGTGTGTCACAGATATGATACAGGATTTGGTGACATTAAATCAAAGGCGTTTTTCGTTGTTGCGGAATCTTCTCACGAAATTTCGATCACACTCTTTCTCCTCCGAAAGCGAAAATATTTTCTTGACGCGGACCTACTATATCTGATCAAAAGTATCCGGACACCTGACTGAAAAAGGCTTAAAAGTTCGTGTTACCCTCCATCGATAATGCTGGAATTCAATACTGTGTTGGCCTACGCTTAGCCTTGATGACAGCTTCCACCCTCGCAGGCATACGTTCAATCAGGTGCTGGAAGGTTTCTTGGGGAATGACAGCCCATTCTTCACGGAGTGAGAGGTATCAATGTCAGTTGGTGAGGCCTGGCAAGAAGTCGGCGTTCCAAAACATCCCAAAGGTGTTCTGTAGGTTTCAGGTCAGGACTTTCTGCAGGCCAGTCCGTTACAGGGATGTTATTGTCGTGTAACCACTCCCCCACAGGCCGTGCATTATGAACAGGTGCTCGATCATGTTGGAAGATGCAGTCGTCTTCCCCGAACTGCTCTTCAACAGTGGGAAGCAAGAAGGTGCTTAAAACATCGATGTAGGCGTGTGCTGTGATAGTGCCACGCAAAACAACGAGGGGTGCAAGCCCCCTCCATGTGAAACACGGCCCCACCATAACACCAACGTCTCCGAATTTTACTGTTGGCACTATACGCGCTAGCAGATGACGTTCACCGGGCATTCGTCATACCCACACCATCCCATCGGATCGCCACATTGTCTACCGTGATTCGTCTTTCCACACAACATTTTTCCATTGTTCAATCGTCCAATGTTTACGCTGCTTACACCAAGCGAGGCGTCGTTTGGCCTTTACCGGCGTGATATGTCTTATGAGCAGCCGCTCAGCCATGAAATCCAAGTTTTGTCACCTCCCGCCTAACTGTCATAGTACTTGCAGTGGATTCTGATGCAGTCTGGAATTCCTGTGTGGATGTCTGGATAGATGTCTGCCTATTACACATTACTAGCCTCTTCAACTGTCGGCGGTCTCTGTCAGTCAACAGACGAGGTCAGCATGTACGCTTTTGTGCTGTACGTGTCCCTTCATGTTTCCACGTCACTGTGACGTGGGAAACCGTGGACCTAGGGATGTTTACGAGTGTGGAAATCTTGTGTACAGACGTATGACACAAGTGACACCCAATCAGCTGACCACGTTCGAAGTCCGTGAGTTCCGCGGAGCGCCCCAGTCTGATCTCTCATGATGTCTAATGAGTACTGAGGTCGCTGATGCGAAGTGCACCTAATATGAAAAACGTATGTTTTGGGGGGTGTCCGGATACTTTTGATAACATAATGTACGTAGGGAGAAATGATCATCATGATAAAATAAGGAAAATCAGAGCTTGCACGGAAAGAAATAGGTGTTCGTTTTTTCCGCCCGCTGTTCGAGATTGGAATAATAGAGAATTATTGTGAAGGTGGTTCGATGAATTCTCTGCCAGGCACTTAAATGTGATTTGCAGAATATCTATGTCGATGTAGAAGGTTTTATTGCTTACATTTTTATCCTTCCCCTGGAAGTGCAGTGTCAGAACAGCGCTTGCTCGTTGACTTCACTGCAACGGGAAAAGGTGAAGAAAGGTGGTGCAGCTGTAGAGAAGCGCTTTTGCTGTAGACTGTAGGGAGACAGCACGCCTGTTCCGGAACGCCAGCAGTGAGGCGCTACCAGCGAGGAGCCGGGACCGAGATTGGCCCGCAGCCGAAACAAAGGCGCTCGCTGCCGGCTAACGACGTCACGTATCGTAATCCAATTTGCGGCCTCGAGCCTCAGCCCTGGTGGTAATTATCCGCGGGCCCACGCCCCGATCTCCGGCCGCTCCCCAGCGCAGCGCAGCGCCGGCGCCGTCTTCGCCACGGCACGTCCTTCTCTGAGTCACCGCCTTCTGCCTGCTGTCTTCCCTAAAGTCGAAAGCGACCGAGTGGCAGAGCACGCTGCATTCTTAACTGGAGAGGAGGTTTTTCACGATACGTCTCCTTCGCTCAGATTCACTTTACATTTCAGCTCTTCCATTATACGCTATTAATTTTACGGAGATACATTTTTAACGGGGTATTAGTTAAATGATGACCACCTATGTTATTAAACTGCTAACCCGGTTCATGGTTCATGCTGCACAATCCCAATTGCGGGTTACGTATTGAACAGCTTCCAGGAGCAACACAAAATTGATTTTCAATATTTCATACCTTTAGAGACCGAATTAAAAATGTTCAGAGGCTGTCAAAATCTAACCACTGACAGGTGTAATCTCATGTTAAAGGTTTAGCGCAGTAAGACAAGTATTACAGTCAGAAATTGCGAATATGCCCTGGGGCAGCGTAACTCACGGTGAGCACGTGCCCAGACCATATTCATCCAGTGTTTGATAGTGAGAGCCGTTAGTGACTTGCAACAAACTTTACGCATAATTTAACACCCTTAAGAAACTTTTTTCTGACACTCCCCACAAAATAACAAAATGGAATAAGATTTTCGTTTACCACATTTTCGCTGCTGATGCACTAAAACTGCCGCATCACGCATGGCGTTTTAATTTATTACTTCTTTTCTACTAGCTCTGTTCGCAACACATTTCTTAGACAATACCAGCACACACCACTGAATGTACGTGCAAATTTATTTTATTGTACCACTCATAGTTCAGGAGATATGACATCATAAATGTCGAGAAGCATGAAAAACTCGATGTTTCTTAAAACAGAGCGCAGATTTACGATATTATATTCATCCAGCGTTTGACAGTGACAGGACTTAGCCACTTCCAGCAAACTCTAAAGAGAATTTCAAGCCTTTTCTAAACTTTTTCTAGCTTACATGATTAACGTCAAGTATTTAACACATTAACTTATTTGTGAAGTAGAAGTTTGAAGCTGTTTTATGCTTGGGAGTTTGATTGTTTAAAGAATCGTCTGTTTACTGGTTTGCTATATTTCGCACTTCTTAGATTTGAATGTATGAAAATGAGGTCTGTCGCGAAATTTGTTTGTTGTTATTTCTAATAAAATAAATTTTGCGTATTTATAATGCATTTCTTTCTTTCTTTCTCAGGGCCTTTGTCCCGCTCCAACGCTGGGTCGGCTTTGTTATTACGGATTTGGCGGTGTTAATTGCAGATGGTGGCCGGATGCCCTTCCCGCCGCCACCCCGAACCCCCCGGGACGGAAGTAGTGCACCCCAGCCGTCTGCGACTAGTGTAAGTCATGAAATAGTGCGAACGTTTTCAGATGTCTGTGAGTCGTGTAACTGAGGCGGAACTTGGGGACCAACCCGGTATTCACCTAGCGGGATGTGGAAAACCGCCTGAAAACCACATCCAGGCTCGCCGGCATACCGGCCCTTATCGTTAATCCGCCGGGCGGATTCGATCTGGGGCCGGCGCACCTACCCGAGTTTAGGAAGCAGCGCATTAGCGCTCTCGGCTACCCTGGCGGGTCTGTATTTATAATGGATGCGCGCATACAAACTTGCATTAGTAAACCTGCAACAATACATAAAGTGTCTTTAACCGTTGTGGATTTTTAATTGAATTCGTAGAAAGATCCTGTGTCCGTCTCTTCAACTGCAATCATGTCTCACCTGATTCGTTAAAAAACCTAGAAGTTCGGGGCCAAGGAAAACAAAGGGGAAAAAAACAGAAAAACCTGCAGTCTCCACCGAATCTCAAACATGTCGAAGTCCGTATCACTTTTTCCTCGTCCTTGATTTTGTTAAGATAACAATAAATAAATTTTGCGACACCTTTCATCCTGTACTTGTACGGATATTGTGTCTGTTCTTTCGGACATGTCCGAAAGAACAGACACCATATCCGTATAAGTACATAGTTGGAGCAACACTGGCCATGACCTTCTTCTTCTGTGTGGATGCGCACATATTCCCCGAACTCTTACGGGACTTGGTAAGAATGTCTTCCACGAGTAATGAGTGTGTTGGGGTGGGACACTACGAATGTAGTGTGTGGACATACAAGGTGAGAATGTGAGTCTCGCGGGAGGCGTGCGCGAGATAGTCCTTGCAGTCGCACTGTCCTCTGTACCCTCGGTGGCACAGATGGATAGAGCGTTTGCCATGTAAGGAGATCCCGGGTTCGAGCTCCGGTGGGGGGCACACATTTTCACCTGTCCCCGTTGATATATATCTACGCCCGGTAGCAGCTGAATGTATTAAAATATAATTCTAATTCCTTTCATCCTGGTTCTGCCAGTGATTTCTCCCTGGTGGGAGGACCTTGTTGGCGTGCACTCAGCCTAGTGAGGCCAGTCGAGGGTCTACTGGAATGGGAATTAGCGGCTCGGAGCCCTGGA
This sequence comes from Schistocerca serialis cubense, assembly GCF_023864345.2. Taxonomy (NCBI): domain Eukaryota; kingdom Metazoa; phylum Arthropoda; class Insecta; order Orthoptera; family Acrididae; genus Schistocerca; species Schistocerca serialis. Next base: position 84,005,320 of record NC_064638.1, on the reverse strand, counting down.
AAGTGACAACGGGTCGCGAGAGTGGTGTGCACTTCTTACCATGCCACAATGATGCCATGTGTCACGGCGGCCCGTCGGCATCGCGTTCACCTATGGGCCTGATAGCTGAGTTAATTTTTTTATTTTCTTGTCAAACAGTAAAAACCCATATAAAAAAATGGGCGATTGGACCCCACGCCCACGCTATGATATTAGCGCACGCCGTAAGCCACTTTGCCATCGCTCCATTCAGTGCGATGTTTGCTCTTCATTTATATCGGGAGCGTTCCGAAAAGTGTAATCCTTCGATTTTTAAAACAAAATTTCCTTACATTCGGTTGTTTACACTTGCTCTGAAACTGATTCTCAATCATGACGCCCGGCAGCGATTTTTTCGGAAACGGAAGCGTAATTAGGTAAATTCTGTCAAACGAATTAGTTTTGTCTGGTCCCCGTTTCGTAAGCCGACGCTCGTTGCAATCGATAGCTGATGGACAATACCTGACACAAACAGGCCGTAACCCCAGATGACCACAAACAAAACTAATACACTCCAGGCCAAAAAAAAGAATGCACCACCAAGGAGTTATGTAAATCGGTCAGAAATTTAAATTCGCACAGTTATCGACGGAAAATGCAAAACTAAACGGCCGATGGATGAATGTGTGACACTGCAGCGCAATTTCACCTCGCGGCTGGCAGGAGTAGTAAGCAGGGGACAAGTCGATATCGGAGTATAAAGTCGTTGTCAATTTCATTCCGTGTACTTAGCTGGACATTAATTATGCCTCTCAGACTGGCGCGTGAACAACATACGCAGATGTTAGTATTTGAGAGAGGACGAGTAGTTCGGCTCAAAGAAGCTGGTTCCAATAATCAGCGGACCACTTGACATTTGCATAGGAACGATGCGACTATCCGACGATGTTCGCAAGAATGAGTGAACCATGACCGAACACAGCTTCAAGAAGGTAGCGGTCGACCTAGAGAGACTACAGAAGTTGAGGATCGAGCAATCGTCACAGAGGCACTCAGAGCTCCGGCCGGAGTCATCGTCATCATCGACCCGACGTGCAACTGCTGTTTCAGTAACCACAAGGACCATTAATCGCATTGTGACTGGACCTTGGCGTAAAATAGAACGGTTGCCCAGAAAGTAATGCACCGAATTTTATTTTTTAAACAATTCTTTATTGGACATAATGATAATTACACATACGAAAGTATGGTGTTTTACTAGACACCCTATTTTTCCACGTAATCTCCATCCCGTTCTGAGGCCTTCCTCCAGCGTGGAACAAGAGCGTGTATGTCCTATCGGTGCCAATCCTTGTCCTGGTGGTGGAGCCATGGCTTCACTGCGTGAATCACCTCCGCATCGTTCTCAAAATGTCTTCCACGAATGACATCCTTTAATGGTCCAAACAAGTGGAAGTCGGAGGGGGCTATTGTCAGGGCTGTAGGGCGGATGGGGTAACACTGTCTAACCCTGTTTTGCGATGTGTTCAGCAGTCCTTAGACTTGTGTGTGGCCGAGCGTTATCGGATTGCAGCAATACATCTCCTGGGTTGCTGTGGCGACGAAGTCGTCGGAAGCACGTCTTGAGTTTTGTTAATGTGTTGACATATGCTTCTGAATTAATGGTACCGCCTCTTGGCACAACATCAATGAGAATACACCTTCACAGTCCCAGATCACGGTGTTCATGACGTTACCGGCGGAAGCAGTTGCTTTGAATTTTTTCTTCTGTGGGGGGGGGGTGGGAATGGCGCCATTCCATCACCTGCCACAATCCGGAACAAGAAGGCCTCCCTCTCAGATTCAAAACGTCGCATCAAATCAAGACAAATGTTTTTTCTGTGCGATTTGTGATCCATCGTTAGACACCGCGGGACCCATATTGCACACACTTTTAGGCGGCCGTTGTGACCGAGCGGTTCTAGGTGCTTCAGTCCGGAACCGTGCTGCTGCTACGCTCGCAGGTTCGAATCCTATCTCGGACATGGATCTGTGTGCTGTCCTTAGGTTAGGTTTAAGTAAAGTCTAGGGGTCTGATGACCTCAGATGTCAAGTCCCATAGTAAAAGCAGCACTCCGTCTTCAGGCCACAAGTGGCCCATCGGGACCATCCGACCGCCGTGTCATCCTCAACCGAGGATGCGGGTAGGAGGGGCGTGTGGTCAGAACACCACTCTCCCGGTCGTTATGGTGGTTTTCTTTGACCGGAGCCGCTACTATTCGGTCGAGTAGCTCCTCAGTTGACATCACGAGGCTGAGTGCACCCCGAAAAATGGCAACAGCGCATGGCGGCCCGGACGGTCACCCATCCAAGTGCCGGCCACGCCCAACAGCTCTTAACTTCGGTGATCTGACGGGAACCGGTGTATCCACCGCAGCAAGGCCGTTGCCCAAGTCCCATAGTACTCAGAGCCATTTGCACACATTTTTGAATATCCAAGAGTGCAGATAACTGCGTTCACACTTCCTTTGCTGATTGACAGATGGAGCTCCAATTGCCGAGTCGTAATGCGTCTGTCCTCCCGAATGGTAACATCAACTCGCTGTAACAGGTGAGATGTGACAGCCGTGGATGGCCTCCCCGATAGCTGCAAATCGTGGAGCTCCGTCGAATCGCCTTCTGGCGACCTCACCCTCCGTGCCCAGCGACTAACTGTACTGTCGACAGCAGATGCTACATACACTTTGCACAAGCGTTTGTGAATATTCCATACAGTTTCTTACTCTGCAGTGAGAAATTCAATGACTGCACTTTGCTTGTAACATACATCACCTACAGACTCCAGTTTGAAACTGCCCTGCAGCTACGTTATTTGTAGGAAGCGACGGAAACTTTGTACGCTCACTCAGGAGACTTCAAATAATACGAGTATATACGTAACATTTCGAATTCGTAACATTGTATTCGGCTGAGAAAAAAGATGCGGCTTGTTACTTTCTGGGTAACCCTCGTACCTCCTTAAACTGTGAGTCTGTAAGAAAGTAGGATGCGAATTCAGATTTGTGAGAGAAGAGACGTGGGCAGCCAGCTGTCAGCTCCTTGGGCGGCGTACATACAGGCCCCCAGGCCGGCCGGGAGACGGTACATCTCCGCCCCTGGCGCCCGAGACCGGGGCGCTAATAAAACTCGGGCATTTAAAACTCGGTGCTCCCTCCCGACACTCATTAAAAATAATTGTCGGCGCGCTGCTGCTGCTGCTGCTGCTGCTGCTGCAGCGGCCACTGCCGCCGGCAGCGCTTCCGGCAGGAAGGCGGAAAGAGCGGCCGGCAGCGGCCGGATGGGCGGCGCGGGAAGGAAGCTCGCAGCGCGTGGGCGGCGCCTGCCTCGCCTGGGGCGCTGCGGCCGCTTTGGCCCGTCCGGCGTCTGCGCCCCCGCTCTCTGCGCTGCTGCCTGTGTCTCTGACCCAGCCCAATGTGGTCACGTACGTCCCTCCTCACCTCTGCTCACATAGCCGCAAGCAGAGTACACTCAGTTGTCGCTGTGGCTTTCTTTCCGAAGACTGGTTTGGTGCAGATCCAGTAGCTACTGTACCGTGTGTCAGTCTCTTCGTTCCCAAATAACTGCTGCGGGCGGCATCCACTTCAACTTGCTTGCTGTAGTCATTCCTCGGTCTCCCTCTCCCCACTCCCTTACACTTCCTGGCATTACTAAATTAACTATTCCTTGATATCTCCTATCACCCGCATCCCTTCTTATAGAAGATTTGTGTGATCAATTTTTTCCTTTCCTATTCCATTCTCTCTCTCTTTTTTACTTAGGCCTACCCATTGAATATTCAGCATTTTTCTGTAGCAACACATTTAAAACTCCGATTCTCTTCCTTTTTTTGTGTTTCTGCACCGTTTATTGTGCAGGTTTCGGATCCATGTAAGGCTACGCTCAGGACAAGCACTTTCAGATAGGACTTCCAAAATCTTAAATTCATAGCCTACAACAATTACACGACCACCATTAACACCATACTTGTGTCACTGTGACGAGTGGGTCACCTTAGTAGACCGAGCATCGTTTGCAATTTTCAGGAAATGTAAACTACACCCCTTTTCTAAAAAATTTAATTCAGTTCTTGAAATCATCCATAATTCTTATATTACAGCCATGCGAGTGGGTGCAATGGTAAGACAATGGACCCGCACTGGAGTACAACTGTTCAAATGCCCTTCCGGCCATCAGGATTTGGTTTTTATGTGGTTTGTCTAAGTCACTTAAACTGAATTCCAAAACGATGAATTCCGGGATGATTCCTCTGAAAACAGTATCACATATTGCTTTTCCAATCCAATCTGGTGCTTTTTTCTAATAACCTCATTGTCGACTCTAATCTTTCTTTATGTAATACATCTTTGCTGCTGTTGTCTAAATTTCTCGCAGGTTTTTTTCATTGTAATCTTAATTTTGTTGCAGATATACGGTACACTAGTATATAGCTTGCAACAGCTCTATCAAAGAGCTGTTTATGAGGCAGAAATATTTATTTTGTTGCAGACGAGAGTTTTAGAACACTGATACTAAGTGATTATTCCAAAAACAACAAATATTTTCCTAAACGTAACGTTGTTGGTCTTAATGATATTAAATGTGCGTATACAGTTGTAAAAATTGGCTTACGTGTTGTTAGGCGAGGAAGAGCTGCGCAATATTTGGTAATCAGCAATAATGTAAGCGAATTATACCTTTTCCATTTTGAGGTATCTGACATGGGCGTCATCCTAGTGCATCGGCCTTGACGCATACGAAGCTTAGAGAGATCTAGATTATGAGCAAATCTCGACTAATTTCGTAATTTAATTGTAGTAACTAGTAAGTCTGTGGAAATGCGTGTGGAAATCTTGAAGCAGGATCAAGCCAAAACTAGTGTAAGATAAGTCAACACGCTTTCATTACCTCTCCTAAAGCTATGAATGCGCACATCTGATAATATCTCAACGTAATGACAGGTTGGTACGGTTTAATCTGTTTCCACTCTGAATGCTCAAAAATGGTTCAAATGGCTCTGAGCACTATGGGACTTAACATCTATGGTCATCAGTCCCCTAGAACTTAGAACTACTTAAACCTAACTAACCTAAGGACAGCACACAACACCCAGCCATCACGAGGCAGAGAAAATCCCTGACCCCGCCGGGAATCGAACCCGGGAACCCGGGCGTGGGAAGCGAGAACGCTACCGCACGACCACGAGATGCGGGCACTCTGAATGCTATTTACTGTATATTTCTTGTGCCATTCTGACTTGAGAACACAGTCTTCATTAAGACCCGGCATTATCCTCGATGCAAAAACATTTCGCATCTACTTCTGTTTCTTACTACACTACTGGCCATTAAAATTGCTACACCAAGAAGAAATGCAGATGATAAACGGGTATTCATTGGACAAATATATTATACTACAACTGACATGTGATCACATTTTCACGCAATTTGGGTGCATAGATCCTGAGAAATCAGTACCCAGAACAACCACCTCTGGCCGTAATAACGGCCTTGATACGCCTGGGAATTGAGGCAAACAGAGCTTGGATGGCGTGTACAGGTACAGCTGCCCATGCAGCTTCAACACGATACCACACTTCATCAAGAGTAGTGACTGGCGTATTGTAACTAGGCAGTTGCTCGGCCACCATTGACCAGACGATTTCAAGTGGTGAGAGTTCTGGAGAATGTGCTGGCCACGGAAGCAGTCGAACATTTTCTGTATCCAGAAAGGCCCGTGCAGGACCTGCAACATGCAGTGGTGCATTATCCTGCTGAAATGTAGGGTTTCGCATGGATCGAATGAAGGGTAGAGCCACGGGTCGTAACACACCTGAAATGTAACGTCCACTGTTCAAAGTGCCGTCAATGTGAACAAGAGGTGACCGAGACGCTTAACGAATGGCACCCCATACCATCACGCCGGGTGATACGCCAGTATGGCAATGACGAATACACGCTTCCAATGTGCGTTCACCGCGATGTCGCCAAACACGGATGTGACCATCATGATGCTGTAAGCAAAAGCTGAATTCATCCGAAAAAAATGACGTTTTGCCATTCGTGCACCCAGGTTCGTCGTTGAATACACTATTGCAGGCGCTCCTGTCTGTGAAGTAGCGTCAAGGGTAACCGCAGCCATGGTCTCCGAGCTGATAGTCCATGCTGCTGCAAACGACGTAGAACTTGTAAGTAGGCTGTTTAGGTTTTTTTATTGGTAACGCCAAGTCTGTATGAAAATCACTGGCTGTGCTGTGTGCAGTCTGTGGCTAGTTTGCATTGTTGTCTGCCATTGTAGTGTTGGGCAGCGGCAGCTGGATGTGAACAGCGCGTAGCGTTGCGCAGTTGGAGGTGAGCCGCCAGCAGTGGTGGATGTGAGGAGAGAGATGGCGGAGTTTTGAAATTTGTCATGAACTGCTATATTTATAAATGATGATATCAAGGTAAATACATTGTTTGTTCTCTATTAATATCTTTCATTTGCTAACTATCCCTATCAGTAGTTAGTGCCTTCCATAGTTTGAATCTTTTATTTATCTGGCAGTAGTGGCGCTCGCTGTATTGCAGTAGCTTGAGCAGCGAAGATTTTTGTGAGGTAAGTGATTTGTGAAACTTATAGCTTAATGTTAGTCAGGGCCATTCTTTTGTAGGGATTTTTGAAAGTCAGATTGCGTTGCGCTAAAAATATTGTGTGTCAGTTTAAGCACAGTCGTGTATAATTGTTCAAAGGGGACGTTTCAAACTGTTAGTGCGGATGGTTGCTGTCTTACAAACGTCCCCATCTGTTGACTCAGGGTTCGAGACGTGGCTGCACGAAATGTTACAGCTATGCGGATATGATGCCTGCCATCTCGACTGCTGGTGATACGAGGCTGTTGGGATCCAGCACGGCGTTCCGTATTACCCTCCTGAACCCAGCGATTCCATATTCTGCTAACAGTCATTGGATCTCGACCAACGCAAGCAGCAATGTCGCCATACGATAAACCGCAATCGCGATAGGCTACAATCCGACCTTTATCGAAGTCGGAAACGTGATGGTACGCATTTCTCCTCCTTACACGCGACATCAAAACAACGTTTCACCAGGTAACGCCGGTCAACTGCTGTTTGTGTATGTGAAATCGGTTGGAAACTTTCCTCATGTCAGCGCGTTGTAGGGTTCGCCACCGGCGCGAACCTTGTGTGAATGCTCTGAAAAGCTAATCATTTGCGTATCACAGCGTCTTCCTCCTGTCGGTTAAATTTCGCGTCTGTAGCACTTCATCTTCGTGGTGTAGCAATTTTAATGGCCAGTAGTGTATGTCGTACGTACAGTTTATGTGAAACGTGCAGTCGTCTAAGCTGCACCATGTCGAATGCACGGCAGGAACCCAGCGCATGCGCACGCGTCACCCGACGCGGCACAGCACGACCACCTGTAGAGGCGCGACGACACGCACAGGGAAAGAATTGTGCTCCGGTGAGGGGACGCGGCACGCACAAAGAAACACTCCGCGCGCCACGCGTGTCCCGGCTGCCAAGCGACCAGGCTTCTGCACCCTCGCAACTGGAAGCTCTATCTTCCGACTGTCCACAGTTCCTCGCCTGATACTCCAAATCCGTGTTCTTTGTCCTACTTGCGTAGCATGAAAGAAATTGAGAGACCAGTAATATTACATATAGGCTCCCGGGCAGATGCCATTTTCCTTTACTTTCGGAAGGCGTTTGATACAGTTCCGCACTGTCGCCTCATGAAGAAAGTAAGAGCCTACGGAATATCAGAACACAGCATGTTGTTCTCAATGGAGAGACCTCTACAGACGTTAAAGTAACCTCTGGCGTGCCACAGGGGAGTGTTATGGGACCATTGCTTTTCACAGTATATATAAATGACCTAGTAGATAGTGTCGGAAGTTCCATGCGGCTTTTCGCGGATGATGGTGTAGTATACAGAGAAGTTGCAGCATTAGAAAATTGCAGCGAAATGCAGGAAGATCTGCAGCGGATAGGCACTTGGTGCAGGGAGTGGCAACTGACCCTTAACACAGACAAATCTAATGTATTGCGAATACATAGAAAGGAGAATCCTTTATTGTATGATTATATGACAGCGGAACAACACTGGTAGCAGTTACTTCTGTCAACTATCTGGGAGTATGCGTACGGAACGATTTGAAGTGGAATGATCATATAGAATTAATTGTTGGTAAGGCGGGTGCCAGGTTGAGATTCATTGGGAGAGTCCTTAGAAAAGGTAGTCCATCAACAATGGAGGTGGCTTACAAAACACTCGTTCGACCTATACTTGAGTATTACTTATCAGTGTGGGATCCGTGCCAGGTCGGGTTGACAGAGGAGACAGAGATCCAAAGAAGAGCGGCGCGTTTCGTCACAGGGTTATTTGGTAACCGTGATAGCGTTACGGAGATGTTTAGCAAACTCAAGTGGCAGACTCTGCAAGAGAGGCGCTCTGCATCGCGGTGTAGCTTGCTGTCTAGGTTTTGAGACGGTGCGTTTCTGGATCAGGTATCGAATATATTGCTTCCCCCTACTTATATCTCCCGAGGAGATCACGAATGTAAAATTAGAGAGATTCGAGCGCGCACGGAGGCTTTCCGGCAGTCGTTCTTCCCGCGAACCATACGCGACTGGAACAGGAAAGGCAGGTAATGACAGTGGCACGTAAGGTGCCCTCCGCCACACACAGTTGGGTTTCTTGCGGAGTATTAATGTAGATGTAAATGTAAACATTTTCACGACAGGCGTTAATACAGAAAATGGTTCTTCACTCTTTGATTACTTGCATTAGCAGCACCGCCAGGAAATTCCTTCCACTTTCATACTATTTCATGATAGCTTAAACATTTTCTAGAGTGTACTTCACTATAGTTGCTATACCACAGCGCGGAGTTCGTGGCGTAGGTAGTGACTGATGTGAACTCTTGAGCCCCTATGTTTCATCCACCTTTGCCACTCCTTGATTTACTAAAGCAAACATTTTCGTAGAACAGTGAACATTGACTGCGGTAGCATACGACGGAACTATACTTTTTGAACTCATATCAGACTACTCCAACGTTGAACTGTTATATAAAACGTATGTGTTTCGCTTGAACTACAGTGAAAGCCAAAAATTATAGGGAATTACTGTACAACCGTAGATGGAGTGGGACAACATCAGCTGATGTCCCCGGAGAAATGGTCAATATTCAGGGATGTGATGTGAGGAAAAGGACAGGAACGATCATTCGAAACTAAAAGGTCTAGTAAGTACGGGAACTGAAGTGCGTATTTTAAGAGCTTTGAGCATTTGTTCAGCACTAGAAGTGTGTTTCACAGTAGCGAAGAAGAACAAGAGCTCATAGCTGTGAAGGTATTATTTTAGAACACACGTTTACTAGACTCTTTTGCTTCGATGATCGTTCCTGTCGTATCATTAAACATCTACCATTTCTCCTGGGACATTCTGTATAGGCTCCTGAGGCAAACCATTCCGAGTAGTGCAATTCCCTGCATTTTTGTAACCCTCTTGATTATTAAGTGCTAGGTAGGCAGACAGTGTGTAGAGAGTGAGTGAGTCTTTCGTAATTAATATTTGTAACATACATTCATCGTCACAGGCATTCGTGAAACTGGCGTTTACTACTGTAGTAAAGCTGTTCCGATGTTGTTTAATTAATTTATTTTTGTTAATACACTGCTGGCAATTAAAACTGCAATATCATTGATGGATAGCAGACAACGAAATTGTACGTATTGTGCGTTTACAGTACAGTAGAAAGAATGCTTGATTAAACTGTGATGATTTTGGGTACAGCTCTGAAGTAAACCAAACTCCATCAGAACAGGTATTGGAAGACTCGACGGTGCTGAGCGATCGCCGTGCCATCCGCAGCCTACAGGCTTTAATCGATACGGATATACAGGGGCGTAGGATCAGCACACCGCTCTCTCGGTCGTTGTCAGTTTTCGTGACCGGAGGCACCATTTCTCAATCAAGTGGCTCCTCAGTTGCTATCACAAGGGGTCAGTGCACGATTTGGGATATACAGGGCGCAAATTTAGTACAGAGAGCTGCCGCCTCTAACACCAACAACGGCTCTAATCCGGCTGGGTATCAGTAGAAATGAGTTTGTATGACAGGAGTGCGTCATTCCACCTTGCTTCAGCTCTGTGCCAGAGTTCATCAGTCGTAGGGGCTGGCGAAAGGTCACGTGCCCATCTCTTGTCAACCCACGACCAGGTGCTTTCATTGGGTGAGAGATCTGGAGTATTGTTGCCCAGGACAAGACTCGAATATCCACTCTATCGAACCTGGCTAGGAGTGCACTGGCAACAAACGGTATGGCGTTATCTTGTTGCAAGATAACTTCACGTAGAACTCGGAGTAAGTTAGATTAACACATCAAAAATGTAACACAGGCTGTCCAAATTACCCTTTACGCGATTCATACGTGACCGGACTGTGTACCCGATGGCATACATACCGTCGCGCCAAATGCTGGACCAACATGACTATGACGAATGCAAGCTGCAAACGTTCGTTTTCCTTGAAGCGTGTACGCTTGGATAAGTAGATCGTGAAACAGAACCCAGAAATAGAAGTTGTCTGAACAGACGACACTTTACCACTCCTGTGTCCAGTCTTGTGGTCAGCTGAACCACTGTCGGCGCGCATTTCTCTGCTGCTGCGTCAGAGAAAGGCGCAACCAACAATGGCTGCCCTGCTAACAGTCCATGGTTTTCCATATGACGCCACGCTGTACATATGTATACCTGTCTTACTGCAAACGAGACCATTTCCAGTCTCACGGTACGAGACCCTTTTACACAGTCCTGCACGGCCGAGTGAACGATATGTCTGTCGCCTCAGACGCCAGTAGCAATATCATGGAATGACCTCGTTACGCCACGATTCTGCTGCTGTTGAATTCGACACGTGCTGATTGACGTTTCTCCTTTTGAAATAAGGCATAATACCATCTTATCACAGACAGTCAAAATTCAAAGGCGATTTCTTTACGTTGTGTAACCTTTCTTTATATACAGAACGTAGGTGGCACTACTTCTACTTATTTTGTGCGGTTGCGCTGGAATGCTAATCACTTGCATATCCAGAGACGTAGTACCTGTCATTGTACTGTATGCCAATTTGCTGTTTGTATCACTCCGTCTTCTTGATGATATTCGCAATTTTAATGGGCCCCAGAGTACTTCTCATTCTCCACCATTGTTGAGCTGGAAATTAGGAAATCTGTGTCCGAGCTCGGAATGATAGGGAAGTGATTTCCAATTCCGGCATTTGCCTCACAACCAAAGGAAAAGTCCCGAAAATCTAGGTCGGTATCGATGGTGACTTGAACACCGCAGTGCTTTACTAAACACGCCCTGCCTCTAAACTGACATACCCACCCGCCTTTAGGGGAGCAAAATGTTTTACTTGGGCTTCGAAACCCGATGAAGCTTGATATTTTTTACGTATTCGAACTAATACCATTGAAGAAAGTGGCGATAACTGACAGAAAACTGAACGCTGAATCTTTGGCCTTTAAGTCCGACATATCCTCACTTAGCCTGCGAGCCACGTGACTGCTTACTGGAATTAAGTACTTATTCTTATTGAAAATTCGATGAACAATAGTTGCCAGTAGAACCTGCAGAGAATGTTGGCTCTCGATGTATTGCATTTTGAAATTAGGGACTCCTTCGCTGGACACCCTGTAGCAACTGACATTCGTGCATTCTTCTAAATACTCAGTAGATGCCATCTACTTACTACAGCGTAAAATGACAGAAACAAAGTATCTGTGGTTAGATTGTTCGACGTCTATTTTATGTGATTAAAGCATCAGACAACTGCAAAAAGAATTTCGCTTCAACTGTCAGTAAGTGCTGGAATTTCCAAGAGATGCTGCCTTATGATTTTACTCAAGTGCCAACAGGAAAACTCGCTAAGAAACTACACGCTGCCTGAATGTATTTCCTCTTCGGGGAGATCCTCAGAACGACCAAAGCGCCTCCTCCCTGGAACGAGCGATTTCACGGCGTGCCGTCGTCGAAGCTGTTTTCGGACTGGGAAACGCCGGCGCCGCTTGTAAACTTGTTCTCGCTCACTAACGTCCACGAGCTCTCTCAATTACAGCAGCGAGGCGCCTGCCCCCTTCCCTCGGTTCCTCCGTCGTTATTTTTTTTTTTGCTTCGTCTTCTGGCAGGGAGTTTTCGAGAAGTCGTCGGCGATACTTACTCGGCAGTGCGCCTCGCTCTGCCAGCGGCCGGGCGATAAATATTTGAACGGCTAATTTATTTGTACAAGTGCGGCGCGCAGGGAGGCTTGCACGGCTACCAGATCGCCTTTTTCGCGTCTTTTTCCGCCTGCCTGTCTCCGCTCCGTCGCAGACGAGGCTCTTTGAGCAGCGGGTCGGAGTCACTTAACGAGACCTATCTACCACCAGCGTCCGCAGGCTGGCGTCTCGCTCGACTGACTGCCCCGCAATTAGTGGCCGTAAACACGCCGCTGCTATCCAGGGGACCGGGAAACAAAGCGGTGAGCCGCCCAAAGACTTTGTTCCGGCATCAGCCGGCCATCATAGCTCCATAGTTTGGGTATTGAAACTCATGACTGTAGAAAAAGTTTCGTAGCTGCCTCTCTGTCAATTATTTCTCATAAAAAATAAAGAATAAGTATATTACAAAGAGAAACTGCGCGGTGGCGTTCAAAGTTTCCCTTGTTGGTCACCTAGTTCTCATAACTGCTTGCGCTTAACGACGGTTGTGTGGCTGAAATTCTTTCATAATGTACGAGGGTTGTCCAGAAAGTAAGTTCCAATCGGTCGCAAAATGGAAACCACAGTGAAAACCAGAAACATTTTATTTGAAACAGTTAGGTACACCTTCCACCTGCTTTTCACCATAGTCGCCGCTCCAACTTCGAGTTTTGTCGTAGTGTTGTATCAACTTTTCGATATCCTCGTCATAGAAAGCAGCCGCCTGTGCTTTCGGCCAGTTATCTGCATTGGTCTGCAGTTCGTTGTCGGTGGAAAAATTTTGTCTTCATAGCCAGAGGTTCTTGTGAGCAGAGATGAGACTCAGAGGAGCCAATTACGTACTGTGTTGTGGGTGATCAAATACTTCCCACTGGAAACGCTGCAGGAGCGTCTTCATTGCCCCTGCAGTGTGCGGCCGAGAGTTGGCATGAAGAAGAAATCGCTCGACAGTTGTGTTATGTGGGCTGCATGAAACAGGCAATACCTCTGACCAGGCCCTCATACTTTCCGGGAGACGCTATTTCCTACATATCACTGTTCACTCAAAACTGAAAAGAGCGACGCGACACGATGGACGGGTATAACTAAAGACACTGCCCAACACATCTGTGCAAAGCTTTACCAGATTTTACCAGTGGTTTCCATATGGGGCCGTTTTGTGCACTTTGCGTATCTTGAGGAAAAAAGCGCATTCCCTAGTCTGAGTAGATCGTTTTTTCTTTCTTTTGGGTACACAGACTCATTTGCTGATTTAATTACAATTTGTATTTTTCTTGTCGTGTATTAGTGAGCTGCACAGATCAGGATACCTTGGTGCTTTATTCTACAGACAGTCTTCCTTTCATCTGATACCTCTCACAGTACTAGCGTTACAAAAAGTTAGAGACATTAAAAGTGGTAGATGAGTTTTGCTATTTAGGTAGTAAAATAACTGATAACATGATAGTGCACCTATCCAGACAACAATGCTTGCTCTGAATTTTTAGCGAAAATCAGTACTTTAACGGTGCCTCAGCCTCTACATTTTCTGTTCCTAGAAATAAAAACTTTCAAGAAGCGTCGTTTTACAAGCATAGCTCTGCCAGCTACTAATAAAAGATGTGGCACAGGTATCAAGAAGTGTTTCGGGGATTAGAAAATGTGTTGGCACAAATGTATAATATCTAATGGGAACTACTTTGAGGGGAAAAACACGTATCGTGTGGCTGATTAACGAGCAGCAATGCTCTCTCTCTAAACGTATGGCACCTATGGTACCCTCCTGTAGATAGACGCCAGTTACACGCGACGGGAACGGCTCATCCTGGAAGTTAAAACTAACTGAACGTTTTTTCATCACTAATTTTGCTAAGCGCTGGTAGAAGACTTTGACAAATATCATGTCATTATACAATTTGTTGAGGGCTAGCTAAAGGCCTTTTCGATTAAAATCGCTGTCGGACCAACCCAGGTTAGTTTTTCCGTACTTTCAGTTGAGATAAATGCTAGGACACTACTTTAAAAAAAAAAAAAGTCTCGGGGCATTTCTTTTCCGATCTTATCCATTTTGACCTTATACTCCATTTCTAATCTGGTCGTTTATGGGATGTTAAACATTCATATTCCGTCCTTGGGGTGTAGGAAGTTTCAATTTTTCGTGAAAAATCAGTGTTATTGCTGATGCGTGGACGGAACAAGGATAAAGCTTTAGCCATTTGAACGTTGGCCGGAGGACCTATATGTATCCAGAACAAAATACTACTGTGAGTGAACTACCCTCTCCAGGCAGTCGAAAGTAAAGGACCAGATACCCAAAGGAACACCAAGTTTATTTGAATTAAGAGAACAGGAGCTTCCTTCTTGGAAACAAGTTTTAAAACAGTTATGATCAAAATAAACTCTTTTGGTTTGAACACAAAACTGTTTTTCAGGATAAAGGTCTGGTAATGGAGAAAACAAACAGTTCTGAATTAAAGTTCTTGGCCCACTTATTGCAAAACAAAGTCATTAAGGAACTAGTTGCAGTCAGAGCTCACAGTGACAAATTTTCTATGTCCGGTGATCTGAGTTAAAAGACAAGCAACGAAATATTAGAAGTCTGCTGGTCCGTCACCACGCTGGGGCCACGTCTTCTTCTGCAGGACCTCGGAGTGAACTGCTTTCTCAGGACCCGTGCGCCGGTTTAAATACAGCCCTGAGCGTCAGGATACAGGCGGCCTTGCTTTCTGTCTAATGGCCGTGTGAATTTTGGCAGCCCTCGATTGTAAGCTGTAAGAAAGCCGACTGCCCGCGTAACTTGGATGTGATTTGGGTTGCAGGCAGAGTAGGCGTAAGACCACGCTACTGCAGTGAGAAAGAAGATGGTACATATTTCAGTAGTAAGTATTCGTTGTGAAATACATTTGGAACCTTGATGGTAAATATCAAAATTTCAAAAAGTTGTTCAGCAATTTGACTGCAAAATTTGAACAGCGAACGTGTTTATTTTGATGAATGGTGAAAATTGTTATGAAGGGTCACTTGTTACACAACCAGTACCTCCAAATGAGCGGTAATGTTATGAAGTTCTTTCCCAGATATTTGTGACACAGGTTACTTAACCGAGAGTTTGGAAATAATAGTGGCAATCTCGTCTTAAGGTAGGTTGCCATATTGTCTACCGGAGGTGTTACAGAGTTTCTGAAACCGAATGAAGATAGATTATTCGAGCTAAATGCAGGAGAAGATATATGAAAGTTTCCATTAGTCATCTGCCTGTAGATTTCAGTGGTAGTATGCACAATCATTGATCGTGTTGTGCACCTGAATGACAAGTCACCGTTCACTTACGGGAACTATCTGCAAACAATAAGAGATTTAAGTGCAATGAAGACTGAGGATAGGGTCTGGAAAGCAAATCGTCTTGAAACTTACTGTTACGGCCACTTGTAGTGAAAAATTA
The DNA here is from genome assembly GCF_023864345.2 of Schistocerca serialis cubense. Lineage (NCBI taxonomy): Eukaryota > Metazoa > Arthropoda > Insecta > Orthoptera > Acrididae > Schistocerca > Schistocerca serialis. The sequence goes on along the minus strand of NC_064638.1, from coordinate 83,989,682 downwards.
TGCTGGTTTCTCTTGATACAGATGCCATACGTTAAATTCTTAACTTGATGTATTGTGAAATGTTTTAAACGCCCACTGTGAGATGGCATCACGTAGTTGAACGTACACTAATCCGAAAGCGATTTAACAAAACCGTTATCGTGTGTTCAGCAATGACTGGACCGAGAAGCAAGGTTATTGTTAAAACAAATGCCAAGAGCCTCAATTCGCAATTTTGGAGGCTATAAAATACTTAAGATTAATGAATTGCCGAAATGTCTACTGTGACTACATTAAACGTTCATGTTGGGAATTAAAATCTCCGAATATGGATAAGTCCAACAGTCTTAACTGGGACTACGATGAACTGTGCGCTTAATATGCCCGTCAGGCAGCACGCGCCCCTGCTTTGCAGAGCGTAATAAAGACTGCTTGCTGAAATTCAGGGACGCAGGGAGAGCGGCCATTATTCGGTGCTGTCCGGCGGTAATTACTGCGCATTATGATTGGACGTCTCTGTCGCCAGCGCTTTGTTCCTTTGTCCGGCCATCCGTAATTACGCGCGCTGCGGCGGTCACGCGCCGCCGTTACCTGCTGCAGCGCACTCAAAGGCGCTGCGGGCTGGACCGTCGCATCGCCGCAATTAACGGACCGCGGCCGGCCGAGGCGCGCTGCTCGTCCGCTGCTCACTAGGGATACCAGGCAGCTCCAAGCTAGGGCGGCGCCTCCACTGAGGTGTGCTTCAGTGGCATCTGCTGTAGAATCTGCATCGACTTTTCTGCATGTTTCCGTCTCGGGAGTATGGAAAAGTAGGGGAATGTGAAATATGCTGTCATACACGTGCCCACTGCCTTTGGAGTTGTGCAACTACGGTGATAGCTCAAGATTTATTCCAAGAGGTTATTATTTCTTTCGAGCTATTTGTTTTTTCGTATGAGTTACAGAACTTTGGAGATAGAAGAATGGCTACAAATGGCGGAGAAAGCCCCTTGAAAGTAGGCTGTTTAGGTTTTTATATTGGTAACGCCACGTGCATGGAGAGCTGCATCAAACCAGTCTCAGGACTGAAGACCACAACAACAACGCCACGTAGCGCTCTGTATGAAAATCACTGGCTGTGCTGTGTGCAGTCTGTGGCTGGTTAGCATTGTTGTAATATTCGCTATTGTAGTGTTGGGCAGCTGGATGTCAACAGCGCGTAGCGTTGCGCAGTTGGAGGTGAGCCGCCAGCAGTGGTGGATGTGGGGAGAGAGATGGCGGAATTTTGAGAGCGAACGATCTGGACGTGTGTCCATCAGAAAATTTGTAATATTGGATATCGTGGACTTATATATATATATATATAATGACTTTTGAATACTATTAACGTAAATACATTGTTTGTTCTCTATCAAAATCTTTCATTTGCTAACTATGCCTATCAGTAGTTAGTGCCTTCAGTAGTTAGAATCTTTTATTTAGCTGCCAGTATAACGAAGATTTTTGTGGGTCAGAGATTTTCTCTGCCTCGTGATGACTGGGTGTTGTGTGATGTCCTTAGGTTAGTTAGGTTTAAGTAGTTCTACGTTCTAGGGGACTGATGACCATAGATGTCAAGTCCCATCGTGCTCAGAGCCATTTGAACCATTTTTTTTTTTAAGATTTTTGTGAGGTAAGTGATTTGTGAAACGTATAGGTTAATGTTAGTCAGGGCCATTCTTTTGTAGGGATTATTGAAAGTCAGATTGCGTTGCGCTAAAAATATTTGCTGTCAGTTTAGTGTTGATCAGAATAGGTAAAGAGCGAAATGTCTGAGTTCGTTCAGTTCTGCTCAGCTGTTTGAAAATCGATTAATGTAAGAGGTTTATCAGCACAGTAATTCATTAATTTTTCTCAGGGGGCGTTTCACCCTTGCCCCCCCCCCCTTTTCCTTGTGACAACCAATATTAGAAAGATTATGTGTGACATGTATACAGTAATTTATTCAGTGATCTAGTGGTTGGTCTTGGATAAACAGTACAAGTATGCTGAAGCTAACCCCATCGTGCAGCTAAAGCTTGAAGAGTCACATAAAGTACAATTGTTTCTATTTCGATTTCATTATTTCATATTTTCTGCCATTTGGGTAAAAGTAAATGTTTTTATGCCATTTTATGACATTTTTATACTATTGTTAATGTGAAGATGATCATATTTAATCCAAACTACTAATCAAATAAATTTTTTTAAAACATTTAGATCAAAATATGATACAAATCGTGTAGTACCAGAAAGCTCGTTGAGAAGCTTTAAGTACCGGTATATGCTCAGTAAAACTTCAGGCAGGCATTACTGATCTGGGCACATTTATCTATCAGAACGGAAAACCTTGATAACACTAGATGGTACTGCAGTAACATTGTAACTCAGAAAATTTTTCTGAATCTCTAAACTTTGTGAGGACTGCAGTGTGAGGTCCTTTTAATAGTTTCCACAACGAAACACTGTCTCGAAATCTGGCAGAAAATCCAAAGAGAAGCTGGCCATATGTAAAGTACACCAGCGGCAAGAAATAATCAGTACCTTCGCTGCGTGGTTACAATGGTAATGTTTTATGCAAGTCTGCAGGCTTTCGTGACCGTTGGTAGCCATAAGAATTTTAACCAGTTTGGGGAGCAAAATAACTGATGATGGCCGAAGTAGAGAGGATGTAAAATGTAGACTGGCAATGGCAAGGAAAGCGTTTCTGAAGAAGAGAAATTTATTAACATCGAGTATTGATTTAAGTGTCAGGAAGTCGTTTCTGAAACTATTTGTATGGAGTGTAGCCATGTATGGAAGTGAAACGTGGACGATAAATAGTTTAGACAAGAAGAGAATAGAAGCTTTTGAAATGTGGTGCTACAGAAGAATGCTGAAGATTACATGGGTAGAAGGACCGGTTGGTAAGATATGTTCTGAGGCATCACGGGATCACAAATTTAGCATTGGAGGGCAGCGTGGAGGGTAAAAATCGTACAGGGAGACCAAGAAATGAATACACTAAGCAGATTCAGAAGGATGTAGGTTGCAGTAGGTACTGCGAGATGAAGAAGCTTGCACAGGGTAGAGTAGCAAGGAGAGCTGCATCAAACCAGTCTCAGGACTGAAGACCACAACAACAACAATCACTTCTCCAGCACGAACGCGGGAAAACTCCCCTTTATAAGAGAATGCGGCACTGGTCTCTGACAGTGTTCTAGCAGTAGTGGACACCGGAAGATCCTGAGGAAGATCCTAGCACAGGGACGGTAATGTTACCGATGACAGTGCCACTGAAGAGGAATTACGAAACATGGACGTCCGAGACATACAGACTGTATACAAACAAGGTTCGTTTCAAAGTATGCTGATACAATAGCCCTATACTTCGCAATTACACTGATCAGCCAGAGCATTGTGACCAACAACCTACTGTCTATATAAACCCGTTTGTACCTATTTGGTACTGTATGTACGCAACTCATATGGATAATACTGCATGTAGGTGAAAACAAACTCAGAAACCTAACAAATTTACCAATGTTGTACTACTTCTTTGCTTACTCACCCGTAATCATGGTATTACACTCATCTACAGGAAATTAGATGTCAATTATTAGGTTTATTAGAATTAACGAGCAGCAGTGTCAATATCTTTACGAATGAGGACGTCCTTGGTTGACATTACTTGAGTTAACTTTTCTGGAAACAAAAGCAGATTCTGTTAAAAGTCGAACGCCTGTAGGCGTGGGTTGTTGAAGAAACACAACCGTCAGAAGAAATTTGAAAAAAAACTAAGTTATTTATGAATTACAATTATGAGAACTTGCATCCAAGTTATGGAAACTGCGTTGAAAAAGAATAAAAAATTAGGTGTACATAATTCTTTTCTAGACACACATTTAACCCTGGTTGGTACTATTAAGTTTGAGACAGTATTACTCGATGTATCTCTAGTTGGTATCGACTGCCGGTGCGAATCATGTTGGGCTCGCGCTTTAGTGCTGAGGCCGGCAGCTCTCGGCCTCCCCTTCGGCTGCCATAGCGACCTCTGCCGACCCGACCCGACCTGCCCCGACCCTCTTAACGAGCGGCCGGTGTTCTCACCTGCAAACAGCCCGGCGCCTCGCCGCCCACGGCCTGCCTGCTTAATTGACTGCTGCTAGCTGGGGGCACTCACCTTGTTCCACCCTCTGTAAACGTTCCTCAGCCACCCGAACAACAAAGCTAGCTCCTTACCTGATTAAACGGAACCTTCTGCTCAGAATAATATTTATTTATTATTTATTCCAAACACGCCCGTCAGAGTGTCTCAAAATCTTCTATCCCTTGATATTCACTCAAATACGTTTAAATCGGGAAAGCTCATAAGATAGTGCATTCCTTGATGATAATTGCTTCTTACACTTCACTGAAATTTTTTTTGCATAAAGACAGGGTATCAGTTCTAGTTAACAATGATTTTTTTTCTAGCTATATCTTTAAATACGTTTCATTCCCTTCCCCGGAGGGTGGAAAAGGCTGCTCAATAACCAACTAATTTAAGGGCCTTTTTTTTAGATTTAATTATCACGGAAAGCAAACGATGTTTTCGCAAATGTAAATTGCGGTGTTATCTTATTTTAAGAAGGCATCCATGAATCAGGCAACAACATCTTTGACGCCGCGATGTACTTGATGGACTTAAACGTTCACGTGATCCTTGCCTCTATAAGTTCTTGGAAAGTAAGAATAAGATATTCCTTCCTGAAATTGTAATCTGCACCATCACTATGTCACTTACGGGATTCATTACTGGAAGTGGGCTGTATGATTCTTACGCTTCTATGGGGGTTTGGAGGACTTAAATCGGTCTCCTTACAGGAAATCTAGAAGACTAATACCAAAGGGGCAATAGTTGGTAAGTGAAGAATAATACATGTGTAAATATGGAAAACGTTTTTAGTAACGCATGCGGTGATGGAAGGGGGTGGCGGGGGGAGAAGGGGATGGCCTGCTACGGAGATCTCAACAATTAATTAGTATTGCATGGTTCTTATGGTGTTTTTTTTTTTTTTTTTTTTTTTTTTTTAAGCTGGCCTCGATAAACTAAAATCATACCTGTAAGGTCGTTCAATCGAGATTAAAGCCGATTTCTTCTCATAATTGATATAGGTGTTTTACCACCAATGAAAGGGAAAGTCCTGATGATATTCAATTCGGAACCATTAAATAAGAATTTGTGTAACGCACGGATTATTTTATTTCTTAAACCTTTCATGCGGTTTTGATGAATTTTGTAAGATAAATGTGGCAAAGGTTTCCGTTTCGGTATCGATCTTGATCTTTCATCTATTCCGGTTGCTGCCCAAAAAGGCCAGCTGTGCTCTCCCGGTGAGTCGCAATTCTGCTGATTTTTATTTCCAGCAGTGCAAGAGCCGGGGTGAACAATTTACTTTGATCAGCTTCGGGTGGCGCCTTTCAAAGAACAGGATTAACATCTTAGGGGTCCCCCGGCTGGCGCGCTCTTCTCGGCTGCCGGCGCTCTCTTTCCACAATACAAGTTGGCAGAAAAGGGTTGAAGCACTTTATTACGCCCCTCGGCGCGCGCAGGGCCCGTCCCGAGTAATTGATGTGAGAGGTTGGGGGCGGCACTGATCTGTGTCGCCCCTGACGGATCGCCCTCCCAGGGCCTCCGCCTCCGCCTCCGCCGCTGCTGATACGGCCTTCCGCCACCGCACGTCCCGTCACCGCCGCCGGCCGCAGATAAGGCGCCAGCCCCTCAGCGCAGATAATGCTCCGCTAAAGACTTAACCCGCTAGAGCCCGACGGCGTCCTGCCAACCATTTCTTTTTCCCTCTTCTTTTTCCTTCCTTCCTCCCCTGACGACGGGAAAAGCATTGGTATCCATTTCGTACCACTTATTCCACCCTTCCGACACCATTGTTAAGGTGGGAGGTACGCAAGACACCACGTGGAGAGGAGAAAAATCTCGCATTCCCTCGTAGTCTTATTTCACTTTGAAAAGAGACTTTTAAATACATACATATTTTTACTTCTTTGTGTAAGAGAGAAAGTATTAATAAATATAATGTAACATAAAGAAAAACTGAAAGGTCACGACAGAGGTTCTCAGACATGGCTAACAAAAATCAATCACCGGAAGCTGCCGATCAAGATGTTCCAATTGAAACCGTAGCGCCATCATAAAACCATCACTGTAGAGGTCGTCTATTCTAGGCCATTACACAACGAAGAAAACATAGTAAATTTGTGGACCTGAAACCATTGATAGGAAAAATCTACAGGAAGGATATGAAAGGAGCACTAATAAGATTTTGAACAAAAAATATGCAGCAACAGTGTAGTTTACTTCTGCGGTATTTTGATGTAAGCTGGATAATCAGTGTAATGTTACAAATAGTAACAGGAAATCTAGAAGGGATTACACCTGGAATTAAATCAAACTGCTGAATAATGTGCCACCACTGTCGTTCGTTTTGACTACATGGACTATCAGAACTTGACTGCTTTCTCGTATTTGCTACAAGAAATAGAAAATACGGTGTAAAATGACTGAAAAAAAATACCTATGCGTGTAAGAAAACGTTAGGTATCACATTTACTTTTGAAATATTATGCCTGTCGTGTTTCAAGCATTTAGTATTGTCCGAAAGAACAGATACTCTCTTCATATATATATATATATATATATATATATATATATATATATATATATATATATATATAAGGCTCACCGGTCATTTGACCATCTTCTTCTGCGCGGATGCACAAACAGTGCCCGAACTCTTCTCTTACGGGATTCGGCAAAAAAGCCGCGAGTGATTAGTATAATGGGAAAGGGCACTGTGAATAAAGTGCGGGACAATAAGTTGGGAATGTGGGTCTCACGGGAGGCGTGCCAGAGATAAGTCCGTGCAGTCGCACATCCTCTGTCCCCTCGGCGACTCAGATGGATAGAGCGTCTGCCATGTAAGCAGGAGATCCCGCGTTCGAGTCCCGGTCGGGACACACATTTTCAGCTGACCCCGTTGACTTAAATCAACACATGTTTGCAGCTAGGGGTATTCATTTCATTGTAATTTCGTTCTAAGGAGCTGCATGGTCACCGATGGTATCTGTTCTTTCGGACATGTCCGAACCATCTTCATATACATTAATTCCAGTCTGAGAAAAGTTTTCTGTCTCCTTGGGAAAGTATACTCATAGCCTCTGCATTGAAGTATGTGTCTGCAAATGTCTGCTGGTCATATCATTGAAATAGTAAAGTATTCCACTAGCACATCCTGCTAACATTACGTTGTAAGTCGAATAGGGAAAAGCTTCTGTCCACAAACCACCACAGTTTTAGAAAGCATCACTCGTGCGAAACTCAGTTTACCCTTTTCTCACGTGATATCCTGCGAACTATGATCGAAGGGCAACAGGTGGATTCCATATTTCGAGATTTCCGCAAAGAATTTGACACGGTACCACACTGCCGACTGTTAATGAAGGTACAAGCATATTGATTAGCTTTCCAGATATGTGTATAGCTGGAAGACTTCTTAGTTAATAGAACCCAGTATGCTATCGTCGACGGCGGCCAGCGTTCATCAGAGACCAGGATGTCCTCAAGAGAGTGCCAGGGGTGTTATTTTCCATCTACATAAATGATTTGGCGGTCAGGGTAAGCAGCAGTCTGCGGTTGTTTGCTGATGATGCTGTGGTAAATGGGAAGATGCGGTCGTCGAGTGACTGTAGGGGGGTAGAAGATGAGTTAGACAAAAATTTCTAGTTAGTATGATGAAAGGGAGCTAGTTCTCAATGTAAAAAAATGTAAATTAATGAATATGAGTAGGAAAAACAGACTCATAGTATTCGAGTACAGCATTAATGGTGTGCTACTTGACACAGAGCAATATAAAAGTGAATTGTGTGAAAAGGATTGTAGTAGAATGGTCTACTTTGGCTTACAAGGAGAATTTTAGCAAAGTGTGCTTCATCTGTAAAGGTGACCTCATATAGGATACTAGTGCGACCAGTTGTTGAGTACCGTTCGAGTGTTTAGGATCCGCACCTGATTGAATTAATGAAGACATCGGAGCAATTCAGAGATGGGCTGCTAGATTCGTTACTGGTAGGTTCGAACAAAGCGCAAGTATTGCGGATACGCTTCGTTAACTCAAATGGGACTCATTGGAGGGAAGGCGACGTTCTTTTCTGCATTTGAGGCTGACTGCAGAACAGTTTCACTGTCGCCAACGTACGTTTCGCGTAAGGACCACGAAGATATGATTAGAGAGATTGGAGCTCATACAGCATATGAACAGTAATTTTTCCCTCGCTCTGTTAACGAGTTGAACAGCAAGGAAAATGATTAATAGTGGTTCAGTGTACCCTCCATCACGCACCGTACAGTTACTTGCGGAGTATATATGTAGATCTAGATGTAGATGTAGAAATAATTTCTTTGGAGTCCAACAATCCATTCTGGCAATGCTGTTCTGCAAATATCAGTTTCTGATGACTAGAAGGTATTTGCTTCGATCACATTTTCTTCCACTTTAATAAGACGTCTTAGAGATGGAAATGAAAAAATGAATTGTAGAGAACATGAAAAGCTGCTTGTTGGGCTTTCTAGTTTGCTAGTGTTATGACTAGGCTGCGCAACAAAGTGGTCAGGTTGTAGTAAGATGCTGATCCCCACCATTGATGGTCAAAAATCATCTTTTCTGAAACTACTGCAGACACTGACACGTGCTGGAGGGAGCAGTGGAGAGGTTAACCTGCAGAAAAAGCGGCGCTTGGAATGGCGCTTACAAAGCACATTTTACCCGGCGCATTGATTGCATTTATGCAAGGAGGTATTAGTTTGTGCCAGGCCCAATCCCTGACGCTTGGCGCGACATCTGTTGATAGTTCGCCAATACTAGGCTTGAGCTCTTTGTAGATAATTACAATAAAGTTATTTACTCACGTTGTATAGCTCGATAAGGACTAACTTTTCTGCTTTGCACTACAACTGCACTCCTCAAAGTGTATTAATATTTTTTGTCACTGTAATGTTGAAGAAAAATTTATGAATTATGCTCCTAAATAGTTAGCTAAAATCGAATTTTTTGTCTTGCAATGGTATAGTTTGATTAAATTCTGTGAGCGTTGTCCCTTACCGTCAGACCGAATAATAATTCTAATTTGGTTTTAGTGCGATTTGTAGTAGGAATTTATTATAATAGAAGATAACTTATTTACTATATTACTAGCTAGTAAGTTTTGGAAAAGTACTTCAAATGTTTGTAGTTTGTAGGCCTTATTATTTATAAAACCATTCACCATCATTGTTCGTTCCTGGTCGATGCAGGTACAAATTCTATCACTCGTTTTGGCCCACGGTATAAATCAAATTTGACAGACTGGTCTCAGTTTGATTGTAATGAAGAAACAAGGACATCAGAATGTACTTCATATTTGCTACGTATCTGAATTTGTAAATGATGCGGTTAAAAGAGGCTAACTGCATTTGAAATGCAATTATTTCTGCTCGTGGTGTCGTTCTACGCGTAATAATCAAATGGAACATGAGCTACCGTGTTTTCTCAAGCCCATTCTTTACAAAATAAGGAAAGCATACATAACGGATATTAAGCAATTAGATTATCGGGTAAGTGAGATGAGCGAATTAAATGTGTGTGGAAGATTACTGCAAAGAAATAAATACCAACATCTTTGCAATGGAGAACAACTGAAAGGATTATACGATACTGAAATGCCTGTGTTATTCCACATTACGGTCTTCCTTCGGACATGCGAGCACTTCCGAAGGAACAGGCACTGCGGCGACTGCAGCTCTTGTGAAACACATGAAATATATTCGCAGTTGCAAATATGGACAACCATTGCTACACGCTTGACAGGGATGAACATCGACTGATGTGTGGATCTTCTGCAGCGGTGTGGCAGGTGATTCAGAAAATACTTGCCTTTATTTTACGTATGTCCCCCGCCTTCCCATTGCACCGAAGACGCGTCTATTCCCAGATGAGACTTATTTCCAAAGTACGAAGACCAACACGGTTAACTAGATAAATGGCTATCGAGCTGTTACTTGTTTCATGAAGGAGAGGAGAGTATTATTGATGTTTGAGCATTCCTGCAACATCGCTTTACCTTCCTCACTCACAATCCGCGTTATCGTCAATACCATGCTAACTTTTTGGGTAGTGCCTTTTTCGACCGCCCCCTCTCCCATTTTTGTTTTGTTCCTTACTGGTGCTAATTGCACATCATTATTTTTCGCCTGTAGGGCGTCCTTTTTGATCTTAATTGTTTTTTATTTTGGGAATGATAAAAAAGTGGTAAGGCGATCGCTCGCAATAAGCGGGAAATCCGGGTTCGAGTCCCGGCCTGGCCCAAATTTTCATTGTTATCATTCCATTATAGCTGAAGCCTGTCCATATTTGCAACTGCGAATACATTTCATTTGTATCATGAAAGGACTGTCGCAAAACGGTGCTAACCCTGAATTTAAAAAGATTAGTTCGAGCGCATTATCAGTTCGCCCCACGTCGTGTTCAGAAATATTTCCTAATATGTTGCTAGAAAGATGTATCTACTACATAATTTCTTTTGTCTAAGTGGATTTAAATTATTTTCTTTGAATTTGACCAAACATATAATATGTAATATCTGAAAATACGGTCTTGTGGGTTAGCACTTTCTTACCCCGACCCCTTCAGAGTCAGTTGTCATTTGAATTCTTAATTCACTTTCCTATTGTCACTCGAGGATCATCACAACATATCGGACGCTCTGTTTATTTCTAAAACCAAACTGTTCTTCTAATGATACAATTCTTACTTGATCTCAGTATTAAATTTGACAGAATTTTCGAAGTATGTGATAAAATGCTAAGATATCTATATGATCTCATATTGTCGCTGACACTTACTTTTAATGTATGAATGAAAGTACAGTTATCAACTTTTTCAAACCTAGTTTGTTCGCCACACCTGTAACTCCCCATTCCACAGCTAGAAACAGACCTACAGACACTCTTGTTAATACAAGATGTGTTTCTGAACCGAATTTGATGGGCAGCTACCTTAAACTTGTTCATAAAATGCAATCTCTTGAATTGTGGTTCAAATGGTTCCAATGGATCTGAACACTATGGGACTTAACAGCGGAGGTCATCAGTTCCCTAGAACTTAGAATTACTTAAACCTAACTAACCTAAGGACATCACACACGTCCATGCCCGAGGCAGGATTCGAACCTGCGACCGTAGCGGTCGCGCGGTTCCAGACTGAAGCGCCTAGAACCGCTCAGCCGCCACGGCCGGCTCTTGAGTTGTCTTTTCTGTCTGTATCAGTCTTCATTTACTTTATCCACTAGTGTATCTTTATTCTCACATTTTGACCATGAAAGCAGTTTTTCGAAATACTCCCGTGCGGTTCTAGGCACTACAGTCTGGAGCCGAGCGACCGCTACGGTCGCAGGTTCGAATCCTGCCTCGGGCATGGATGTGTGTGATGTCCTTAGGTTAGTTAGGTTTAATTAGTTCTAAGTTCTAGGCGACTGATGACCTCAGAAGTTAAGTCGCTTAGTACTGAGAGCCATTTGAACCATTTTCGAAATACTCTTTCCATTCATTCATACTGAAGAACTATCTATTTACATTTCTGCATGGTAAGGTGACGTTTGTATGTGGTCAATGAAATCACAATTACCAACATTACATCTACAATTCCCAAAGACTTAATACGGTGAAATTACGTAGTTACCTATTCTGTTTCGAGAAGCACAGAATTGTCACGATGATGCATTCAGAAACTATGGAAAATACGGACTGCGGTTACTGGGAAAAGGTTTCAAGTGGGAGTTATGAGATTAACGACTTGTTGTAGTGCGCGATCTCTTTGCTTCAAGTAAGGTAGACTATAACGGCGTCAGTGATGACGGAGAAGAACGGGGGGAGGATAGAGTCTGAAATACTCAGACCAAAGAACTACTTCAAACATTCACTGGAAACTGCTTTAAAAACTAGGCAACGAAACATGAATGGGAAATATGCACCTTGGGCATTCCTATGATCGACTGGAAACTGCTTTAAAAACTAGGCAACGAAACATGAATGGGATATATGCACCTTGGGCATTCCTATGATCGACTTCACAAGCGTCAAGGTCTTCTTTTGTTGGACTTCACTTTCGTTCTTCGCTGTAACATTTTCTCACATATCATATCTGTGCCTGTCGAGATGAGGGTTCAGAGTAATAATTATTTGGATTGTGGTTGAGGCAGAGATATTTTTCAATTTTGGGTCTGGCCCGATAGACGGTCGCAAAGTGCAGTCACGATTTTGGCTGTCTGACTGGAGTTTCAGTGAGCCCCCCGTGTTAGTAATTTACATTTTATCACTACCCTGGAGCTGGTGGTTTAGTTTTCTCCATTCTACGTAGAGTGTGCTGTAGGTCGTAGAGTCTTTCCGGTGACTTCAAATATTCTTCGAGTACGATTATTTTCATAGCAGGATAGGCAACCATCGTTAATCTTGGCTGTGTCGAGAGGAAATCTAGATCTGCTCATAAACATTTCCCTATGAATTTGTGTTGCCATACATCGCACGATTTGTATCACGCTCCGCACAGCGCTAAGAGTGCAGTGATTTCCGCTGCTGTAGTGAGTGAAACACTGTGCGGCCCTACATTTGTGGCGAGTAGAAGGAACGTTCCAGTGTTACGGCTGGCTACTATACGACAGCGACACGATGCATTTACGAGGGTCGTCCGTTAAATAATACCTTGTCATTTTTTTTCAGAACATTTTTATTCTTAAGAGTTGGAATTTGTTGACAAAATCAGTCAACATTTTTGTTACATTTATTATTTTTCCACATAGCCTCCGTCACGTTCTAGGACTTACACCAGCATCGTGTATGAGCGTGTATTTTCTGTTGCTAAAATGTATCATCTTAAGCTCGAAGGCATGTTTTCGCTGCATGAGATACACTCATACCGTCTTAAAAGTGTGTCCACGTAGTGAATCCTTAAGTGGCCCAGTCAGATGGCTTCAAAGGGAGCCAGCTCTGGGCTGTAGGGTGCAAGAAGCAATGATTTCCAGCCCAGATTGTCGATGTGTTGCCGGATTCTGAGACTTGTTTGTGGCCGTGTATAGTCTTGTTGGACCAAGATTTCTTTTGGGTCCCTGTCAGACCGCACACTTCAGTTATTGAGTGTAATAGCGTTTTCGCATATGCCTCTGATTTAATTGATAGACCCTTATGGAAACAGATTGCCCAGGTTTCGTTCCCGTAACGATCCATGACAGAAAATCCTGCCGATAGGCCTCAAACTACTCTAGTAAATGAGACAAAATGGCTTTCCTTTGAATCTTGTAGACTGTTGTGATCATTCGTGGAAACCATCTTGAACGCACATTTGAAGATACAATTGTCTCAATCACTGCACACTTCTAATGTTGAGCTATAGCTGTACAGCCAGTTGTCGAGCTGTGATGCGCTGTTCTGCACGAAATAAAGTATCCACGCCGTTCATCATGTCGAAAGCAATGTGTATGACAGGACGTTCCGAAAGTGGTTGATCACGGAACTCAGTTCCTGCACTTCTTGACGATTTAACTTTCTTTTCCCATCCACCAGCAGTACTCCTGTCAACTGCGTGATTTCAATACACTCCACATAAGCGTTTGAATATGTTTACCACTGTTACTTTTTACCTAAAGAAGAATAGAATTGTAGCACGTAGCTTGTAATGAGTGCCTCGTCGAAGTTTCGTATGTGTTCAGAAGAAACATCAGATTTGACATACCTGAAAGGATGTTTCCGTATTCATATTAAAGACTGTAGAAAATATGGGAAGCTATTTATTGAAAGAACCTCAAATACATATATAATGCATGAAAAAAAGGAGCACCTAGATGTGGAGGAGGAAACGAAATGAAACTTCATGGATTGAGAGGGTATGTGGTGTTATTGCAGTAACAATAAAATCGGGTCAAATTTACAAACAACCTAGCAGTAAAAGCCCACTTACCAGTATCATGTTTCATCTCTTCTGGCCTGGATTTATGCACTGATTTGGTTGGGAAGTGTTATGAAGCAGTTGTATCCTCTGAGGAGTTGAGCAAAGCCGGCCAACAACTCTTGTAACAGGTCCTTGATAGTCCAGATCCTGGGAATGGGACGGATTTGATGTCAGAGCTGGCCCATATGACTGCCCTGTATGAGGAATATAGGCAGTCATTTTTCCCTCGTTCTGTTTGGGAGTGGAACAAGGAGAGAAGATGCTAGTTGTAGTACGAGGTACCCTCCGCCACGCACCGTATGGTGGATTGCGGAGTATGTATGTACATGTAGATATAGATGTAGAGCGTATGTTCTATTGGAGACATATCTGGGATCTAGTTGGCCAGTGGAGTACCTCAAAATCACGTAGGCGTTTCATTGACACATGTTCCGTATATGGACGAACACTGTCCTGTTAAAAAAAAAAAAAGCGCCATGATACTGTCGAATGAGAGGTAGCACGAGAGGACGCAGCATATACGGGATTGTGATGTCAGAGTTCCCTCAGATACTAGCATTCTTGGCATAACGTCAAACCTGATGGCTCCCCACAGCACGACGCCAATGTGCTCCTCCAAAACATTGGAAGAATGGACTTCTCCCCAGGCGCCGCCATATTTGACGGCGATGGTTATGCAGGGTAGTGCAGAACCGCAATTCATTGATGAATACAGCACGACATCATTCATCACGTCCATGCTTCCCAGTCACGTCATCAGTCCAGATGCAACCGTGTGTGTTGAGGCGTTTGACGTCAGCGTACACATGGCTCGGTAATTTTTTGTTCGGCTGCTGCTTGTTCCCATCAATGGTGCGAAAGGAGACTGTTGCAGTGAGTCGATTACTTGTTGTTGTGTGCCAGGAGCAGATGTCAAGGGATTACGACGTGCTTGGCGCGCAATACGCCGCTCCTCCCATGTGGTGGTGAGACGTAGTCTATCGGAACCTTGACGACGAGTATGCCTGACTTCACGTCCCCACGCAAAACTGAATGTGGTCGCTTTCACACCCAAATTCTCCACAAATCTAGATGTTCCAGGACTGACCAGCTGGTGAAACGCAGACGCATAGTGGACAACATTGTCCCAGAAGGAAATGAAAATAGTTCCAACCCTCCAGTTGGAACAAGGTTTTCGTGAGTTTTTCTCTAACCATCAGGCGAATGCTGGAATAGATAATTCCATCCCAAAAATTCCCATTTGTGGTTTCCTCTGTTCCACTCCCACCCTATTGGGATATTTTGACTCTTCAGTCTTCAGACTGGATTGGCGCGGCCTGTCTCGAATTCCACTCCTGTGCTAACCTCTTCATCTCAGAGGAGCACTTCCATTCTGCGTCTTCAGTTACTTGCTGGATGTATCCCAATCTTTGTCTTCCGCTACAGTTTTTACCCTCTACAATTTTTATTTTCTGCAGCTCCCTGTTGTACCATAGAAATTATTCCCTGATGTCTTAACTAATGTCCTACCAACCTATCCCCGTCCTACCAACGTGTCGCTTTTTCTTGTCAGCGTTTTTTATATTTTCCTTTCTCCGCCGATTTTGCCGAGAACCTTCTCATTCTTTACCTTCTGAGTTCACCTAATTTTCAACATTCTTCAGAAGCACCATATCTCAAATGCCTCAGTCCTCTTCTTTTCCGGTTGTCCCACAGTCCATGTTTCACTGCAACACAGTGCCGTGTTCCAAACGTACATTCTCAGAAATTTCTTCCTCAAGTTAAGACCCATCTTTGATATCAGTTGACCTCTTTTAGCCAGGAATGCCCTTTTTGCCAGTGCTGTTCTGCTTTTTATGTCATCCTTGCTCCGTCTGTCGTGAATACTTTTGCTGCTTAGGTAGCAGAATTCCTTAAGTTCATCTACTTCGTGATCACCAGTCCTCATGTTTAGTCTCTCGCAATTCTCATGTCTGCTACTTATTACTATGTCTTTCTTCCATTTACTCTCAGTCCATATTTTGTACTCATTAGACTGTTAATACAGCACATCCTGCAATTCTTCTTCACTTTCACTGACGATAGAAATCTTATCGGCCAATCTTATATTGATAGCCTTTCACCTTTAGTTTTAATTCCAATCTTGAACCTTACTTTTATTTCTGTCATTGCTTTTTCGATGTAAAGACTGAACAGCAGGGGCGAAAGACTATATCCCTGTCTGACGCCCTTCTTAATCTGAGCACTTTGTTGTTGGTCTCCCATTCTTAGTGTGCTTACTTGGTTCTTCTAGATATTGTGTATTAACCGTTTCTCCTAGTAGCTTACTCCTATTTTTCTCAGAATGTTGGGTATCTTGTCTAACGCTTTTTCCTGGTCAACAAATCGATGAATACGTCTTGATTTTTAGTCTTGCTTCCATTATCAACCAAAATGTGAGAATTGCCTCTCTGGTGCCTTTACCTTTTCTAAAGCCAAACTGATCGTTATCTAACACATTCTTAGTTCTCTTATCCATTTTTCTGTGAATTATTCTTTTTAGAAACTCTGATATGTGAGCTGTTAAACTGCTTGTGCGGTAACTTACGCACTTGTCGGCTCTGGAAATTTTCGGAACTGTGTAGATGAAGTTTTTCTGAAAGTCAGATGGTATATCGCGAGACCCATACATTCTACACACCAACCTTTTCAAAGAAACCATACTGGCACTAGCCTGGAAGGATTAGGGAAATCACGGAAAAGCTACATCTGGATGTCCGGACGTGGGTTTGAACCGTCGTCGTTTAAATTCAGATTCTAATATTGGATCTCCTATCTCTTCTGTACCGTCTCTTGTTTCTTCTTCTATCGCGTCATCAGACAATACCTCCCCTCTTAGAGGCCTTCAGTGTATTGTTTTCACCGATCCGCTCTCTTCTCTGTATTTAGCACTGAAGTTTCCAATGCTTTTAGTTTCACCGAAGGTTGTTTTCTTATATACTGAGTCAGTCATCCTGACCGTCATTCTTTTCTGATGTCTTCACAGTTTTCATGCAGCCATTTCGCCTTAGCTTCCCTGCACTTCCTATTCATTTCATTCCTAAGAACTTGTGTTCCTGTATTCCTTTGATGATTTTTGCACTTTCTTCATTCATCGATCAACTGAAGTATTTCTTCTGTTGCCCATGGTTTCATTGCAACTGCGTTCTTTGTACCGACGATTTTCTTTCGAGCTTCTGTGATCATCCTTTTTAGAGATGTACGTTCCTCTTCGACCAAACTGCCTACTGAGCTATTTCTTATCATGGTGTCTATTGCCTCAGAGAAATTCAAAAACAAGTACCTCTTCATTCCTCAGTACTTGCGAATCCCATATTTTTGCGCATTCATTCTTCCTGACTAGTCTCTTAAACTTCAGCCTACTATTCATTAATACTAGATTAAGGTCTGAGCCTATATCTGTTCCTTGGAACGCCTTCCAATCCAGTATCTAACTTCGAAATCTCCGCCTGACCATGATGTAAGCTAACTTTTCCAAGTATACCTGCTTTTCTTGTGATTTCTGAACAGAGTATTCGCTATAACTAGCTGAACTTTATTGCAGAGCTCAATTAGTCTTGCTCCTCTCTTATTCCTACTACGAAGTCAATTTTCTTCTGTAACTTTTTCTTCTGTTCCTTCCCCTACAACCTTATTCGAATCCCTCATGATTATTAGATTTTCGTCTCCCTTTACGTACTGATTTACCCGTTCAGTAATATCATGTACTTTATCTCCTCATCTTCGGGTTGCGACATCGGTATGCATACCTGAGCTATCGTTCTCGGTGTTGGTTTGCTGTCGATTCTAATGAGAAGAAGCCTTTCTCTGAATTTTTCACAGTAACTCACTCTCTGTCGTAACTTCCCATTCGTATCGAATCCTACTCCAGTTATGCAATTTTCTGCTGCTGCTTTTATTTCCCTGTACTCACTAGATCAGAATTTGACTTAACTGACGGCCGCTGTGTCTGTATTGAGCCTTAGCATTCCCCTTTTCAGATTTTCTACCTTCCCTACCACGTTCAGACTTCTGACAGCGTACGTCCCGTATCGTAGATTGTTATCCTTACGCTGGTTATTCAATCTTTTTCCACGTTCACCTCCTCCTTGTCAGTCCCCTCCAGGAGATCCGAGTGGGGGACTTGTCCGGGATCTATCGCCCATGGAGGGACCATCATGACACTTTTTCAATTGCCGGCCACATATCCTGTGGATACACATGATACGTCCCTGTTTGGGTATCTGTTTGAAAAGGGCGATGTCCTAGAACAGCCATCGTGTTCTTAGGGGCTGGGATAAAAAGTGCTAAAACAAATAATAAGAAAAGCATGACCTACCTGTCCTGGCGGGCGGCGACGGCAGCGGCTTAGCTGGCTCTACGCTGACCACGACGTCTTGGCCGGCGCCCGCGGGCTGCAGCACAGTGTACTGCTTGGCGTCATGGCAGGCGGCGGCCGTGCCGTTAACAGCCCCGGTGGCAGCGCCGCCCTTGAGCACGGTGTAATGGTGCGCTGCTTTGCTGGGCAGGCCACCGCCGGACCCAGGCGCTTGCGAAACCGCCTTCAGGAGATCAGCGGCCCCCGGCTTGCCCGGCTTGGACTCGGGGCCCGCGCTCGCACCGGGGTAGCCCACGAATGTGGCAGCTGCGGGGAACGGGCCCAGAGGGTCCAACGGTGGAGGCACCTGCCCAACATATTTGCCAATGTGCTCCAGCTAATGACAGGATAATTGGACTATGTTAAGACATCGGGAGTGATTTCCGTAGTACTAGAACGAGATAAAGGGGCCAAAAACTGTAGAGGAAGGCAAGGATTAAAATATATCCAACAAATAATTGAGTACTTTGGGTGTACGTGCCATTCTGAGATGAAAAGCTTCGCACGGAAGAAAAGGCCTTGGCCGGCCGCGTCGAATCAGTCGTAAAACTGTAGACCAAAAAGGAAGAAATAAAAGGGATGTAAGCGTACTCTCCACCCCTTATAGAGGATGCTCTCGGCTGTTAATCACAACATTAGGTTTCCGCGATGATGTAACACAAATAGAGGTAACGGTTGGTACAAACCCATATATATGTACGTTATTCAATACAGATATCATAACTCACAATATTTGATCTTTCCAGTTGTTCCTGGCAGTGTATTCACTCCTGAAGTTTATATATCAAGTCGCTATCCGTCACATGGTATGAGAACATTTTATATTGGTGATTTTTTTCTGTTCAAGTAATTCGATTTCCTTTTTTGCGTGTAATGAACAATCTAATAAAATCGATATACTTATGAAATTTTCATGCATTTTTGAATTTTTAAAAATATTCTTGAGTATTGTTTTCCATTATCATACTTTTATATGCTTGTGTTTTGAAGCGTTCCATTAAAAGTCATTGGAAAGCTTCCATAAATAGTGCTTTCAGAAAACAATGAGAGAGCGTTAAGAAAATTGTCAGAAAAAGAAGTAAACGAGGGATAGATATAGTAAACTACACGTGCTCATTGTACAGCACTCCCATACTTACGTGCAGATGGACAATTGCTCTTTTCTATAAACATTTAAATAGTGTATGGATTAATTCAACCACATTTTTAAAAATTCAATTGTAATTATATTGATGTAGAAGACAAACATTTCTGAAACGCCTTGACCTTGAAAATGGACGCTAACCAGCCTCTATCACAAAAACATTTATTTTGCTGGAAACCGGTTTTTTGACCACTATGGTATGACTGAGGATGGTCAGAAACTGACCAAAACCGGTTACCATGATAATAAATGTTTTTGCTTTCGAGACTGTTATAGTCCATTTTTAAAGTACTTTTTGTCAAACCGCTGTTCTCCACGAGAAATGTCCTCAAAAGTTGTATCTTGCCCTTGCTCTGATGGAAGACGAGTGCTACTTCAGACACTTTCCGAGGATAGTAGCGTCTCCTAACCAGATAGAGAGCAGGCCTGGGAACCAGAAAACTTGAAGTGTCTCATGTATGTGTCACCCATAAAAACAAATAAACAAAAACTGTTGGTGTGTGTGTGTGTGTGTGTGTGTGTGTGCACTAGATACACTGTATCAGGGGCACGAAATATATTCCGCGT
Organism: Schistocerca serialis cubense; assembly: GCF_023864345.2. Taxonomy (NCBI): domain Eukaryota; kingdom Metazoa; phylum Arthropoda; class Insecta; order Orthoptera; family Acrididae; genus Schistocerca; species Schistocerca serialis. The sequence continues at coordinate 83,969,611 of NC_064638.1, read as the reverse complement.
GCAGGCGACCAGCACCTGAGAACTTATTTATCTCCGATTATTCAAAAATGTATGTTTTCCTTCATAAAAATACCATCAAAAATTATTAAGGGTTTATATTTTGCATGATCACGAATTCCTGAATGAAAAAAAAAATGTTGAACGTACTAACTACGCTGTAGAATTCTCATATAGTAAAATCAGTCAAAGTAAAACAGACAATGTCCCTGAACTAACGGTTGCAGATGTAAGTCTTCAGAAGAAAGGAAGGAGGATAGCAGGTTTTGAAGCCTCTTCGACGACGAGATCAGAGATGGAGAATAAGCTCGAGAGGGCAAGAATAAAGTAGAAAATCGACCGTCTCCTTTACAAAAGGACCGACACGACATCCTCGTCGAACGATGTGTGAGAACCACGTAAAATCTCAATATCGATAATTGCAGAAATTTTCAATCCCACACGTACCGAAAGCACGTCTAGTTCCTTAACCACTTGCGAATATCGTTTGTTATGCAAGCTGATGCATCGGTTGCGCGTCTCAGTGTTTTGCTGTTGATATTATTTTCTAATGTGTTCGTTAACATATTATTTCTTGTCAGAATGCGCCTTCTGCTTTTCTTTAGTGGCATGTGGGTCCTCGACTTTTCCGGGCTGCCGTCATTCCCAATTCTTATGGATTCGTCGTTTTTCATTAACACTTTTGATATCCTGTGATCTAATTTCAGTTATCTGCTCTTTCTTATCCTATATAAATACATCTACCATTCTCTGCTACAGTCTGTTTTTTCAATGGAAATGACGGCAACCAGCATCTCTTTCGTACTATGAACGATTTATTTTTACGAGCCTAGTTTCGCGTGTAATCCAATATTCAGACAGAAAAGTACAATGGAGAATAGTACTTTTGTCATGAAGAAAAAGTCTTTTATTTAAAATAGTATAAAACATGTGCTTTAACTTATCTGAGAAAAAGAATTCAGTTTCATATGTACTATAGTTCTTAATTCAGGAAGTAAACGCGTATATATAGACTGATGAATAAACGTATATGAACACAAAATGCTCTATTACAATATTTCTCAAACAAATAATACTTTTGTTAGCAATTAATTATTAAACACAGTAGACAGGGAACGTGTTTTTTCTTCGTGGCGTCAAACTCATAGCCAAATGCCATGTTCCAAATACCATTTCAAGAGCTTCTAGAACTAAGAGTTGCTAACGTAATGCGCAGAAGCCTTGGAATTAATGCTAGAATTCTGCAGTGTCGTCCTGAAATAACTTCCAGTTGTCTTATTCCGACGAGGCGGCAATGATCGAGGATGTTATGCCGTGGTTAACACGCTGGACTCTCACTCTGAAGCATCGGGCTTCAAATCCACGATCTTCCATTGAAACTTCTGCGATTATCCTACGCCATTACCTTCATTCCGGGATAGTCCCTTTGGAAAGAACACAGCAGATGTCCTTTTCAATCCCTGTGCGCTGTCTCTCATGATCTCATCGTCGACAGAACGTTAAACCATTATCTTTATGCTTTCTTTCCTGTTGTTATGATGAGCGAAATCTGCAGCTATGTGGTAGAGATGACTCATACGAGCTTTAAAAGCGTGACTGGAGACTTTAGATTTGATATCTCTTCGGGAATATTTATGTCAATATACTTGTTTATTTATTCGAACAGTTCCTTGGTTAGCCAAAGGGTGCTGAGTGTACTTCGTTCTAGATATCTTCACTGTAGAAAATCTCGATGTGGTCACAGGGAATTGATCGCGGGACGCTAAATGTTAGACCCTGTGTCTGGGGAATGAAATGCGTTTTTGTTTGGGTTAATATTTTTTTACTGCATAAAATATATGGAAACACAAAATCAGAGACAGGATGAAAGTGAAAAATTAGTGCTTGCTCCATTCGAAGTGCGTTAAAGAAAATTTCTGAGCGCTGTAAAATGTACGTCCGACTGACGACTGGCGATCAACAGATTTGTGCTCTCTGTGTGCATAAAAATTTCCTATTACGATGTATCTCTCCGAGGCATTCGACGAGAAATGATTATGTGAAACGAAAAGTCAAAGCATCTCACAATGAAAGCTATTCATGCATTAAAATCACCAAAATCAACTTCAGATTCAAATAAAGTTTTAGATTAATTACCGGAAAATAAGCTTACGATCGTCGTGGATAAATTACTTCAAGAATTCTGCCGAATGTTTGAACTGTTGCGAAGAAGTGTCTCCACTTTGAAAGAAAAGTTGGGCAGTGAAGGCATTATATCAACATTTGAGCAGTACTAAATATGTGTTAGTGATGACAAAGTATAGTTCGGTTATAGGCTACAAAGTATCTCAGGAGGAATGGTCCATATGTAGGTATATCATAGGAATGATCATTCGAAGCAAAAAAGTATAGTAAACATGGACTGTAAAATTCATTCCTTCGGTACTGTGCAACAAGTCTCTTCTACTGCAAGCTCTTTGCTTCCCGTATTTTGAGAAATCGTAGGATGAGCCAAAACAAGAAAAAAAACCTAATAAATATGGGCTGTGAAGTGCGTACCTTAAGAGCTTTGAGCACTTGTTCATCTTCACTACAGTGAATCACGTCTCTTCTACTGAACAAGAGCTCATAGCTCTTACTGTGTGCGTCTTGGAGTCCACGTTTACTAGACTTTTTTGCTTCGGATGATTGTTTCTGTCATAAACCTGAGTATTACCTCAGGCACCCTGCAAGATTCATTTAAAAAATTACAATCAATAAACGGTACTTACTAATGTAGCCCGCTGCTATGTAACGTCCCATTGAACCGAATACCAGGTAAGTGGCTTTTAGACACTGATAGTCTCTTGGTTTGGTTTTTAATGAAGACATCATCGGAAACTCCGGTTACTGTAAAAGCACAAATACCTTTGTTGTGGTAGGAGTGCGAAATGCTGAAGTTGCCGCCGAGTTGCTGGGGCTGAAAGCGGACGTAACGGAGGCCGGGGACGCCGTCGGCTGATGCTGCGCATCCACCGCTTTGGGAACCGCCCGTTCCTTAACGTCGCCTTGCGCCGTTACGCTGCCGCTGGCCCCGGCGGTCGCTGACGGGTCTGACATGTCGATTTCCAGCTCGTTTGACGAATCATCGACCAGTTCGTTGAAGTCTGGCTCGTAGCGGGGCTGCGAGAACTTTGGTCCTGTCGTGTCGCTACCGGCCGTCGCTGTGCCCACCTTGGACTGGGCGCTCGCACACTCGTTCTCGATCTTCAGCAGGTTCTCCAAATCTCCACCCCCGCTGGAGCCAGCGCCGTTGGCTTTCACTGATGGAGTCAAGTGTGCAGGATCTTTGACGATCTCGCCCGTGGACGGCAGCAGCACTGGCTTTACGTCCTAAGGCAAAGCAAATTTCATGTAACTACGCACATCTCATGTTACGACACTGAGATTTATTATATAAATGAGGATGTAATAATGGCAAGAAACAGAACATAACATACCACAAGGTCAAAAATGGTTCTAATGGCTCTAAGCAGTATGCGACTTAACATCTGAGGTCATCACTCCCCTAGACCTAGAACCACTTAAACCTAACTAACCTAAGGACGTCACACATATCCATGCCCGAGGCAGGATTCGAACCTGCGACCGTAGCAGCAGCGCGGTTCCGGACTGAAGTGCCTAGAACCGCTCGGTCGCAAAGGCCGGCTCATACCACAAGCCCACAATTTTCGCATGACAATTTTATTAATCACATCAGTATTTTGAAACTTCCTGCAGTCGTCAACGTAAGTATTCATCAATATGTCCGCAATAAACACACTGTTGGGCAAAACTTAAGGATGAAAGCTACTTTCGCATGATGTGCACTGTCAAGTAACACAGGTCGATGAAACTTGAACCATACATAGAAAGAATTGCTACGGTGTTGTACAGAAGGCATCTGAACGAAACACGTAGTGAGACCAATTGAAATGAAATTTTTATTCAAGGACAATAATTACACTGAAGTCACCACGATTTTTGATGGCCCACAGGACAATGTAAAAAACGGGACAAGGCTCTTATTAGGGTGTGTGATCACCACAGACGACAATGCATGCCCTGCAACGTGTTCTCATGCTGGGCACAACTTTGATAAGAAGTTTTTATGGTAGGGCGTTCATTCCTCCATCAGCGTGGTTGACAACTGGTGGATGGTCGTTGGTGCATACGAACGTGCTGCAATAGATCTCTCCAGGGTACCATCATAAATCACGGTGACTTCAGTGTAATTATTGTCTTTGTAAGGGAGTCATTTCTGTTTGCTTTATCGCGTTTTTCTTTCAGTTACTTCCTATAGGGAGTGTTGCCTTAGTTGTACCACTTTTGAGATTTTACATATTATAGCTTAAATAGAAGGTACAGAATTATTTAAACAATGCTGTCCTCATCTGCAGGATGGTGTTCTTGGTATCTGATTTAAAGAATGGAAATTCTGAGAAAAATAAACACTCTACAGTCATAGAAATCTTCTCGGGCTTCCATCCGGGTAGCTGCGTCGAAAATCCGCGACGTTTCGATGAGTGTCATTCTCTTCATCTTCTTCGCCAGAAGATAATGAGAATGACACTGTCGCGAATTTTTGACTCAGCTATCCGGATGGAAGCCCGATAAGATATTATCAGCAGTATGCACCAGGAAAGCCCACATTCACACACTACAGTTAATTTTCCACACATTGAAATAGTACAAATTAGGAATCCGGTTTCCTAATAAGAACCAGTGGATGCGAAGATTGTACCACCCTCATAAACTATATCCCTAGGCCTAAATATATATACTAATGTGGCTATAAGGATCTGTTCCATATTTTAGTTATTACATCACTATTTGTGGGCCTTTAGTATAACTCTTCCCTCCTTCGCCCATCCCTGTACGCTTAGCATGAGTCTACATTTTGCATTTCATGCATCTGATCATTTATTCAATTCGATCTTCCTCGCAAAATTCGGTGTACCATTCCTCTCTTTTACGAATGAGTTTCTGTGCTAGCTTCCCCGTAGAGTTTACAAGTTCTAGATTTCATCTCCTTTGTTTGGTTAGCTTTTCCTTGCGTGGGCTACTCGTGAGCTCACAGGATCTTGACTAGGCCTTGAAGTTTTGTTTGGAGCTTTCATTATTTCCCTCGGATTCGAAGATATTTCATGCATGGGCGCCCTCTTCCACATTTTACCTGCCAAGACTTCTTCCCTATCCGTTCCGTTCAGCAATGTCAAACGCAAGTTTTTCTTACGTCAGACATGCTTAAACCGAACATCATCTCTTCAGGTGTAAGAATATGCTCCTCCAATTCGTTTTCAACTTCGTTGAAAAACTCTTTACTGCAGCAAAAATTTTTTATTTCCTCGTTTGCGTTTTTTTATTTTCAGCGCATCTCTTAATTGTTGGGTTAGGCACACTTTACATACACGCTCATTAATTTAATCTGTGGTTTTCAGACAAACTGTTACCAGATTTCAACTTAGAACGCCTGATGCATTTGGAAAAGATCGCAAATGTATCAGCTGTTGCGTTACGATTCAATTATTTACGAGTTAGCAAGTAACTCTAACTGTCTTTGGTACGACTTTGAAGTACACAATGGGTTGATAAATGAGAAACGAATATTGACAAGCGCAGAAACGACTTTACTTCCTGGTGCCCCTAACAGTAATTATAGGACGTAGTATTAGTTTCATACCCATAAAGTGTTGCCGTTCAGCTGATATAAACTTAACTGATACCGCGGATACGGGAAAGGAATGAAACAGACACTTTCATTCTGCACGAGTTTAGCCGAGCGGTCTAGGGCGGTGCTGTCATGGACTGTGCGCCTGGTCCCAGCGGAGGTTCGAGTCCTCCCTCGGGCATGGATGTGTGTGTTTGTCCTTGGGATAATTTAGGTTAAGTAGTGTGTAAGCTTATGGAGTGATGACCTTAGCAGTTAAGTCCTATAAGATTTCACACTCACTTTCATTCTCTTAACATCAGCGTGACGAGGCACATTTTAAAAGTAGGTGGACCTAAAAAAAAATGGTTCAAATGGCTCTGAGCAGTCTGGAACTTAACATCGTAGGTCATCAGTTCCCTATAACTTAACTACTTAAACCTAACTAACCTAAGGACATCACACACATCCATGCCCGAGGCAGGATTCTAGCCTGGGACCGTAGTAGTGGCGCGGTTCCGGACTAAAGCGCCTAGGTGGACCTCTTCGGTCGATCTGTGCGCTCAGTACATTTGTCTGCAGGTGACGAAAAAACCTTGAGCGGGTGTTTTTTTTAATACTTACATGTACGTCAGAGTTATCAAGTAATTACAGTTCGTACAAAATTGGGACACATTTTTGCTTGTAGAGACTGCAGTCGACAGAAGAACAGTACCTGCTGCTGCGGTGAGTGCTGGGCAGCGATGTGCGGCTTGATGTCCTCAGTATGTTCCGGAGACGCCAGCTGGTGCTGCTCGACCTTCTTCTCCTCGAACAGGTTCTCGAAGGCAGGCGGCGGGTCTGCGGGAGGCCCGTAGAACGAGGCCCGCGGGCCGGGCCACGAGCCGGACAGCGACTTGAGCGCCGCCTCCGTCTCGCGCACCAGCGCCTCGCCCTCCGCCTCGTGCTCGCCGCCGCCGCCGCCCCCGGCCGCCGCTCCTCCGGCGCAGCCCCCGGGCGCCGCCTTGCGCTTCTTGGCGCCGCTGCCGCCGGCCGCCGGCCCGGAGCCCGCGCCCGCCGCCTCGGCGCCCGCCGGCTCGCGGCGGCGTCGCTTGCCGCCCCCAGCGCCAGCGCCGGCGCCGGCGCCGCCCTCCTGGCCCTCTTCACCGCCGCTCATCCTGCCGCCCCCCTCAGCGCGAAGTCTCTCTTACGCCTGCTGTCGCTGTTCTTGCGCTACGATCACTCGATGCTGCCGCACCAGACGTGGAGGCGATCTGAAACTGATAATAAAGTAGTCGCAGTTGATCGATTTTTTTAAAAAATGCATAAATAAAATTAATAAGTGTGGAAATGTTGGTGAAACCGTAAACTGGTGCAGCGGGCGCTACTATCAAAACCTGCTGTTTGTGATATACAGCCGTACTACACTCCTGGAAATTGAAGTAAGAACACCGTGAATTCATTGTCCCAGGAAGGGGAAACTTTATTGACACATTCCTGGGGTCAGATACATCACATGATCACACTGACAAAACCACAGGCACATAGACACAGGCAACAGAGCATGCACAATGTCGGCACTAGTACAGTGTATATCCACCTTTCGCAGCAATGCAGGCTGCTATTCTCCCATGGAGACGATCGTAGAGATGCTGGATGTAGTCCTGTGGAACGGCTTGCCATGCCATTTCCACCTGGCGCCTCAGTTGGACCAGCGTTCGTGCTGGACGTGCAGAACGCGTGAGACGACGCTTCATCCAGTCCCAAACATGCTCAATGGGGGACAGATCCGGAGATCTTGCTGGCCAGGGTAGTTGACTTACACCTTCTAGAGCACGTTGGGTGGCACGGGATACATGCGGACGTGCATTGTCCTGTTGGAACAGCAAGTTCCCTTGCCGGTCTAGCAATGGTAGAACGATGGGTTCGATGACGGTTTGGATGTACCGTGCACTATTCAGTGTCCCCTCGACGATCACCAATGGTGTACGGTCAGTGTAGGAGATCGCTCCCCACACCATGATGCCGGGTGTTGGCCCTGTGTGCCTCGGTCGTATGCAGTCCTGATTGTGGCGCTCACCTGCACGGCGCCAAACACGCATACGACCATCATTGGCACCAAGGCAGAAGCGACTCTCATCGCTGAAGACGACACGTCTCCATTCGTCCCTCCATTCACGCCTGTCGCGACACCACTGGAGGCGGGCTGCACGATGTTGGGGCGTGAGCGGAAGACGGCCTAACGGTGTGCGGGACCGTAGCCCAGCTTCATGGAGACGGTTGCGAATGGTCCTCGCCGATACCCCAGGAGCAACAGTGTCCCTAATTTGCTGGGAAGTGGCGGTGCGGTCCCCTACGGCACTGCGTAGGATCCTACGGTCTTGGCGTGCATCCGTGCGTCGCTGCGGTCCGGTCCCAGGTACCCAGGTACACGGTACCTTCCGCCGACCTCTGGCGACAACATCGATGTACTGTGGAGACCTCACGCCCCACGTGTTGAGCCATTCGGCGGTACGTCCACCCGGCCTCCCGCATGCCCACTATACGCCCTCGCTCAAAGTCCGCAAACTGCACATACGGTTCACGTCCACGCTGTCGCGGCATGCTACCAGTGTTAAAGACTGCGATGGAGCTCCGTATGCCACGGCAAACTGGCTGACACTGACGGCGGCGGTGCACAAATGCTGCGCAGCTAGCGCCATTCGACGGCCAACACCGCGGTTCCTGGTGTGTCCGCTGTGCCGTGCGTGTGATCATTGCTTGTACAGCCCTCTCGCAGTGTCCGGAGCAAGTATGGTGGGTCTGACACACCGGTGTCAATGTGTTCTTTTTTCCATTTCCAGGAGTGTATATTGAGCTGATCTGATAAGACTTTATTTTTTCTTCCACTTTCAGTCGTTACACTTACTCAACTAATTTCGTGATGGGAAAACAGACTGAGTCATGTACGAACTGCTAACAGATGTTTTGATTTGCTTCTCTCGGCCTAAGTAGACTATAAGACAAAAAAGGAAAAAAAGATACAACACGAATAAGTTATGCAAACTGATCACAAATTAATATTCGTACAGGTATTACCTCGAAACGAGAACCCCTCAGAGTGGTAGAAAGTTTCACTTATTTAGGGAGTGAAATATCTACGGATTGAAGAATAACTAACGAAATTAATAGGAGGCTACAGAAGGGAGGCAATTTCTACCAAACAATAAAACACCTGATTTGGAATAAGGAAGTTTCAGAAAAATCAAAACTCCCTATGTATAAGAATTATTACTTCCCTAGTGGCACCTATGGTGGAGAAACATGGACAATGACAGAAAGGGACTGGAGCAGACTGCAAGCAGGGGAAATGACATTTCTCAGAGCAGTTAAGGGAAAAACAAGAATGGACAGAATAAGGAATGTTTAGATTAGAAAGGACCTTAAACAAGAAAGTATGAGAGAAGAAATTGAAAAAAAAAGACATTAAGATGGTAAGGGCATGTTAAGTGGATGCATGGGGAGAGACTCCCCAAAATTATGGAAGAACTCAAGATGGATTGGAAAAGACCTAGAGGGCGCTCAAGAACACGGTGGAAAATGGGAGTGAGAATATCTGTAGAAAGGAGAGGTGTGATCTGGCAGCTAGTGGAGGAAGAAAAGTGGTGGGAGGACCGAGCCAAATGGAAAGGACTCGTCAACACCCAGACCCGGCAGTAGCTGGAGCGGGATTCGGATATAGATAGACAAGTATCGTCAAAATATGCAGAACTGAAAACTTCGGAGTCTGATGGTTGAATGTGTGGCTCTGCAGCGCAGTTTCACCGCGCAACTGGCAAGTATAGTAAATGGGGGACATGTCGCTACCAGGGCATAAAGTCTTCGCGAATTTCATTCCGTGTACTCAGTTGGACAGTAATGTTGCTTCTCAGACAATCCCGTGAATAATATACGTAGATTTCAGCATTTGAGAAAGGACGTGTAGTCGGGCTCAAAGAAGTCAGTTGGAATAATCTGTAAATCGCTCGACATTTGAACAGGAGCTATACCACTGTTCGACGATGTTGGCGTGAACTGGTGAACCATGACCGAACAAAGAGTCAAGACGGAAGCTGTCGACATAGAGCGACAACAGAACTTGAGGGCTGAGCAATCGTCAGAGAGGCACTCAGCGCCCCAGATTCATCATTATCATCGATCCGATCTAGAGACCACAATGACCATTAATAGGCAGCTCACAGATACGGCGCTTAGCTGACGGCGCTCTTTGCGCCGACTACGGTTGACCTCTGTACACCAACAAGCCCGTTTGCAGTGCTGTCGGGGACATTCGGCCTGGAATCTCATTGAACGGAGTGTAACTGTCTTCAGTGATGAGTCCCGCTTCGAACTGAGCCCCGGTGGCCAGCGAAGACGTGTCTGGGACGCCCCGGACATTTGCGGGATACCAACCTTTCCGTCGCCCACCAAACGTCCCAACAGCCAGGAGTGATGGGGTAGGGTGCCATTTCATTTCATAGGACGACCCATTTAGTTGTCATCCTTACAGCGTAGACGTACATCGAGGATATTCTAGACTCCGTTTTGTTACTCTTCACGAAAGCCATCCTGGGCTTACATTTCAGCAAGACAATCACCGCCCGCACACGGTGAGAGCAACTGCTTGTCTTCGTGTTTGTCATACTCTACCTGGACAGAAAGGTCGCCTTATATCTCCGCAGTTGAGAACATTTGGAGCAGTATGGACAGGGCCGTCGAGCAGCTCAGATTTTCACGATCTAACTCGCCGACTGGACAGAATTAGGCACGATGTCCCTCAGGATGACATCCAACACCTCCATCAATTAATGCCAACCCGAATAACTGCTTACATAAGAACCAGAGGTGAAACAACGCGTTATTGACATGCCCAATTTGTAAAGCTATGCCGGCCGGTGTGGCCGAGCGGTTCTAGGCGCTACAGTCTGGAACGGCGCGACCGCTACGGTCGTAGGTTCGAATCCTGCCTCGGGCGTGGATGTGTGTGATGTCCTTAGGTTAGTTAGGTTTAAGTAGTTCTAAGTTCTAGGGGACTGATGACGTCAGCAATTAACTCCCATAGTGCTTAGAGCCATTTGAACCATTTTTTTGTGAAACTATTTCTCTTGAATAAATCATCCAATTTTTCTGAAATTGTAATTAATTGTTTTTCTATACATGGACATCACATATATTCATTTGCGTTCCAGTCGGATAATTCCTTCGTGGTTCGTCGTTTTTTGTCTTAGAATGTATTATTAAGTGTAGCTTTAGAGTAGAGGAATGAGCCGCTACATACATCTCGTATGTGAGAGCGAGGCCATCTGTCGTAACAATAAGACCTTCACCAGTTATAAGAAAAAAAATTCAGTAGTGTACGACAGCGGCCGCTTGTGATGCAGCTTTTAATGAAAATGTTGGTCTAATTTATACAAATCTTATACCCATCTCAAACTGAGATGAACGTTATAGTTTTTAAAAAAGTGATATTTGCTCGCAGTAATAGTATGTTTAGTTTAGAACTATCTCAGATGCCTGCACTTCAGCTCGCAGTTAGACAAAGTCTCGAATACTACCGCATGCTATTGACAATTCAACATGTTTTATAATGTACATGTTTTTCTTATATCATAGTTTCTATCTTATCTTTCCGCATTTTCCATAAAATCGTTTCATTGCTTTTAATTAAGGTAAGCCTATCAAATGGTTCAGATGGCTCTAAGGACTACGGGACTTAACACCTGAGGTCATCAGTCCCCTAGACTTAGAACTACGTAAACCTATCTAACCTAAGGTCATCGAAAACATCTATGTCCGAGGCAGGATTCGAACCTGCGACCGTAGCAGCCGCGTGGTTCCGGACTGTAGCGCCTAGAACCGCTCGGCCACCGCGGCCGGCTGTAAGCCTATATTTGTGATCGTCGGCGTTTCTTGTCCTACTAGTCTGCAGTACACTTTTTAAGCTGCTTCTTTCGTTTCCATTGACAATGTCTCGCAAAAATCTGCGAACAGGTCCGATAATTTGATTTTAATGTGCTCTTCTTTCTTTTTCTATTTCTGTAAGACGCTTCGACAAAACGATGGGCCGAACTTTTCCGTCGACAGTCACATACGCTTTAATTCTATAAAACATTACCGTTAGAAGTTGAGACGGTAATTGTACAAATTTTGCTCGGTTCCACACAAAAAATACGGCAGCATATCTGTAGATAACGAGAGACTGTGACGATGACGATCCGCAGTTGTGTAGCGAGTGGGTCGTGAGCGAAAGCAGCGACACGTGTCGTGCGGCCCAGGGGACGGTCCCCGGTTCGCCTCCGGCCACTGCAGGAGCCGGCGGGTGTTCTAATAAGTATCGACCTGCCGGCAGGACTCTGGAGGGAGGCAGAGCGAGGCCTGGGAGCGGGAGAGGCGGAGAGGAGGGCCGAGACGGCGCTCACCGCACGCCGCGCCCCGCGCCCCACGCCGGCCCTATGAAATTTAATCACGGGAATTAATCTGGACGTCTGTAGCCACCAGCTAATAACGCCAGGGAGGCCGTGCTGTACCGCGCGGCACGGTGCAGCGGCGGGAGACGTAAAGGAGACCGCAGCGCACCAGCCCTCGTGGACGGCGCGCCTCGCCTCGCCCGCTGATTCAATAACAAGTGTGTAATTTGGTCCCTGCCGGTGCCGGGGCCGGCTAAGAATTACAACGGGCAGCTGCAGCGCTACGTCCCTGTCTCTCCTCCTTAAATAAGTCTTCGGCAGCCAAGGCTGCAGCTGCTAGAACCCTGCTTCGTAAGTTGCTCCGTAAAATTCAGTCTTTCTAGTTTCAGAAAGGGAACACACCGCCCTAGCAGTTAAAGTTGCATTGGGGTTCAGCTGCTTGAAGTGTGTGACATGGTTCATAGGTGCTTGTGTAGGACAAGATAGGATTCAATGAATACGATTAAAGTAGATGAGCAACATTTTTCTGTTATCCTCTGGTAATTTACATTCATGATATTTTGCAATGAGGCTACATGCATTATCACCAAGGGGTCTGTCGCTCTCAGTTGGACTAGGATGGTGCTATTCTTAATCCACTTGCTTCAAATAGCCGTATGTAAGCAATCTCCATTCGTTGAAGGCTAGGGAGGTTTCACGTTTTGCCTTATCCACGTCTTGCCAGTTGTATCAGCGAATGTGTGATACAATTAATAGCATACTGAAAATAGAATTTCTTCTTCATCGTAAAGCAGATGGCGTGCATGAAATGCTATGTGTTCTGGAATGTAGACATTTTAATTTTTTTGCTAGCCCACCATATCGTAGTTTACATGTGTTGTTACGAGTTACTGCAGATGTAACAACAATGAGAGGGCATCCCGGCATTGCCTAACTTCACCGAGTACTTTCTTTGTCTTTTTTTCCAACTGAAATTTTTCTCCTTCGCTATACAGCAAGCTCATTAATTTTTTGAAGTAAGTCACCTTACGGACAGATAACGAATTAATGTTATATTTCGTTTCAGTGGATTTTATTGTCACATACTGTGGTTGTAGAGCTCATGCGCAGAGACGGTACAATTAAAGTCCTCGGCGATACTCGAGTGGGACTCGAATAAGTAAATCCTTATTACCTGGTACTGCTGCTATCCTGTGACCATAGAGATCGTTCAGAGTAAGTGAAGTAGCTGCAATATGACGTCCAGAAAATACTAATTTCTGAAACAGAGATGCTGTGTTCTGTAACAGTCCCATTTCCACATTAGCCGGTGTAGATATGTAGACGTTCTAAGCTAGTCGTAGCCGGCCGCGGTGGTCTCGCGGTTTTAGGCGCGCAGTCCGGAACCGTGCGACTGCTACGGTCGCAGGTTCGAATCCTGCCTCGGGCATGGATGTTTGTGATGTCCTTAGGTTAGTTAGGTTTAAGTAGTTCTAAGTTCTAGGGGACTAATGACCACAGCAGTTGAGTCCCATAGTGCTCAGAGCCATTTGAACCATTTTTTAAGCTAGTCGTAATGGACAATATTTTATTTATACGTGTTTTGGATTTGCTGCTCTCTTGATGTTCTATTTCAGTTTCATTTTCGTGGATCTAAGAGTAAAGTGCTTTCCAGAGCCTCAGTTCTTTTTTTTAACTGTCACTTGTGTTAATAATTTTAAAACTGAGTTAATTTATCAACGGTTTATGTTTTTCCATCTTGGCTCTACACATTGTAACTTAAGACTCGTCTTTAATTTTTAAGGCTGGGTCTGATTTAGTTTCAGAACGCATCACAGCTGATTTCAAGCACTGGTTTATATAACACTGGACTCTTATATGCCTGGAGAAAATAGTAGTTACGACTGTCAAGGTGTGTTTCGATTCTGTATGGCAATCATCCTGATGCTCTGTGTCTGTGGTGTGAAAAGAGAATAAGAGTTTTGTTGTTTCTGCAGCGATTATTTGAGAGATACCTGCGTCGTGAACATAGAGATACTGAGGTGAACAGATTTTCGGACCGACAGAAATACTGAAGAATACGTTATAATGCGTTTTGCTTCTAGGCGAGTGAGTTGATGGTATGACGGACACCTCAACCCAGTTCTGCTGCAGTTATTGTTGCCTGATGATAAAATATGGACCAAGTGTTTCCATATTCTGTTTGTATGTAAACACGAGTCCTCCCTAGCAGCATCGTGTGTTATTTAGTGGCCAACATAGTTCACATTTTCCGTGACAAGCTTTTAGTAAAGAGGTGATTTACCAGAGATTTACCAATCGTGATTTTTCATCGAGAAATCCAGTAAGCAGTTTAAGTTATTACATCTTATATGTATCCGTCACATTTCAGACATAATGTTGATGGTGTTTGGGGGAGCTCAACTGTGCGGTTATCAGCGCCCGTATAAAGTTCCAATGTTTACACAGTCGAAGTTTTTTACACAGTCCAATCTAGCCACGAATGATGATGATGATGAGGAAATGATAAGGACAACACAAACATCCAGTCCCAGGGTAGAGAAAATCCCCAACAGGGGTGGTAATCGAACCCGGCACTTTAGACATAAAAATGAATACTTAAGTGAAAAGCGGTCCTTTCTCTTGTCTTGTTAAAAATGTTGCATTAGGAACAAGAATTTAAACCTTTCAATTACATTGTTGAAGCAGATATATTACTTTTTAAAGGATTCATCTTAGAAAATAAAAAAGACACAAATAACTGCTACACTGTATAATCACCTTAGCAGTAATTCGAGTAGTGGTTATGAAGACGTACGGAAACGACCGTATCGCAGTATTTACAGATTTAAATAACTTTTGAGTTGCTGGACCGCTACAAACTGTACGATCCAGGAATATATAGATTTATCCTATATTATGCTATTCACATCCACAGACCTCAGTGGCACACGTCAAAACTCCGAGAGTCAGTCCACGCCTTCCCCCACACCGGAGAACTCCGTTTTCGCAAACACCCCGAGGCCGTCACTTCTGCCAGAGCAAACACATACAAGGAGAGGCGGCGCACTCTCATCGATCACATTTCTTCCGAATGGCGGGTTTCCCTCGTCACTCGGCCGGAAGTGCGAGGGCCAACGGCGGAAGGTGTCTACACGGTGCGTGAGTTCGTGCGTGCGTGCGAGTCACGCCGCGGAACA
Organism: Schistocerca serialis cubense; assembly: GCF_023864345.2. Taxonomy (NCBI): domain Eukaryota; kingdom Metazoa; phylum Arthropoda; class Insecta; order Orthoptera; family Acrididae; genus Schistocerca; species Schistocerca serialis. The sequence continues at coordinate 83,954,384 of NC_064638.1, read as the reverse complement.
CAGGGTGACGCGACGCGCCAGCTCTGCGGTGACAAATGTTCCGCGGCCCGTGGAGGGGCCGCCGCGCTGACAGAAATGTTCCCTCTGCAGGCAGTGCTTACTTTTCCTGCACCGCTGTAAGATGACTGGGGCGTTCAAGTCTGCGGGGTTATGTCATGTGAAACGGTCACGCACCAATCTGTGCGGATATTCAATTCAAGTACTCTGTTCATAAATTATAGGTGTCATACTTACCAGTTCTATACCTGTGGTAATGTCTGTTAGTGTGAAAAATGCCCAGCAATAGAGTGGTTCGGAGTCCACGTTAAACTGTAGGTTCGCCTATAACTGGCTGCGTAATTAAATCCGCCGAAACAGGTCTAGAAAGACCTAACGGTACTGACCGACCGCCGTGTCATCCTCAGTCTTTACGCGTGACTGGATGCGGATATGGAGTAACGTGATGGGAGCACACCGCGCTCAGGGCAGTTGTCAGTTGCCGTGACCGGAGCCGCTACTTCTCAATCAAGTAGCTCCTCAATCGGCTTCACAAAGGCTGAGTGTATCCCAGTTGCCAAGAGCACTCGGTAGACCCGACGGTCACCCCTCCAAGTGCTAGCCAAGCTCGGCAGCTGTCGACTTCGGGGATCTGACGGGAACCGGTGTTACCACTGCGGCAAGGTCGTTGACAATTGGCTGCGTAAATCAGCTGAAAGGTTCGAGGAAGGCAATGGCATACTACATCCAATAGGACCATTCCTGGATAAGCAAACCAACCTTCGGCCTGATGACAGTTTTATCATTTTATCCGTGTTCCCTCTAGATACTTCAGAGATACCAGGACTATGTTACGGCCAGCCGAGCGGTTCTAGGCGCTACAGTCTGGAACCGCGCGACCGCTACGGTCGCAGGTTCGAATCCTGCCTCGGGCATGGATGTGTGTGATGTCCTTAGGTTGGTTAGGTTTAAGTAGTTCTAAGTTCTAGGCGAATGATGACCTCAGATGTTAAGTCCCATAGTGGCCAGAGCCATTTTTGAAATAATGTGTGTGTAGTTCAAAAACAGAGAATGCAGAAGGAAGGACAGACCAATGTATACACATCAAACATTCAGGCAAGCTCAATAAATTCAACCAGATATTTTGTTTGGATAAATAGTGGGTGCAGTCCTCTAGTGTCGAAATAGTTCTCTATCTACTAGAAAGTACAACAAAGCCATAGGCTTAAAGTGAACTCCTTGAAAAAGTACTAAGATCGACTCAAAGTAAATGAGACAGAAATTCATACACAAAGGATCGTTGTCCGGAGAAATGTCAGATCAGCCGCTATGATTCGTAACAGGCTGCAAGTGGAGTAGTTAAGCAGAAGAGTTTTCTACTACCGTCAGTATGAGCCACCGACTGTCTTTGCTCAAGACACTATAAAATTTCTACGTACATATCCCACAAATACTCCAGAAACCAGTGAGATGAAATCATGTACATTGGTGTACGGGCAGCAGTTGTTCTCGCCCAGAACGAGTATGATATGTCTTCCTTCATAGATGTTGTGAGATATAATTGTTTATACCCTGTTACGTTAGAAATAAGTTTTCTGGTACGTAATGTAATGGAAGGTATATACCGGCTTGTATGTAGTCACGGATTCTTCACCCCGTCTTTCCTTTGTAACAACTTTCCACGAATATGAAATCTATTATTTGTTAATTTTTTTGTGCATCACGTTTTATTGCTTGCTCATTTATTATAACTAAACATAAGTTAATTCTGACATTTCTGTAAAAACGTTGCTTTGTTTGTAATATTGACTACTTTCCTAGAAATGTGAAAAATGATCCTGGGGTTCCAGGATTCCAGTATCTTTTAAATTACTGTAAGCGTTTCTCTGTTTTTGTATTCATGAGATAGATATCAATAGATTTTTTACTGAAGGTTTGTTTATTATGAATGCGTTGATTATTTCGATAGCGAGGGGCAATCTTAATTACGACTTTCTCTTCCCGTCGGCACAGATTAAAGTTATCGGAAAAGGGCAATTTTGCTTCCACAGTTGGAGCTTCGGCCTGGCTGACGGGATAGCTCTTTAATCTGTTTAATTCAGAAGACCAGGCAGGGGTGACCAGGCACTGCCTAATCTTCACTTGCCACCGACTCCTTCTCTTCGTCAGAAATGAAACTGTCATAACCTGAGTTAAATTGGGAATTCTGAATAGCCGTCTTTGCATTTATGTTCAACTAAGGAGCCGTAGGATGCTATTATCAAATGAAGAATGTGAGACTCGCATAAAGGAATCATTGGAATTACAACAGTACGGAAACACATGTTCTCATTTATTATTGTACACTAAACATTTTTACGGAGTACAGTTATACTAATATATGATTCACAAGTGAACAAAAGTCACTGCTTACGATTAAGCACAATAAAACGTCTCGCAGAGGAAAACAGAGAAGGACGGAGACCCAGTTAGAGCAATACTGCGGTGAAGTCATCAGGAAGCGAGGGGCAAGTTATTAGTAATTGTAATCCACAAGTTCTTATGGATTAAAATTACCAATACTTAATTCTGAACGATCACATAGACAATGTTGTACATAAAGCAAACCAGAGATTACGATTTCTTGGCAGAACACTGAGAAAATACAACAGATTTACTAAAGACTGTCCACACTACGCTTGTACGTCGTCTTCTGGAGTACGGCTGTGCAGTGTGGGATCCACAACACATAGGGTCGACGGAGGACATGAAAAAGTTCAAAGAAAGGCAGTTCTGGACTGGAGTGGCAATACTTAAAACAACGATGATTTTCGTTGCAGCAGGATCTTCTCATGAAATGTCAATCATTGACTTTCTCCTCGGAGTGTCAAAATAGTTTGTAGGCGCCCACCGACATAGGGAGGAATGATCATCATTACAAAATAACAGAAATCAGAGCTCGCACAGAAAGAGTTCATTTTCCACGCTCTGTTCAAGAGTGGAACGGTAGAGAAATAGGTTGAAGATTGTTCGATGAACACACTGCCTGACACTTAACTGTGAATTACAGAGTAATCATGTGGATGTAGATGCAAATGGTTCAAATGGCTCTGAGATCTATGGGATGTAACATCTTAGGTCATTAGTCCCCTAGAACTTAGAACTAATTAAACCTAACAAACGTAAGGACATCACGCACATCCATGCCCGAGGCAGGATTCGAACCTGCGACCGTAGCAGTCGCGCGGTTCCGGACTGAAGTGCCCTGAACCGCTCGGGCACCACGGCCGGCTGATGTAGATGCGGATGTAGATGTAGGTGTAATAAAAGACCTATCGCGATCTAGACAGTTTTTTCACTGATTTTATATGTGATGAAATCTACCGCCAATCAAAAGAAGTGTAGGGCGAAGCAGTAACGAACGAGATAATAGGGGGAAAGAGGTGTGAAATGCTTATCACAATTTGAAATGTCAAGTGAATAACGAATTCTTGCAAGAAGCCTCGCACGGCACTAAAAAAGGTTTCTGGGCGAGAAACGTTTTGGGGGAGATATCGAAGTGAAAAACGCACTGTGGACGGCGGCAGGCGAATACGAAACGGAAATTCGAAAGCTCGTGGATAGATGTGACAAATTATCAATAATGAAAGTGATTATGCAGAGAAATAAAATAGGCTTGATCATTACGTCACATCAGGAAAAGTGGCCTCACTACTCATCGGGTCGAGGTGGTCACCCCAATAACAGTTAGTTGCTTCCAAAAAACACGCATAATACGGCAGTTAAATTGACTTCTAAATCCTTTTATATACAACACTATCATCTGACAATCTGTCCCTTTGTGACAAATTCTAATTAATTAAGTTATATTACTTAAAACTGGCTCTCTTCTGATATATTCGGCCGGCCGCTGTGACCGAGCGGTTCTAGGAGCCTCGGTCCGAAACCGAGGTGCTGCTACGGTCGCAGGTTCGAATCCTGCCTCGGGCACAGATGTGTGTGATGTCCTTAGGTTAGTTAGGTTTAAGTAGTTCTAAGTCTAGGGGACTGATGACCTCAGATGTTAAGTCCCATAGTGCTTCGAGCCATTTGAACCATTTTTTATATTTGATCTAATAGAAAAGTGCGATTGAAACCGGTCTGCTGCAGCCGCTTGGCATTCTTTCAGATACTAGGGCGTGAAGATGCCTAAAAGAAGTTTCTGGAAATCAGAAAATCAAACACGGGATACTGTTGCGACGGCACTGGCCACAGAGCGGTACAGAAAAGTGGTCACTACATAAGCTTCCAGAAAAATGCCTGTATTTACAGTATGTCATTACCCGTTTCACTTTAAAATGTTTGGTGTGACATCGTATGATATTGAAAATGTGTAACTGTTAAGCTTCTGTCAGTAGCCATGGTTTGGTGAAAACTGAATATGCCTTTAAGCGGCCACTTCACACCCACCCTTGTACCGCAACCGCCCTCTCTTCCTGTACGGCTCGAAAAGTCGCCGTACATTGTCGATAACGGCTCTAAGCAAGAAAGTTCGACGACCACTGGTCTAGATGGCATGTCCTAGAACTTGGCAGAAGGAGCGCGCTACGGCACGTAAGGCACTTGGTGGTCAGTGATCTAACAAGGGAACCTCCCCATCGCACCCCCTCAGATTTAGTTAAAAGTTGGCACAGTGGATAGGCCTTGAAAAACTGAGAACAGATCAATCGAGAAAACAGGAAGAAGTTGTGTAGAACTATGAAAAAAATAAACAAAATATACAAACTGAGTAGTCCATGCGCAAGATATGCAACATCAAGGATACTGTGAGCTCAGGAGCGCTGTGGTCCCGTGGTTAGCGTGAGCAGCTGCGGAACGAGAGGTCCTTGGTTCAAGTCTTCCTTCGAGTGTAAAGTTTACTTTTTTTAATTTTCGCTGAGTTATGATCTGGCCGTTCGTTCATTGACGTCTCTGTTCACTGTAATAAGTTTAGTGTCTGTGTTTTGCGACCGCACTGCAAAACCGCGCGATTAATAGACGAAAGGACGTGCGTCTCCAATGGGAACCGAAAACATTTGATCGCAAGCTCATAGGTCATCCGATTCCTCCACAGAAAAATACGTCTGATATATTCTATACGACACTGGTGACGGCATGTGGGTCACATGACAGGAATATGTTGTCGACCCACCTAACTTGTACACTTGGCGAATGGGTAAAAAGATTCTTCTATCTTGCCCGATTCAGGTTTTCTTTTGGATGTGATAATCACTCCCAAAAAAGTGATGAAAACATAAGAGTTTGTCACATAAACTGCAACAAATGAATGCAACAGTTTCACAGTCGCACAGTTTTCCCTATGCTCCGTCAAAACATATGTTTTTAACGTTTTCAAATCTTTCCGTGTGTAGACCGTCAAATCCTGCATATGTCCAAGCAATTTTTCAAGGCCTATCCACTGTGCCAACTAAATCTGTCCTGGAATTTTGGAGAGCAAAGTTGATTATGTGTGAGTTGTTTGATAATTAAACTTTTCAGTCGAGGGAAGACTTGAACGAAGGACCTCTCGTTCCGCAGCTCCTCAGGCTAACCACGGGACCACGGCGCTCCTGAGCTCGCATTCTGCTTGATGTTGCCTATATTACGCATGGACTACTCAGTTTGTATATTTTGCTTATTTTTTCATAGTTCCACACAACTTCTTCCTGTTTTCTCGATTGATCTGTTCTCAGTTTTTCATGGCCTATCCACTGTGCCAACTTATAACTAAATCTGAGGGGGGTGCGATGGGGAGGTTCCCTTGTAAGCACTCCGGAGGCACTTTGGTTCTGCCATCAACTCTGGGCCCGTCGCCCCGGCCGCCGTCTTCCGGTGGAAGCCACCCTACTCGTTACGTCGATACATTGATTCCGCTTACAGAAATACACGGCAGCCCTTCAGAGTGGCCAGTGGGTCCGTTTAATTAGTGATTCTTGACTCAATTATCGGACGGCCGGGGGCAGCGGAACGTCCTGCCAGCCTGCGGCCGTTCGGGGATGGAGGCTGCCTATCGACCCAGAGGCGCCGACGGCACCTCCGTGACGTTGTCGGGCCTGGCGTCTTGGGCCTAATTACTCGGCCGCCGCCAATTGCTATTGTTTCGCATGCAAATTCCGGTGCGCGCACATTTATGTAAATAGCTGCCCAGTTTGCTGAATCGGCGAGTTGCAGCCTCCTTCCCCTCCCGAACCTCAGCATCCTTCCAGTGCAATTCCCCCCTGCGTGTGCTGCAGTTAACGACCCTTCAGCAGCATCAGCCGCAACTGACATCCGGATATTACTCCGCAAGTTCTTGTCTTACAGCCACATTCTATAGATTTTACAACAAAGAGTTACAGCCGTGTCGATACAGCGCGACGTGAATACTTGAGACACAGATTCCGCTATCGTACTTAAGATTTTATGCGGTCCTCCTGAATAACTTTAATCGAACATGAGGATGTTAGTCCTCTAATGAAACTTATTTCCACGGCTGTGTTCCAAATGACCTGGATACCCAAAACATGAAAAACTTTTAAACAGACCCTGTAAGCTGAGAACACAATTCACGTGGTTATACGTACCAGGAAGCGCCCAGGTTATTTCCAGCAAGACGAAGTTTCAGAGCCTCAGTTTGTTATTATACACTGAAAAGCCAAAGAAACTGTACCCCTGCCTAATATCGTGTAGGGCTTCCGCGAGCTGGAACACGACGTGCCATGGACTAGATTAATGTCTGAAGTAGTGCTGTAGAGAATTGACACCATCAGTCCTGCAGGGCTGTCCATAAATCCGTACGAGTACGAGGGGGTGGAGATCTCTTCTGAACAGCATGCTGCAAGGCATTCCACACATGCTCAATAATGTTCATGGCCGGTGAGTTTGGTAGCCAGGGCAAGTGTTTAAACTCAGAAGAGTGTTCCTGGAGCCACTCTGTAGCAATTCTGGTCGTGTAGAGTGTCGCATTATCTCGCTGGAATTGTCCTAGTCCGTCGGAATGCACATTGGACATGAATGGATGCAGGTGAATCAGACAGGATGTTTACGAACGTGTCACCTGTCAAAGTCGTATCTAGTCGTATCAGGGATCCCATATCACTCCAACTGCACACGCCCCACACCATTATAGAGCCTCCACCAGCTTGAAGAGTCACGTGCTGACATGCAGGGTCCATGGATTCATGAGGTTGTCTGCAAACCAGTACACTCTCGTCCGCTCGATACAATTTGAAACGAGACTTGTCCAACCAGACATGTTTCCAGTTATCAGCAGTCCAATGTCGGTGTTGACGGGTCCAGGTGAGTCGTAAAGCTTTATGTCGTACTGTCATCGAGGGCACACAAGTGGGCTTCGGCTCCCAAAGCCTGTGTCGATGATGTTTCGTTGAACAGTTCGCACGCTGATACTTGTTATTGGCCCAGAATTGAAATCTGCAGCAATTTGCGGAAGCGTCGCACTTCTGCGTCGTTGAACGATTCTCTTCAGTCGTCGTTGGGCCCATTGTTTTAGGATCTTTTTCCGGCCGCAGCCATGTTGCAGTTTTGATGCTTTACCGGATTCCTGATATTGACGGTGCACTCGTGAAATGGTCGTGCGGTAAAATTTCCACTTCATCACTACCTCGGAGATGCTATGTCCGATCGCTCGTGCGCCGACTGTAACACCACGTTCAAACTGACTTAAATCGTGATAACCTGCCATTATTGCAGCAGTAGCCGATCTGACAACTGCGCCAGACACTTGTTGTCTTATACAGGCGTTACTGATCGCAGGGTCGTATTCTACCTGTTTACGTATCTCTGTGTTTGAATACGCATGCCTACACCAGTTTCTTTGGCGCTTTAGTGTAGTATATCCCGAAACTATACTACCGTCACAGTTTTGTTACCATTGTACGTGTTAAAGGTGAGAACAATCAACTCTAAGCAATACCTATACAAAGATGCGTACTGTTGAGATACATTAATGCATGTGCTGCAGCTGCTCTTGTCAAAGGAAGTTCTATTTATGTCATTAGTCATATGTCCCTCTCTTATTTATTAGGACAGAAGCTTAGTATTAGTTACTAAATGGTGACCCATTATAGCTCAAAGCGATGTTTGAGTGAGAAGAAAGCTTTGGAAGGCTATCATATAATAATACAAGAATAATAGGCAACTCGAAAGTTAGTGCAACAAATAGAAAGTGTAACAGTTTTCCTACAGTATGGGAGGAAGGATTAAACTGAAGTACAGTTTCTATTCAAGGGAAATGGTAACTCCCTTACAGAGTATCGACTGTATCTAATGTACTTGAGAAGAGCGTGTTGGAAACCGAGTGGTAATAGTGACTTTGGAGAACTCGGGACAACGATCCTCGTTGTTCGGCTCCGTATTAATTTTAGAGACATGAACCGAGTATGAAAACTTTGAAGTAGGCTACGATGTTTTTGTGATCAGAATGATTGAGTCACTATCCATGAGGAAACCTGAGCTTCAGCCCTCGGGCTAAATGGGCGGCAAAATTCTATAGGAATCTATGCCACTGACTCCCGGTCGCGCAAGTAGTATACCCTGAAAATACTATAAGTGAAAACTGAAAACATACAGACGTGGCTGGTGATTGTTAAAGAGTACTAAAAGATTCAATTCTGCAGTCCGTGAGGCTGATCTATCCAACATATTCCGGCGATATAAATTACGGGCAACCAAGATAAACATGAAGAAGTTTCATCTCTGACCACTCACTCAGGGAACTGAAGGTGGCTCCAAATGTCTGACACGATCAGTCTCCCATCTGTAGTCAGTTGACCTCTATGGATGGACGGATGCAGAAGCCTGATATTCTTTATCCATTCAAAACAGTGGATATATTCGAAAAGATTAAAGCATTCGACTACAGGGCACACAGCAACTAAAATCAGTTTGATTAACTTTCTGTCTAGTTAATCAACTGCTAAAACGTTAGCTCCTCCAGAGTCCAGCCGATTTTTTATGAGAGTTAATTAAGATATGATACTCCACCAATGAGAATTTGGAATACAGTCAACTGCTGACGAAACGATATAGCTCAATATTTGTTAAGACGAGCTACATCCATTTGTTGAGTCGATTCATAGTCGGAATGGTGTAATTCCTGTAGTTTAAGAAAAATGTTTGATGATACTGGATTCCTTCTGTAGACGTCTGTGCTGCCGTTGGATACTGAAAACTTTCAGACGGACGTGATACATTCGAAGACAAGACGTAACAACTCCAAACGGTAACAAGTGACTTGATGGCGACGACTGTTGTCGACACAATACATATCGCACTGGAGACGTTCAACGGGACGGACCGGAGCATTAATTAGGAGCGCGTCCTCCATTTCACGAAAGCCAACCTCTGCACTGGAACTCCGTCCCAGACGTCCCGCCTCTAGCATAGGGACGTACTTTTTTATGTCCGTATCCGTATCCCCCCCTCTTGTTAAGGGCAATTTTCAGGCGAGTGTAGCCAGTCCCGTCAAGAGCGCTGTGAGGATCCAGAGGCAGCGGGGGCGCAGAAAGGGTGGAGTAACTCCTGGCGCGGGGCGGAGATGGAGTAGCGGGGTGAATGGAATTCGTTCGGGCCGGCTGGCTCCGGGGCTGGGGGAGGGGGCGAGGCTGAGGAACGCGCGTCGCGTGTGCCGCTGCAGCGCCTTTAATTGCCGCGACCGGATTTAGATCCGCTCCCCTCGACGGCCCAAAAGCACGATCTGGGCCGCGCCGCCTGATAACGATTAGACTTTTTCGACGACTCGCATTCGAACTCGCTCGGTAGGAAAAAATTAAGGAGTCTTATCACGGCAAGAACTGCGCTTAAGGCTAGCATTTCCCTCCCGCGACCGCCTCGGACGATTCCGCTAGACTGCACGTAGCTCCCGCCAGCGTGAAACTCGTAATGGTTTGTTGTTGCTCTGGAGCAGACCCACAGTAAATTTTAAATCTCAAGTGAATGTTTCATTCAGATGGCAATTTCCTCCGAACTGTATTGTTGTTAATGTTGTAGCAGTTTAATGAGTGACTCATCAAGTTGTGTCGAAATCATTGCTTCGAAATAAGACAATGTCTCGCCCGAACAGGCATTACTCGTTTCTTAGTTTCCCAAATAGGGGGAGTGAGATGCTTCTATTTCTAATACCCAATTCTCCTGCATAATTAAGCAGCACTCTAAAGTGGAATATTTTGCATTTAGTTACGTTTATTGTAGCAGCTGCAATATAGGGATGTTACACCTCTCAACAGGCGAAGTACCATTACAGGTTCATAATTTACTTGCAATTATCGCGGTCATTTGTCTCTGAGATATCATCGAGGCATTTCACAGGAAAGTACGCTCCTCGCTTGGGTATGCGTACCGGTAAGTACTCTGGTAGAAGGAGAAAGGATGTCATCCAAAACCTATGAAATACTTCAAATCGTTCAAATGACTCTGAGCAGTATGGGACTTAACATCTGAGGTCATCAGTACCCTGGGACTTAGAACTACTGAAACCTAACTAACCTAAGGACATCACACACATCATGCCCGGGACAGGATTCGAACCTGCGAACGTAGCGGTCGCGCAGTTCCAGACTGAAGTGCCTAGAACCGCTCGGCCACAGCGGCCGGCATTAAATACTTCGTTTTCTTTATGCTATGAATGTTGTTACATCAGTTTGAATGCACGTGCAACATGTCGCAATGGAAGATCACTTGGAGGCCACAAACATATTGACTGGTGTAGCCATTCTCGACTTTCTCTCATTGCGTCACGTATTCGAACGCTGTCAGTAGTGTCCCTTCCATGTAATAACCTAAATATGAATGAACTTGGGAAAGAAATAGAAGGGGATAATAGCTACTGGACTGTCGACGACTTGGTCATTAGAACTAGAGTACTTTCTTTTTTGGGAAATCGGCCGTGGTCTATTCAAAGGCTTTAACAGCTTACGGCAGTACTTAAGAGATTTACGAAGACCTCGGAAAACTTAAATGTAGACAGCCTGCCGATCCACTATATCTACCCCAGGTCGAGGGATCAATGTTAGCCAGTCGTTGTAATGACACACATGTGCTGCTACGAGAGTTTGTGTAATTATGACAGAAAACAAATGAAACTACTTCCTGCACTACACTACGACATCATCGACAATCTGTATCGTTATTCGTTTACATCTTGGGGCTAGTGTATTTGTGGCTTATAACTGTAGAACCTGAGATCGTCTTGCTAAACCTGAATTAATTTCAGAGTTCATCTTGGCCTCAGTTAACTTCGAAAATTCTGTACCTGTTATTAAACTTCTTTTGAATGTAATTAAGTGGAGAGACATATTATTGTTTTCATCTTTCTTAGTCTCATCGTTTGAAAGGACGACAAATGAATTGTTGGTCTAGATCTTGTTTACTTCACAGCAAGTTGTCTTCATTGTGTCTTCTTTTCAATATCTAGGGGAATTAAAACATTATACAAAAGGCAAAATATCGAATAGCACAGACTACGTAAGAAATTTTGCCGCAGCAGAGTTCTTCATCTATTTAAAATCTTCGTTGAAAAACAGATTGTGAGTAGAAGAAAATAATAAAATGTTGCCATTACATTTCTTGATCTGTAACTACCTGGTGCAGCTATCTGACAGATTTGAAGAAATGAAACGAACCCTCTTCAGCACTATTCCGGTGAAACCACTGCAGTGATGAAACCAACATGCGTTTGAGTCTATATCACTTTACGAACCAAATTCAACAAATGAGCAACATTTATAATCGTAAGTTGCGATTCTGTCATCGCTGACTGACCGAAAGATGGAAAACACTTATCGGCCTCCCCTTCTGAACAAACGAATGAACTCGCCCTGCGCTGTGGAAGAAAATTGGTCACTGCACATCGGCCACCGTAACCTGTGCCAGCTATACATGGCCAAGAGTAAGCCATTAATGCTTATTGTCCTCCGAATGTCGAGTGTCGAAGTGGCGACACGTCGGAGCAGAAAGGTTACCTAGAGTGACAGGCGTAGTCCTCTTAGTGATGCAGTGACGTCTGTGCAGAAAATATCAGGTCATAAAGTTTATGAATTGTCTGTGGGAAGACTGTTCGATGCAGAGTAAAAACAACTTTCACATTGAGGTACCACATATAAAAATATCTGCATTTATGCCCATTACACCCTGTAGATGGCAACTCGGTTCACAGTCGTCGCTAACAGGTTGGATATGCTTTCGCAGTGACTCGGTCCAGCAGAGGAAAGTCCAGAGAAGCGAATGTCTTCACACACGAAGCCACTGAAATATTTATCGTCCGGTGCGCGCTCTCCGATAGTGGGCGGACGCACTTTACCCGCGGGCCCTGCAGGGAGGGCCGGTTTATCTAATTTGGAGGGCACTCGGCCCCCGTAATTTGTAGCGGACTCCTTTGGCAGATAGCGCTGATCCCCGCCTTAAGTTAGTTGGCCGCCTTCCCACAGCTGCTAATAGACTGAGCTCTCTGCACACGCCGGCTCCTTCCGTCCTCCCGGGGATTCCCTTTATAAACTACACCGCGCTAATCTCTCGCTCTCTCTGCCTGTGCGCGGCGTGCGAGGTCGCAACATAATTACTTGTTTCTTATTGCTAAGCCGAGGTATTTGCGATGCGGGTTTTCTTAACCGTGTTCGGGCGGTCTTATTGATGCATCGGTGGGCGGTTTCTCCGGAGGGGCGCGACTGCGGTTTCGGCTGGCGTCTTGAGATAACGCCCGGGGGTGTAGAGGAGCAAGAGGCGACAGCAGCGAAAAGGGAAGGGGGGCCGCGTCTTCGTGCACGACGGACAGACCGGTACTCAAAGACGGTGGCTCATATCCACCGCGATCTCGTTGAACGCATAACCGTTGGTGTATGACCTCAAAGGGCGTCGTTCTAGTGAAAGCGAATGTCTCGATTGTAACATTAATCACTGTCATCGATGCTGTGCTTCCTGCCAGTCATGAAGGCTTTCAATGGTTCATAATAAAAGTTGTTTCTTGAGTAGCACTAACTTACGCTGCAAGTGAAATCACCTCACTTTGGATATGCGCTCTGTCGCTAATTATCCGTTACTTGTCGAGTACTTTGAGATACTAGAAGCTTTCTTATGGAGAGATATCAAAGTAATTAAAATTTTTCTTCATACAATAGAATGAACTTAAAAAATGTTTCTTGCTGTGTAATACTGTTTTACTGGTTTCAGTATAAGAAAGTTTGCAAATCTTTTGAAGCTTCGCAGTAGTATAGTCAGTTATTTTCTTGTGTTTAGTGCAGTGTGGAATGTTCATTTATTATCGTAATAGGTTCTGTAATAGTTGGAATATTGATTTATTGAACTGACAATTGATTAAATGACAGAATCCAAATCAGTGAATGAGTGCTATGAGCCTATACAGATCAAAACCCACAGGTAAACAACCACTTTTAATTATTACTAAACCTGTTTCTACATATACATGATTACCTTCCAATTCACGATTAAATGCCACGCAGAGCGTTCATCAAAAATTGTTCAAATGACTCTAAGGACTATGGGACTTAACATCGGAGGTCATCAGTCCCCTAGACTTAGAACTACTTAAACCTAAGGACATCACACACATCCATGACCGAGACAGGATTCGAACCTGCGACCGTATCAGCAGCGCGGTTCCGGACTGAAGCGCCTAGAACCGCTCGGCCACAGCGGCCGGGGAGGGTTCATCAAACCACCTTCAAGCTGTTTGTCTACCGTTTCACTCTCAAACTACACGCGGGAAAACAAATACTTAAATCTTCAAGTGCGAGTTCTGATTTCTCTTATTTTATTACGATAAGTATTTCTCCCCTTGTAGGTGAGGGTCAACAAAATATTTTAGTATTTAAAGGATTAAATTGGCGATTGGTTCATGAGAAGATACCGGTGCAAGAAAAAACGCCTTTGTTTTAATGATTGCCACCACAATTCGCAGATAATGTACCTTTAGTGATTAACAGTAGATTTAGAAAACCTGTACATATAACTGAGTGTACTACTGTCATAGTCGTTGTACAGTTAAATACACTACGCAACCCCATAACTGAGCACACTGGGACGTGTAAGTTTGAAATTTGGCTCAATGATGCCTACAGACTTCCTCTGTAATGATGAAAAAGCGAGGCGTTGTGCAACATCACCCTTGGACTCGATGACGCTTCAAACAGCGAGGTGTCGACACCCACGAAAAAAGACCAGAGCTCAGAAGTTCATATGAAGTGTAAGGTGGACTGATGATGTCGCATTGATACCAAATTTCACCACAATTCTGCCCAACGCCACCGTGGGCGTGTTACACTATAGGAAGGTCGTTACAGCTCCTCTTAATCACATTTCTACACCCCCCCCCCACCCTTTCTTTTGACATATCTGCGATGGAGGTCAGAACCGCGACACCCAACGTTGGAAACATGCAGCTTCTTGTGGGTGACCGCCTCTTAGAATGGACACGAAAAGGCCTTGGCAGTAGCATAAAAGGCGTCATTGAAACCATCTCTTTCCACCTTGATGACACTTTCTGAGGCCTTTCCACGTCGAGTGTGAGCGGGAATGTGTCTGAAACCTCTTCCTCGGCCACCCATAAAAAATCGCGAGATTCCAACACTGGATGTCACGGTTCTGACCTCCATCGCTGATACGTCAAAAGAAAGGGGAGGGGGGGGGGGTTGAAATGTGAGTAAGAGGAGCTGTGACGACCTTCCCATCGTGTAACACGTCCGCGGTTGCGTTGGGCAGATTTGTAATGAAATTTTATATCAATGCGACATAATCAATCCACCTTACACGTCATATGAACTTCTCAGCTCTGGTCTTTTTTCGCATGTGTCGACACCTTGCTGCTTGAAGCGCCGTCGAACCAAAACTTGTGCACCATAATGACAAACAGGTTTTCGAAAAAGTATTCCTTTAACTACATTTCGCATTGTAGTAATAGAGTTTATATGGTACGAAAACATTTAATTATTCATAAGCATGCCATTAGCTTTACTTGTGGCATAAGGTTATTGACGGCACGTCCAGCTCTCTAAAGAACTGTTTGGAAGATGTCTAAGGATAAATTACAAATTTGGACCTTATCATAGGTTTTGGAAAATGACTGCTTGCTTTTTGAATGGTGAAAAATGGCTCTGAATACAAGACATGAAAACATGTAAATAAACAAAATGTTTCACGTTTTTTATGTTTCCTACTTCACATTTTGCTGTTACCCAATGCTAGCAACATACTAAGATAAATTTCGTACTGTTCTACTTCCAGCCGAGATCCTCAACATGCAATCCTAAATGCCTGTGGACACATTTTTGACTAACAAGTACCATATTGACCTCGTTTAACGTGTTTTCAGCTCTTAAGAATGATGGAAATTATGTACATACTTACTACGTACCTCCGTATTGCACATGGACATCAGCAGCATTAAACCTACGGCTACTAATGTGGTTTACAGGATTTTCAGCTTCATATGTTCAGAGGGTCTTCTTCATATATTGAGAAGCGAGACATCGCTGGATATGTTCGCTGAAACAAATTCGTGGGAGGACTGTGAACCACTAACATTTCCATGGGATAAAGAGCCACCTATTATCCAGCGTCAGTGTCCACTGTTGAAGGTGACAACAGCGGTAATTGACAACTGTAATTTCTAAATGATTACCAAATAATTGCTGACTAAATAGCCCTAGATACCATGAAATCGCCGGCCGCGGTGACCGAGCGGTTCTAGGCACTTCAGTCCGGAACCGCGAGACTGCTACTGTCGCAGGTTCGAATCCTGCCTCGGGCATGGATGTGTGTGATGTCCTTAGGTTAGTTAGGTTTAACTAGTTCTAAGTTCTAGGGGACTGATGACCTCAGATGTTAAGTCCCATAGTGCTCAGAGCCATTTGCCACCATGAAATCTCCCATATGAATGGTATCTCTGTGCATCTGTCTCGCATCATTTCAGAAGTAAGAACCAGTTTTCTGCTGTCACTTTACGTTTAGAAGTATTTATGTGCCATTCCAAGCGTACCAGACTTTTGACTGATCGTGTAGGCTGTATAAACCTGCAACATTAACTGCCACAGAGGGCCCGGGATCGATTCCCGGCCGGCTTGGAGATTTTCTCCACTCGTGGACTGGGTGTTGTGTTTTCCTCATCATCATTTCATCCTCATCACCAGCGCGCAAGTTACCCAATGTTTCGTCGGCTGAAATAAGACTTGCATTCGGCGGCCGATCTTCTCCGGACGGGGCCTTCCGGCCAACAATTCCACACGCTCATTTCATTTCAACTACGACTTTCTTTCGAAATCACCTTATGCGAGCTCTTTGTTTTCGCAACTATGAACACAAATTTGGAGAATGAGTGTGTTGGAGGTAACTTCATTTTATAAGTTTAGCTCGTGGCTTCTGATAAAGACTGTATATTTCTGTAGAGAAACGGTCCACAGTATTGCCAGAAAGACATAATTTCAGCATAAAGCACTGACACGTGTGACAAATTTGTTTTTATCTCTGCATCAAGTAGAAATCTTTCATATCTTCCGTAATTTCAGTTGCTGTCAAACGAATACTTCTTTCATCAAGGGTTTTTCTTTAAGGCGTGTCGCTTATTGGTTTTCGTCTCGGGATCTTCGGCCTGAAGATTGTTCAATGTATTTCCCCACGTTTGACCAGCACGAGTGGCTGGCACTGTTACAGTTTCTCCGCCCACTGTCGATGGCGAACTGGACTCGAGCGGTGTTCAATAAGAAAAGCAACATACAGGGTTATTACAAATGATTGAAGCGATTTCACAGCTCTACAATAACTTTATTATTTGAGATATTTTCACAATGCTTTGCACACACGTACAAAAACTCAAAAAGTTTTTTTAGGCATTCACAAAAGTTCGATATGCGCCCCTTTAGTGATTCGGCAGACATCAAGCCGATAATCAAGTTCCTCCCACACTCGGCGCAGCATGTCCCCATCAATGAGTTCGAAAGCATCGTTGATGCGAGCTCGCAGTTCTGGCACGTTTCTTGGTAGAGGAGGTTTAAACACCGAATCTTTCACATAACCCCACAGAAAGAAATCTCATGGGGTGAAGTCGGGAGAGCGTGACATGGATTTCTGATCATGATCTCCACCACGACCGATCCATCGGTTTTCCAATCTCCTGTTTAAGAAATGCCGAACATCATGATGGAAGTGCGGTGGAGCACCATCCTGTTGAAAGATGAAGTCGGCGCTGTCGGTCTCCAGTTGTGGCATGAGCCAATTTTCCAACATGTCCAGATACACGTGTTCTGTAAAGTTTTTTTCGCAGAAGAGAAAGGGGCCGTAAACTTTAAACCGTGAGACTGCACGAAACACGTTAACTTTTGGTGAATTGCGAATTTGCTGCACGAATGCGTGAGGATTCTCTACTACCCAGATTCGCACATTGTGTCTGTTCACTTCACCATTAAGAAAAACTATTGCTTCATCACTGAAAACAAGTTTCGCACTGAACGCATCCTCTTCATAAGCTGTTGCAACCGCGCCGAAAATTCAAAGCGTTTGACTTTGTCGTCGGGTGTCAGGGCTTGTAGCAATTGTAAACGGTAAGCCTTCTGCTTTAGCCTTTTCCGTAAGATTTTCCAAACCGTCGGCTGTGGTACGTTTAGCTCCCTGCTTGCTTTATTCGTCGACTTCCGCGGGCTACGCGTGAAACTTGCCCGCACGCGTTCAACTGTTTCTTCGCTCACTGCAGGCCGACCCGTTGATTTCCCCTTACAGAGGCATCCAGAAGCTTTAAACTGCGCATACCATCGCCGAATGGAGTTAGCAATTGGTGGATCTTTGTTGAACTTCGTCCTGAAGTGTCGTTGCACTGTTATGACTGACTGAT